>NC_134121.1:22956210-23259240 GCF_040939455.1 Microcebus murinus | reverse complement strand
CGGGCCCAGGGGCTGGGCACGCAGGGGTGGGGTGGTGTCGGGGTTCTCAGAGCCCAGGGGGCCCAAAAGAGGGGGCCGTGAGCTCTGCCATAACAGAAGATGGATGAGGAGGAGGTTTCTGCTTTATTTTTCTCCAGCAGGCTGGAATGCTTTCTAGAAGGAACACAGAGAGGAGGAGAAGCCACCGAAGAAAGAGGGAAAGGCACGGGAGGCGGGAGCAGGGGCGGGTGGCACTGCTGGGTCCTGGGGAGCAGGCATACTAGAGACAGAACGAGAAAGCAGGGCGGGCGCTGGGGGGACCCTCTGCCTGCCCATCCCCGGCTTGCCAAGGAAATGCCCCTGCAGTGAGCACGGACCATATGCTGCCCTTCACCCACCTCACGTGTTTAAGAACTGCACCCCCCTCCAAAAAAAAAAAACCCAAACTCTCTCACTAGACAGCCTTACAGTGGCTTTTTTTTTTTTTTTTTTTAAGATAGGCGTTGTGAGGCTCAGAGAGGGTAAATTAGAAGCTGGAGGTCACAGCTGGTAGACAGCAGGACTGGGTTGCTCCAGGCCCTGCACCAAGCTGCCTCTAGCATCCCAAGCCGTGGCGTGGCCTGGCGTGGGAGCCAAGGGGACAGCACACCAAGGTCTTCTCAGTCTTGCTTCTCTCCTTGAAAGCAGCCCTCTTTCATCGTTTACTCATGCCAGGCATGTCTCCCTGCCACCCGGCCACAAGGGGGCGCCGTGGGGACCGGGAGCAGCATCTCTAGGGCTGTGCCCACCACACCCCCCTGTGATTTCCAGGCTCTCCAGCTGAGCCTCATGCTGGCCTCTTGCGTCACCATTTCTCTCCCTTTGTGCCCCAGCCCTACGGGGAGGGCCGATCTGACTTTTCACCTGGGCCATGTCTTGATGCGGCCACAAGCCACTGGGAGGTGCTTGGCTGAGGCCTGGGCCTCAGGTCTCCGCTCAGGACGGTTCTCTCCTGGGAGCCTCTAGATGCCCTCTCCCCGTCCCCTTCCGCCGACAGCCCAGCGTTTCCAAGCCATTGATGCTGGGACCGCGGCCGGCCTTGACGGAGAGAGACCAGCTCTGAATCAGGCAAGTTAGCTGGGAGTCGCCACTCAGCTGTACTTGAAACCAAGGCTCTTGTCCTTAAGTTGATTCCTGTTCCAAATGGCAAACGCTGAGGAAAGCACCGAGGCAGCGGATTCAGATCTTCTGACCTTCTGTGGCCCAGGGATCAGAGTTTCGGGGGAGGTAAAAGGAAGACAGACCCAGCAACTGCATGCCAGATACGGTGCTGCGAGAACTCTTCATTTTCTCAATCCCGACAATGACCCTGCGCTGGGACTTGTTTTCTGTCTTTTACAGAGAAATAAACAGAGACTCAGAGAGGTTAAGTAACTTGCCTAAGGACACACAGCGAGGAAGTAGCAGACCTGGGACTCCAGCACCAGTGCTTCTGCCCCTTCAGGGCACTGCAGTGGCTTCTGGTCTTCCTACTGCCCTCTCTGGAC
Source organism: Microcebus murinus (assembly GCF_040939455.1). Taxonomy (NCBI): domain Eukaryota; kingdom Metazoa; phylum Chordata; class Mammalia; order Primates; family Cheirogaleidae; genus Microcebus; species Microcebus murinus. The sequence continues at coordinate 23,257,735 of NC_134121.1, read as the reverse complement.
CCTGCAGACAGCACAGTGCCCTCCCTGTCCCTCCTTCCGCCTCTCACCTCCCCAAGTTTTTGAATGTCGCTCCTCATCTGCTCCTCCACCCGCCTGCAGACAGTCAGGGCCACCTTCCCCATTAGTACTGGGAGGGTTTAAAAGAGAAGCCCAGCACCTCAAGGCCACAGACAGGCTGGGGCTCTGTGTGACTCCAAAACACAGTTGTCTGGATAGATGAAGTGACCTCTCACTCACCATATAGCCCGAGCCACGGAGATGCTGGACAGTGACCAGAGAGAGCCACGCACAGAGAAGGAGCGCTAGAGAGATGGGTTGGAACAGGAAATGCTCCCATGGGAGCCAGGGGCCACTGCGGCTGCCCGTGTGACTGGGAGGCCACATTTCTCACCGCCCGTTCAGCCCTGGCCACAGGCTGCCTTAAGCCAGGGTTATAAATAGCTGGGAATATAAATGTTGGGCGGGGAGAGCTGGATGCAGCCTGCTCATGGGCCGGGAAACACGAAGTGGGAGTGTGGGGATAGCGGCTGGTCTAGAACCAGGCTCAGGGTCTGCAGGAAAGATCTGTGTCCTCCTCCAGAGATCTGGGTTGTGAGCTATCTTAGGCTTGGGGAGGCCTCAGTGGGACCCTGGGTTTCACAACCACCCTGCTCTGGGTACTCAAGGGTACCTAACTGCATTCTAAATGACACCGGCCCCTTTGGCCTCTGCCAAAGGGGAGGAAACTCGCCTGCATTGAGCACCTACCAGGTGCTGGGCACTGGGTACATCATGATGCCATCACTGAAATAAAAGCATTAATAGTAACCACTTCTCCATAGCTGCTACATCAGGAAGCACGTCGAACACTTTCCATGTCATGATACCGTTGTGTTAGGATCGTTAATGTCAGCGGTAACACAAGCTAAAATTTCCTGAGCACCTTGTATGCTTCAGGCACTGGCTTGGGCTTTACAGACCATCATCACCACCATCAGGCCGCCATCTGTGGGCTACTGACAGCTGCTGTGTTTGGCACTTATCAGTGACTCTCATGCTGTCTAGTTAAACTTAATTCTTTTGTCCACCATGTGAGGGAAGTAGTCTTACACCCATTTTGTAGACGAGACTGAGGCACACAATGATTAAATGATTTGCCCACAGTCACATGCTAGTAAGTAGCAGATGAGGATTGGAATCCAGCTCTCTGACTCCCAAGCCTTTCTCCTCCCACCACACGTCCCTTCCCAAGGGCAAGAAATGCTTGTTGGACGAATGAATGGACAAGCTCAGAAACATGTGATGGGTGGAATTTCCAAGCCCCAGGAGGTTAAGCAGGTTGTTCAAGGTCACGGAGCCAGGCCGGGCACGGTGGCTCATGCCTATAATCCTAGCACTCTGGGAGGCCCAGGCAGGCGGATTGCTCGAGGTCAGGAGTTTGAAACCAGCCCGAGTGAGACCCCGTCTCTACCAAAAATAGAAAGAAATTAATTGACCAACTAAAAATATATAGAGAAAAAATTAGCCGGGCATGGTGGCACATGTTTGTAGTCCCAGCTACTCGGGAGGCTGAGGCAGGAGGATCGCTTGAGCCCAGGAGTTTGAGGTTGCTGTGAGCTAGGCTGATGCCAAGGCACTCGCTCTAGCCTAGGCAACACAGTGAGACTCTGTCTCAAAAAAAAAAAAAGTCACGGAGCCAGACAACAGTGAAGTGGGGAGGGGTCCGGCTCTGGTGTCTCGGTGCAGGCTTCTCTCACAATCTATCTTGTTACTTTGAGCAGAAGCAACGTCTTTTTGGCAACCGTTTGGCCCTGACTCATGCCTGGGCTAACAGTGGACTCCGTGTGCATGCAGGCTCATTTCCCACCCTCAGGGAGCCTGGCGGGAGGCCCAGCAGCTGGGCCTGCCCCTCCCCAGGCAAGCCATCAAACGGCAACCGCTGGCCAGGCATGGGAGAGTGGTTTTATTCTCCCTCCCTTTTTCTGAGGTCCTTCCAGCTGGAGGGCTCTAGAGTTCCTGCTGGATTGGTAGGGGTCCCTGGGGGCCTCAAGGCTGGCGGGGCACCTTGGACTTCCCTACCCAAGCTTCTTGGGGCCGACTGCCGGGGAGGGTCACTACAATGGCGTGGGGACAGTTTTGTGGCCTTGGGTAACCAAAGGCCCTTTTCCAGGTCTGTTCTTGCTTATCTCCCAAATTGCAGGGACTGGGATTGGAGTAGTTGCCCTCTGGGTCAGCACTCAGTGTCCTGGGCTCTTCCTGAGGAGTCTGTCAGCCTCACGTGCAACTGCTCCAGCCTCACTCTTGCTTGGATGGGGGGGCGGGGCAGGGCCTAGTCCGGGCCTCCTAACCAGGCTCCCTGAAGGGCGGGAAATGAGTTGGCATGGAAATTAGAGTTTGCTGTTAATCCAAGCGTGAGTAAGGGTGAAATTGGTGCCAAAAGTTTCTGCTCGAAGCAGCAAGAGAATTTGCGACAGAAACCCTGTGCTCAAAGACAGGGGAGGCAGAGAATCCTAAAGAACTTAGTCCCGATGCTGAACCAACATGGCAACTGCCTGCTTCCGGAGTTCTTTTCGTGTGAACAACCACTGTGGTCAGGCCTCCGTCACTCATGGGGAAACCAAGTTTCTAACTGATACACTTGAACTACTCGAGACTGGTTTCTTCACGGTCAGGGAACGTGTCTTCAACAGCTCCGGGCTTACTTCCTCAGTGCTTTATAGCCAAAAGGAAAATGAGTGTCTCTCCCTGCTGGAACTTGAAAATGCCTGGGGAAGGACTGTGATTGGCCAGCTTGGGTCATGTGCCCCTTGCTGTCTCGGAAGCTAGGAGAGGAGGCCCTTTGATTGGCTCAGCTTGGGTCACGTGGCCTCCCCTGTGGCCATGTTGCAGAAGAGGAAAAGGGATGATGGGAAGACAAAACAATAGTGCTCAGAGCTGCATCCGACTCAGACTCCATCTGATGGCGTGTATCTGACTGCCTCACTTTCAGCCGTGTTAGCGCTACACCTCGGGGGATTTGGGGACCCTGAGCAAAGTCCATAGATCCACCTGGAAGGGCTATTGGCTGCTATTTAATGATGAAATATAGTGCCTGCCACCCTGTCAGGCACATAGACAATGTCCTCTCCCTTCCTGCAGGGTGAGAAAGGGCCCTGAGACTTTCAGCTGGGCTTCTGTGTCTCTCGATGTGTCCCCTTGCAGGGAAGAGCCCCTCCCGTCCTCACCAGAGTCCCCAGAGATTCAGGTCCAGGAGCTCCCCTGATGGGCAGTCCAGGGAACTGCCTGATATTGAAGGGTTGGTTGGACCTGCTCTTGCTCAGTCCTAACGAGGTGGCCTTAGGTGAATCACTCAACACATCGAGTCTCAGTGCCTGCAAATGGGGATCAGACCTCAGTGTGCTGTGGTGAGGGGTGACAGAGATGCTGTGTGGAGCCCGCTGAGCTCCGTGCCTGCCACGCAGTGAGGGCTCAATAAATGTTACTATTAATGATCAGTCTTGGGACTACTTAGACTCAAGCGTGGCCACCGCAGAAAACACAGTCCCGGGGTGCCCCAGAGCTGGAGGGCGGCCTTCGTCTGGACCCCCTAAGCCTGGTGAGGGTGGAGAAGGCCCTCTCAGGCTCTGGTGGCTTGGGTACCACGTGGGGGACGCTCTGAGAGCAGGTGACAAACAAGATGTTGAAACTCCTGATGCTGCCACAGCAGAGGGGATGCAGGGAGGAGACGCGGAAGAGCGGGAGAGCGAGGCTGTGGTCACTCACTTGTTGAGGGGATCCTCTGTTAGCCACGTCACCCCTCCAGACAGGCTGGTCCTGATCCTGCACACGTTGACTGATTGGAGGCAGATGCTGGCTACAGCCCACTGGGGCATCAGCCTGGGGCAGCAGGGACAAAGAGGGCAAGGCCACACGACTGAGGTCTTCCTTGTGCTCCAGCTCAGGGTTTAGAGCATGACTCTGGAGCCAGGCCGCCTGGGTTGATCCTCACGCTTTGACTAGCTGTGTGACCTGGGCCAGCACACTTTACATCTAGGTGCTTCCCTTTCCCCATCACTGCCCCCCTCTCTCTCTCTCTCTCTTTGGCCAATTAATTTCTTTCTATTTTTAGTAGAGATGAGGTCTCGCTCTTGCTCAGGCTGGTTTCGAACTCCTGACTTTGAGCGATCCACCTGCCTCAGCCTTCCAGAGTGCTAGGATTACAGGTGTGAGCCACTGAGCCTGGCCAACTGCCTCTCTTATTTAACATGCTCAACCACCCACAAAGGCAGTACAGTCACTCTAACTTAGGAGAGAGTGGGTAACCTGGTCTAGATCCCACAGGAAGGGCGGGAGGTGCCACAGTGTGGGCCTGATTCCAGAGCTGGAGCTCTGACCTGACACACCAAGTTCCAACCCCGATCCCGCACCATGTTTTCATAAGCTTCACAGAGGCACAGAGGCCACTCGGGCCCCGTGGGATATTCAGACCAGAATCTGATGCACGGCCATGGTGTGAAGGTTTTGCTGGAGATATTGCCTCCCTGAAAGGACCATGGCACCAACAATTTTTGCCTCCAGAGCTCACTGGCTTCATTCCAACCTAAGCACTTCCTGGCAAAGTCAGTGTCTGTGTCCCCTCCTCCAGGAAGCCCTCCTGCTCCACCCAGAGAATTCCTGTATTCTCAATACTTGACACTGCGTTTGCACTCAGCGCCATTCACCTCTCCACTTAGAGTCAGGACATCCCGACAGGGTCCTTCCTGCCTCCCCTCCCATCCATTTCTCAGGCAGGAGACTACAGTCCACAGAGGGGAAGGGACTTGCCGGGGTTCCACACCGAGTGGCAGGGCAGGGTCAGAACCCAGTTCTCCTGCCTTCCTGACGTGTAGAAAGCACGGGCATTTGGGAATCTGGCAAACATGAGTTCATGTCTCAGCTCTGTCACTTGCTGGCGTTGTCACCTGTCCTCTCCCACGTGGGAGGGATCCCATATGCAGAGAAGGTAGTCAATAAATGTTGGTCCCCTCACTATCCGTCCTCCTTGGGGCAGGTGGCAAGAGTGCTCCTTCCTCCAGCACACCCAGCCTGCTGGGGAAGGCCTCTCAGCAGCAGTAACATGAACAGAAAAGGAAAAAAATAAAATAAAAACAAACAAAAAGCACACGCAGACACGGAATAACAAAACCACATGCTGAGAAAAGCCTGGAAGGAAACATACTAAACCTACTAAAATGTTACTAGTACTTTTTTCTGGATGCCATTATTCTTCTTAATAAGAAGAATAATTTCTTATTAAGAAGAAAACCAAACTTCTATATGGAGAGTGCATGTTGCATGTGTCTATTTGTGCATGTGCATGCATTATATATGTGTCTGTGTGTGCATTGTGTCTGTGCAGATGTGTGCTCATGCTTGTTGTACATGTGCCTGCATGAGGATCTCTGCCTGCATGTGGGTCAGGGAGCCTGTCCCCCTGTGGCTCTGTGAGGCTGAAGGGAGGACTAGGGAACCTGCCAGAATCATCAAATACTGACCAGGCCCGTTCATGGAGTCTCTGAGGCAGTGGATTCACATGGTTGTTCCTTCAGGGCCCTGGTTAGATGAAACGGGGCTGCATTTGTCAGTTGTTAGCATCAACCTGGAGTGGGGACAGGAAGTGGCCTGGAAACATTGGTGCAGAGTCCCATCCCCCGCTCAGCTGCGAGCTGGGGCTCAGGCTGTGCTCACAGGGGAGGTGTGGGGAGAATGACTGGAGAGCAGGGGTGTCTCCAAGAAGGTGTATGCAGGTGCCTCGAAGCTCTGTGGCTGATATGCCTTCAGTCACCTGCGCCTGCATGGCCAGTTTACAAAGTTAAAGTGGGGGGCTCTCAGCCCTCGTTGGGCCCCCTCCCAGGATATCTGGCTGTGGTGGTTTCTCCCTCAAAGTGACCAGTAGAAGTTAAGCAGTTTGATTGATTTTTTTTTTTTTTTTAAGAAACAAGGTCTTGCTCTATATCCCAGGCTGGAATGCAGTGGTGCAACTGTAACTCACTGCAGTCTCGAACTCCTTGCCTCAAGCAATCCTGCCGCCTCAGCCTCCCAGAGTGCTGGGATGATAGGCGTGAGCCACTGCACCTGGCCTGGATTGCTTTTGAGTGTCAATGTTGGGGATGGGAAGCAGCAATAGATGTGATCTCCCCATGTAAGGCCATTTACTCAGGAAGCGAAGACATGCAAGGTATGTATTTGCTGGGAAACGCCGGATTTGAGCTAGAGAGTCGCCATGCTCAAGAGAGGCCGGAAGAGAGAAAGAGAACAGCCCATCTGCAGTAAAAGCAGCCAAGCGGGGAATAGTGCTGCCCCTACTGCCATTCACTGAGCACTCTCCAGGAGCAGGTACTAGCTGACTCTATGGGTTGTATTATTCAGGACTGCTTTGGTTGCAAGTGACAGAAACCTCTGCTCACATTGGCTTAAGTGAGAAGGTAAATGCACTGGTTTACAGTGGGGGTTACAGTGGCTTCAGCTCTTGCTGAGGATTCAGGGCAAACTCGCAGAATACAGACTCAGTGGAGCTCCTCCCAATTGTGCCAGTAAAAGCCCCAGGACTCACTCTCATTGGCTGACCTGGTTCCCATTCCCATGCCCAAGCCAATCACTGTGGCCAGGGAGAATCCTGTGCTCTGATTGGTCAGGCCTGAGTCATAAAGCCACCCCTGGCCCCAGAGAGATGTGGGGGAGTCAACTTCACCTGGAACCGCACTAGCCGGGCTGGGGGCAGGAGATCCTCCAAGAACATCCTGGGCTGGCAGAAATGCATATGTCTCCTCACGATTTGACCCCCAGTGGCAGGTCCTCTCCGCCCCATTCCTCTTCCCATATCTGGGGCTTCCGAATCCCACTGCACACTCAGCCTTATCAGAGACCTCGGGGTCTTAGATGCTTCGGCTCCACCCCGTGGGACTCAGTCCCCAGTCACTAAGACCTTGTGCCCCATTCTGAGAGCCCAGCCCCTGTCCTGTCTCCCACATCTTAACCTTGTAACCCTATTTTCTTCAAGGAATGGTCCTTCTTTCTTCTTTCTCAGCCAAACTTTTCCAGAGTGTCTACACACTCTGCCTTTGCTTCCTTGTCATTTACCCTTTAACCTCTTGCGATTGAGTTCCCATTCTCCACCCTCCTGTCCCCTTTCTTAGTTTTCATCCCAGTGACTGTTCTGTGGCACTTGACCTTTCTGACCTCACCATTGCTCTTGTGACACCCCTCACCCCCATTTTTCCTCTGACCACATTCTCTCCATCCTTTCCCACTTACTCTTAAATGTTACTGTTCCCCAAGTGTGTGTTCTCAACTCTCTTTCCTATGCTTCCCGCCCGCCTCTCATCCTCTCCCAAGACTCTGAATTCAGCCCACATCACTCCTCTGAGCCCTGGACCAATACAAGCTACGACACTGTGCTCTCCCAATATTGTCCTGAATGACCCGTAGCCGCTCAGATTCGACATGTCCCAGCCTGAACACAACCGCTTCCTCCCTAAACCTGCCTTCTGAAGGCGTGGTCAGCCACTGGCTGCTTAAGCTGAAATATTAAATGCATCAGGTCCTTTCTCTGTCACCCCCACCCTCCCTTCCCTGCTCCATTCTAACCTGTCTTGAGAGCCTCTTCTGTGACCCAGATATCTCCGTACTCCAGCCCTCTTTACGTCCTTCATTCAGGCTCTCGTATCTTCTCACCAGACCACTGCACACTTTCCAACAGGTCTCCCCCTATTTCAACCCACCCAACCCTTTCTCTACATAGTGGCCTGAATGACACAAGTTGGGTCATGACACTCCCGTGCTTAACCTCTGCACGGCTGTCAGGGAGCAGTACAAGCCCATTAGCTTGACGTACAAGGCCAAACAGGAAGACCCATTCTCTGCCTTTCCATCTCTTGCCTCTCTCTTACATTCCCCCATAAAGTCTATCTTAAAGATTTGAAAAACCTTTAAGCTTTATTGAATTATAGTTTGCAATCAATCTCCTTCCCCAACCGCCAGCCCCAGGCAACTATTGATTTGATTATGCTTGTATTCCAGAGTTCCATAGAAATGAAGTCGTACAGTTTGTTGTCTTTGTGTTTGACTCATCTCATTTAGCATAATGTCTTTGGGATTCGTGCATATTGTTGGGTGAGTTAATATTTCATCCTTTTTATTGCTGAGCAGCACCCTTTATATGAATATATTACAATTTGTTTATTCATTCATTTGTTGGTGGACACTTGAGTTATTTACAATTTTTGGCTAATACGAATAATACTGCTATGATCATTCCTGTACTAGGCTTTGTGTGAATGCATGTTCTAATTTTTGAGGTGGTAAATACCTAGGAGTGGAATTACTGGGCCCTATGGTTGGTGTGTGTTTAATTTTATAAGAAACTGTCATAGTCTTTTCCAAAGAGTACAGTGTGGTGGCTGTAGGATTTTGCATTCCCACCAACAACATGTGAGTACTCGAGTTGCTCTAGGTCCTCTCTAACATTTGATATTGTCAACTCTTTTACACTTCAGCCATTCTAGTGGGTGTGTAGTGCTATTTCATGTCCCAGTCGCCACTGATGTTAAGTGCCTTTTCATGTGCTTGTTGGCCACTCATATAGCTTCTTTTGTGGAGTATCTCTTAAAATCTTTTGCCCATTTTTTATTGGCTTTTTTTCTTCTTCCTCGTACTTCCTTTCCTCCTCCTCCGTCTCCTCCTGCTTTTTGGTTCATTTTTAGATTTATAAGAATTCTTCATGGGTGCTGGATACAGCGCTTTGTCAGACATATGTTTTGCAAATATTTTTTCCCCCTGTTTGTCAACTTGGTGGTTTTTAAGCTGTGGCTCATGAATCACTAATGAGTAATGAAATCAATTTAGTGGGGTGGGACAAATATACAGTTGATCCTAGAGCTATGTGGGGGTTAGAGGCACCTACCCCACACGCAGTAAAAATTCTGCATGTAACTTTTGACTCCCCCCAAACTTAACAGCCCACTGTTGATCGGAAGTCTTACTGATACCACAAACTCTCAATTAACACATATTTTGTATGTAAATGTATTGTGTGTTGTATTTTTACAATAAACTAGAGGAAAGAAATGTTGTTTAGAAAATCATAGGAAGAGAAAATATATTTCCCATTCATTAAGTGGAAATGGATCATCGTTAAAGTCTTGATCCTCATTATCCTCACATTGAGTAGGCTGAGGGGGCGGAGGAAGAGGAGGGGTTGGTCTTGCTGTCTCAGAGACGGCAGAGTTGGAAGGAAATCCACCTGTAAGTGGACCCATGCAGTAAACCTGTGTTGTTTGAGGGTCAACTGTATATTTTTTGAGTGAAGTAGAATAGAATAGCCACAGGGCACACACAGTAAGGCTGGGCGTTGGTGCACACACTTTTACTTGTGTATGTTGTGTGTGGATACTGCATCAAGAAGTAAGATGTGCCGGGCGTGGTGGCTCACGCCTGTAATCCTAGCTCTTTGGGAGGCCGAGGCGGGCGGATTGCTCGAGGTCAGGAGTTCGAAACCAGCCTGAGCGAGACCCCGTCTCTACCAAAAATAGAAATAAATTAATTGACCAGCTAAAAATATATACAAAAAATTAGCCGGGCATGGTGGCGCATGCCTGTAGTCCCAGCTACTCGGGAGGCTGAGGCAGTAGGATCGCTGAGCCCCGGAGATTGAGGTTGCTGTGAGCCAAGGTGACGCCACGGCACTCACTCTAGCCTGGGCAACAAAGTGAGACTCTGTCTCAAAAAAAAAAAAAAAAAAAAAAAAGAAGTAAGATGTGTTCCTTCCTGTGGCCAATAAATGCTTGAAAACCTCTGCTCTATTCATGTGTGTTTAATGAACAAAGAAACAAATGCATCGACTGCCCATGGCCTGGGAAAGTCTCCCAGTCTGCTAGATTTCTCAGAATTTGGGGGCATTTTCAGCTTACAGAACACACCCTCCGGTGGCAGCAGCAGGAGGAAGGCTGGAACCCTTTTTACAGTCTGTTTCCTTTGAGTTGAGTTCCTCCAAATTGGTGGCTTCTTTTCAGTAAAGTCATTATATTCCCAAGGGTGTACTTTGACAAACACATTCCTGGAATCGCTTCATTTCTGTGTGAAGGATGGTGGAGGAACCCTGGGAAGCACTGGGTCAAGCAAAGATAAACAGGTGCCTTTATTGTAAGGACTTCTCAGTGCCTTTAATATGCTAAGGAACATTGTGAATCTCCAAGAGGGAGGCAAAGCTGGCATTACTTCCAAAATTTATTTGAACACAAACCTTTTCTTAATCATATTAGCCAAAAGATGGAAATAACTCAAAATGCCTATCAACTGAGGAACAGATAATCAAAATGTGGTATATTCATACAATGGAATATTATTTGGTCATCAAAAAGAATGAAGTATGGACACACGCTACAACATGAATGAACCCTGCAAACATTACCCTAAAGGGGAAGAAGCCAGACACAAATACCACATGTGATGTGATTCTATTCATATAAAATGCCCGGAATAAGAAAATCTATAAGATAGAAAGTAGAACTGTGGTTGCCTGGAGCTGATCAGGGGAAAGGGGGAAGAGGTTTGGAGGGTGACAGCTATAGAGTAATGGGTTCCTTTTGTTTGTAATAAAAGGCTCTAAAATGGATTGTGGCGATGATTGCATAATTCTGTGAATATACTAAAGACCATTGAAGTGCACACTTTAAATGTGTGAATTGTATGGTATGTGAATTATATCTTAATAAGGATGTTACCAAAAAACCCCAAAAGCCTTTCCTCACGGAGCTTTTGGAAGGACCGGTGTTTTAAGGAAATTACTTCGGGAAACAAAGGTCTAAGCCAAGCCACGGGGGGCCCCCTGGTAGCCTGGGGGACCACATTCTCCTGTGGACCCTGAAGACTCCCCCACCCCACCCCACCCCACCCCACAGTCAGGCCGAGATGGTAGTCTTTGCCAAGACAGCCAGAGTTAGGGGAAGTGCCCTGCACAATGACATTCCCTCCTGATGAGCACAGGGACAGAGCCAGGGCTGGGTGAGTGAGTGTCTAGCGCATTCTTGTCCCTGTTTATCTGTGCACGTGACTGTTAGCTGAGAGACGTGCTGAACTCTTCCAGCCTGCGCAGCGATGACAGGGCCTTTGGCACCCAGGTACCAGGCTCACCCGGGCACCAGCAGACGGTGCTGCTGCGCCCGTCCTGTAAGTGCCCCCCGTCCTGGCCAAGGGCGCCAGTCAGGCGCCAGTGGCGCAGGCTGGGCCACCAGTTGGGAAACCAGATGGGAAAGTCTGGAGCTCGGAGAGGAGCAGACACGGTTTGTTCCCAGTTCTGCTGCATGTCTGCGTGACCCTGGGTGCAGTGTTTAATCTTTCTGGGCCTCGGCTTTCCCACTCACTGTGCAACGAGGCTTCTGGAGGAATCCAGGCTGAAGTCTGTCAAGGCTGGAATGGACTTTGCCGCTTGAGCCTGTGCCCCTCTCTGCCTACCAAGTGCTCTGCTCCCCCAGGGCCGGGGACTCCCTGCCTCCCGTCTCATTGCTGGAGAGCCGTGGCTGTCAGGACGCCCCTCCTCACACCGGACTGGTTTCTGGGAGCTCCCCCCATTAGCCTCAGCTCTCCTGTTGGGCCCATGACATGTGACGAGCCACTCTGCTATGATGCCCAGCAGGGCCCGCTTCATTCGGCCCTCTGACTTCCCTGGGTGCCAGCCAGGGAGCCGCTGCCCACCCAGGGCAAGCTTGCACGTTCCTGCCTTGCTCTGAGCCAGCGTCCTGCACCATTCCAGCCCCCAGCCTCCCAGCCTGTCCCTCACCTCCCTGGCCTGGGACATCTGCCCAGCCTCCCAGCACTTCTCAGACCTGCTGTTGTACGATGCCCTGGGCTGCTCCACTTCCCAGCTGGGACCTCCACTTGCTGCTCAGATGAACACTCTTCCTGATTTCTGTAAGGAACCCTCAGCATCCACCTGGCCCCAGGACGCCCTCCCTGTCCCACTGTGGCTGGTGTTCCTGTGGGGTTGTCCCAGCCTCTGCAGAGGGAGTCTGACAACTGGACAGCCCACCGGCTCCTTAGAGATACTGACCATGCCCATTCAACTGTGTCCCCATCCAATGGTGAACCTGATGTCCGTCCACACTCGACAGGAGCACAGTGCTTCCAGCTGATCACAGCCCCTGGCACAGCCTCAGCAGGGCATCCTGACCACAGCAGAGCCAGGCAGGACAGAGGAGCACAACCTGTCTCTCCTTCTGTTTATTTATTCATTTTTATTTGACTTTTTTCTTTCTTTTTTTGAGACAGGGTCTTGCCCTGTTGCCCAGGCTAGAGTGCAGTGGTGTCATCATAGCTCACAGCAACCTCAGACTCCTGGGCTCAAGGGATCCACCTGCCTCAGCCACCAAAGTAGCTGGGACTACAGATGCATGCCACCAGGCCCCGCTAATTTTTTTTTTCTTTGTAGATATAGGGTCTCACTATGTTGCTCAGGCTAGTCTTGAACTCCTAGGCTCAAGCGGTCCTCCTGCCTCAGCCTCCCAAAGTGCTAGGATTACAGGCGTGAACTACTGCCTGTCTCTCCTACTAAAAGCCACCTTCCATTATCACCCACTTGTCTGGGGTGATGGAGAGAGAACTCACTTGCCATCTAGCAATGCCATCCTTCTTAGGTGGTGGTTGTACCCCATGCCACTGCTGTCTCTCTTCTTCCATGTTCTGAGGGGCACCATCCCATCATAAGAAGTCCCCACCATGGTTCCCTCACAGTGTGACCTCCCCAGGTCCTTGCCCTGGTTCTCCAGCCCCCGATGAGAAGTTGGTTTGTGCCGTAGGTGAGCCCACCTGGCTCTTGGGACTGGCACCCAGGCTGTCCTTCCCCGGCCCTGCGTCGGCCGTCCCTGCTGTGTCAAGAGATTCAGCCGACCACAGTCCCTTTCCCCGTCTGGCTTGCTCGAAGCAGCCACATCCCGCACATGGCTGCTGTCTCCGTGAGTCACTGCACGACGGCATGTTTATTAGGACGGCGGGAGCTCCGTTTTTGCCAACTTTGGAGCCACAGGAGCTGGCTAAGTTTAGAACAAGCCTTGAGCGTGAGGACGTCGTGTTCCTTCTCCTTCTGGCAAACACGAGACTTGAGCTATTCTTTTCGTCTTCATTCTCCCAGACAAGCCCTAAGCGGCACTTACCACTAGAGCTGCCTCCTCCCAACACAGACTCCTCTATAATTAAGAGGAGAAGCTCCCCCCAATCATGCTAAGGTTGAAAAGCGTTGGATCGTTGGCTTGTTTTAAGAAATATAACAAAGGCTCTAAAAAATGGGGTGCTTTGAAGCCTTAAAGCAGATGTACTTAACTCTGTTTCTGGGGCTGGGTTTCAGGGGGTGCCCCAGAATTCTTGAATTCTTCTGTGAATGTGCTTTTCCCTGGGGAAAGGGCCCCATAGCTTTTATCAGATTCCCAAAGGGGTTCTTGACTCCCCCTAAAAATAAATGTCAGATTTAGAAAAAGATGCCCACTTGCACTTGCATTGCAGAGTGCTCCCGAGCTTTGGGGTTTCCACTGTTAAATATTAAATCCCTCTCAGGGTCTGTGCTGGGACCAAAGCCCCCAGAACCTGGTTCAGGCTGGGAGGATAGTCGCAGGCACCATTGGTGGAGGTGGGGAGAGAGATCTGGAACATTCTATCTGCCCGGAGGGAAGTGATGTCATCAGTGGAACTTGGGCGCCAGGTCAGATGGGCCAGGGCAAGTGACGCGAGATAAAGAGGGTAGTAAGAGGAAGTGAGGGGCCAGCTGGGATGTGCCAACACCCGAATCAGACTCCGAACAGGTCCAATCGCGGCGCTACGTACTCCATGCAGGGATCTGCTATTTTCCACCCTGGAGAAGATGCACTTAGACTTTGTGGCACCTACTTATTCTCCTGTTGGCTGCCTTCAATCATCTGAGCTCCTCCCTGCTCCCTCGTCCCACCACCCTAATCTCCTGTGTCCTGCAAACAGTGGAACTCATGGTCTCGATATGCAAATTCACGTGAATGTAGCTGAGGTCACACTAATTCGGGAGGTATGTCTGCTGTCCAGATAAAACAAGCGATGTGTTTGGGTGTCAAATGCCTGTGACCTTTAGCTTATCTACGACACCAACAGGCCTCCTTCCTAACCCACAAGGTTAGTAGAGAGTTATATGCATCCTGCCCTAAGTGTCCAGGGTATGAAATGGAAGCGGTGGGAGGGGCGGGGGGAGCTAGTGCCCAACGGTGATCAACACATTAGTCCTTGCGTTAACATCTCTGCCTCCCATTGCATAGCAGTCTGGCCATTTAACTGATGGCTGCTGTCTGTTTAAGGGCCATGTGGGATCGAAAGGCCCAGACTCAAATTCGAGAACTGCCATTTGTTGTGTGACCTTAGGAAGGTCATTAAACCATTCAGAACAAATAAAACATTGAGGAGATAACAAATCCTTGCCTACACACCCAGAGAAGAGTTTGGGAGAGAAAAGAACTAACATTTATTGACTATCTACTGTGTGTCAGGCCTTCCTGTTTGTCGTCATTTTTTTCTTTTTTTTTTTTTTTGAGACAGAGTCTGGCTCTGTTGCCCAGGCTAGAGTGAGTGCCGAGGCATCAGCCTAGCTCACAGCAACATCAGACTCCTGGGCTCAAGCGATCCTCCTGCCTCAGCCTCCCAAGTAGTTGGGACTACAGGCATGCACCACCATGCCCAGCTAATTTTTTCTATATATATTAGTTGGCCAATTAATTTCTTTCTATTTATAGTAGAGATGGGGTCTCACTCTTGCTCAGGCTGGTTTTGAACTCCTGACCTCGAGCAATCCGCCCGCCTCGGCCTCCCAGAGTGCTAGGATTACAGGCGTGAGCCATCGCACCCAGCCTGTTTGTCATCATTATCCTTTTTAAACTTGATAATCTCCAAAAATATCCCAGGGTTGCTCCGAAAGCCCACTGAGAACAAATATTTAACAACTGTCTAGGTACTGGGGATACAGCTGTGAACAAAACAAAGTCCCTGTCTTTGCGGAGTTGACATTCTAGAAGGTGAGACAGACAGTAAGCAAATGAATATGAACATTGTCAGGGGCAGGGGTGGGGAGATACGAGTAATGGAGAAAGGTAAAGCAGAGGGAAAGAGAGAGACAAGGCAGGGTGTGTGTGCTGTTCTGTGACAGGGTGACATCTGAGCAGCACAGCGGGAAGAGAAGGAGGAAGCCAGACTCTGGGAGAAGAGGGTTCTAGACAGAGAGAACTGCCAAGTGCAACAGCCCCAAGATGGGAACGTGTCTGGCTTATTTAAGGAAAGGTGAGCGGTCAGGGGACCTGGGGCAGAGGGGTCCGGGGGGAGAATAGTAGGAATTCAGGACAAAGTAAGATCCCAGTGAGGGCTTTGGGTACGAGCACCATGGATATAAAATTGTACTGCAAATAGTTAAGCACTATCTACAATAAATGCATTTCTCCATTTTCTGTCTTTTAGGACTTGGGAGTCTTACTTTTAAAAAAAAATCTATTCTATTTTTTCTTTTTTTGAGACAGAGTCTCTGTTGCCCAGGCTAGAGTGAGTGCCGTGGCGTCAGCCTAGCTCACAGCAACCTCAAACTCCTGGGCTCGAGCAATCCTCCTGCCTCAGCCTCCCGAGTAGCTGGGACTACAGGCGTGCGAGCCACCACACCCAGCTAATTTTTCTATTTTTAGTAGAGATGGGGTCTCACTCTTGCTCAGGCTAAAAAAAAAAAAAAAAAAGGAGTCTCCAACTCCTGAGCTCAAGTGATCCTCCTCCCTTGGCCTCCCAGAGTGCTGGGATTACAGGTGTGACCCACTGCACCTGACCAACACTACATATTTTTAAAGTGCCATCCAATACAACCACCACACAAATCAAGATACAGAACATTTCTATCACCCCAGGAAGTTCCCTGGTGCCATTTTCCAGCCGATAGTTCACTCCCCAGAGGCAACAAGCAACCATCTTTCAGATATTTATCACTAGAGATAAATTTCCCCATTCTTGAACTTTGTATAAATGGAATCATACAGTGTGTATTCTTATGTAAGGAAGGTTTCTTTCACTTGGCATGAAATGTTTTGGAGATTCATTCATAGCTGTAATTAATTCCTTTTTATTGCTGCGCAGTATTCCACCTACCCAACACTTGAAATTGTCAGTCTTTTTATTTTAATTCACGTGCAAGGCTATGAGGTGGCAACTCAATGTGGTTTTAATTTGCATTTCCCTGATAACTAAAGATGTTAAGCATCTTTTCATCTGATTATTGGCCATTCATATATCTTTTGAGGAATGTCTGGTTAAGTCCTTTGCCCATTTTTAATGTGGATTGTTTGTCTTTTTTTATTGATTTATAGAAGCTATTTATATGTAATGGATACAAGTCCTTTGTTAGATGTATCTCTTGTGAATATTTTGTCCCAGTCTCCCAGTAAAGAGTGATGTGCATTTTTACTTCTTAATTGTGTCTTTTGAAGCTTCTATTTTTGATGATGACAAATTTTTTTTTTTTTTTTTTTTTGAGACAGAGTCTCGCTTTCTTGCCTAGGCTAGAGTGAGTGCCGTGGCGTCAGCCTAGCTCACAGCAACCTCAAACTCCTGGGCTCAACCGATCCTCCTGCCTCAGCCTCCCGAGTAGCTGGGACTATAGGCACAAGCCATCATGCCTGGCTGATTTTTATATATATATATTAGTTGGCCAATTACTTTCTTTCTATTTTTATGGTAGAGACGGGGTCTCGCTCAGGCTGGTTTTGAACTCCTGACCTTGAGCAATCCGCCCGCCTCGGCCTCCCAGAGTGCTAGGATTACAGGCGTGAGCCACCGCGCCCGGCCGATGATGACAAATTTATCCTTTTTAAAAAATGGTTAACACTTTAGCATCCTGCCTAAGGAAATCTTTGGGTACTCTAAGGTCAAGAAGATATTCCCTGTGTTTTCTTCTAGAAACCTGATAGTTTTATCTTTTACACACAGGTCTGTGATCTATCTTGAATTAGTTTTTGTGTCCGGTGTGAGCTCGGGGTAAAGGTTCGTTTTTTTTCCCCATACAGAAATCTATTTGTAGAACATGGAAATCATTTTGGTTGAATCTCACACATAAATTCTTTTGGATAAATTGTGCTTGTCTTAGCACTCTGTCTCCCAGAACTGATTACCTAGCTGCCACTGATAACCTCTGAGTAGGCTCAGAAGATGAAATAGTGACGGTGAAGAAACAAACGAACCCCTAAGTTGAGAAAACCAACACCAGCAAAAACACGAATTGCCCTTTTATCATATTGTCCTGCCTTTAGCCTCTCTCACGGCCCAAGCTGCATTTCACTTCCCCCGGCCAGAGTGGAGGAGGGCAGAGGTGAGGGAGAAGCAAAGCGTGGAGCAGGATGAGGGGAAAATAGGAGCAAGAGTTGGAAAAGCCCCCATAGGGCTGAGCCAGCCTAGGCCGGAAGTGGGCTGGTTCTTTGGGGCCCTGCTACGGTGTGAGGTTTTGTGTTCCCTCCAAAATACATGTTAAAAGTTAAATCCCCAACGCAACAGTATTAAGAGGTAGAGCCTTTAGGAGGTGATTAGGCCATGAGGGCTCCACCCTTATGGGTGGCATTGGTGTCCTATTGAAGGTTGGAGGGAACTAGCGAGGCCTCTTTGTGCCTTCTACCTTCCACCATGCGAGGATGCAGCAAGAAGGCCCTCACCAGACACCACCAAATGCTGGTGCCATGTGCCAATGGCTGCAGAGCTGGGCAGCCATGGGCCAGCGTTCCTCAGCCTGCCTCCCATACTGGGACTAACAGGTGGCCTTTAGTTTTTCAGTGCCCTAGATAACACTGGAACCAACATCTTTGAATGCAGAGCTTCCCTCACTCCATATTGGGATTATTTTATTTTTATTTATTTATTTTGAGACAAAGTCTCACCCTGTTGCCTGGGCTAGAGTGCCGTGGCATCAGCCTAGCTCACAGTAACCTCAAACTCCTGGGCTCAAGTGATCCTCCTGCCTCAGCCTCCTGAGTGGCTGGGATTACAGGCATGTGCCACCATGCCCGGCTAATTTTTTCTATATATTTTTAGTTGTCCAGCTAATTTCTTTCTATTTTTATTAGAGACAGGGTCTCGCTCTTGCTCAGGCTGGTTTCGAACTCCGGACCTCGATCGATCCTTCCCGCCTCGGCTTCCCAGAGTGCTAGGATTACAGGCGTGAGCCACCACGCCCAGCCAATATTGGGATTATTTAAAAATATATATATATTCTGACGCCACGGCACTCATTCTAGCCTGGGCAACAAAAGTGAGACTCTGTCTCAAAAAAAAAAAAAAATATATATATATATATATATATATATATATTAATAATAGATTACCAAGGCATGGAATTACTGAGTCAAAAGGTTTCTGTGCTTTTAAATGACTGTTTTCCCAACGTTAATAATAATAGTGTACCCCAAGTGGAGTAGACAGCTGCTGCTTTTTGAATCCACTCTGTCAGGAAACTGCTGGTTTTCAAGCCATCTGATCCTGATGGGCTGTCGCTCCAGCTGCCTGTCCCTTGACCCAGGTTCCTTGTCTTGGGCGTGGGCACACCATCCAAAGTGGCCACTCAGAAAACCCCAGCCCTTGGGCACAGCAGTTGGTCTAGAGTAGATATGTGACCTAAGCAGGTTCAATCAGAATCCTTTTACAGGTGTACAAAAACAATTTTTTAAAAACAACTTTAGATTTATAAAAAAATTCTAAGTACTATACAAAAACCTTTTTTCCCCTGAACCATTAGAGAATACGTTTGCAGACACAATGCCCGTCACCTCCAAATACAAACTTCAGTGTGGATTTCCTACACACAAGGCCATTCTGCTACACCAGCTATGAAAGCCAGGAGGCTCATGCTGGTGCGGCTTTATCATCGAATCCTCAGATTGCATCCCGGCTTCTCGACTGTCCCGGGAGTATTCCCTCCAACAAAAGGGTCTGTTCGGAATCACACGTCCAATCCGCAGCTGTTCCTTGATCTTTTCTTGCCTCTCATGACCTCAGCCCAGTAAGGATGAGCCACCAGCTATTTTGTAGAATCGCTTTGTGTGGCGTTTCCTTTTGATTCGATTCAGATTCTGCGTCGTTGGCAGGAATATCCCAGAAGTGCAGCTGTGTCCTTTTCATTGCATCTCATTGGGGTGTCGTTTTGATGTGCCCCATTATTGATGCTCTCACTTTGTCACTGCATGAAGGTGAGGTTGGCCAGGACTCCCCACGGGGAAGTTACTCTTTGCCCTTTGTAATTAGTAAGTATCTTGAGGGGGGTTACTTTGAGACAAGGTAAATATCCTATTTCTCATGAAGCATTCAATTTATGTGTTTACTTATTTATATCGGTAAGGACTCAGTGATTGCTGTTTTATCCAGTAGGTTATAATCTATTATTTTTATTATTTATTTTGATGCTAAAATTGTCCTGGATTTGGCTGGTGGAGGCTCCTTCAAGTCAGCTTCTGTGTCCTTTTGATGTGTCCCTGTCTTTCTTTAAGTGCTTCTGTGTTTTCTAGTTTAATAAGATATTTCAGGTGCGTATTGTGCTTTCCCAGGATCAGCCTTGGAATTGGCTGTTTCTCTAGGGCATTCTAGTTCCTTTTGGCATAGAGTTGCATTTAGAAGCCACGCTTTCTGCCCTAGTTGTGTTCATTGTGATTGGGGGACATGCTTTATCTCTCTTTCTGTATTGAACACCATGGGTTTACATCTTTTTGGAAGTTTTATCATGGAATGTGGAACAGAGAGTCTCTCTCTTTGGAATTACAACTTCTAAGACACTGTAAACCTGGAGCTACTGGAAGACATCTCACTATGACTAAGAACCTGTTGGGGAATGAAGTCAAGCAGAGGCAAGTGGATCTGACAGACAGAGAGACACAGAGTCCCATGACACTATTAGAGCTAGCCATGCCTGAATCCCTCAAATGTCCTGGCTACATGAGCCAACACATTTCTTTTTCATCCAAAGCTAATATGAATTGGCTCCTTTGCAAATGAAGTATATATGAAGTAGCTCATGAGTGACTAGTCTGTACCGTTGTGTTTGGGAGGTAGGCTCCAGCTTTCAGCTTTGTCCCCCCCCAGTTTTGAGGGCAGAGGGAGTTCGTCTCCGTCTAGTTCCCGTCTATCAAGGAGGCTGTGACCACACTGGGACCTGGCTCCCCAGTCACTCTCTTCCACATGGACCTCTGCCACTTTGCTGCCAGTCTCTCCTGAAGTGATGCTGCACCACCGTAGAGGCCTCAGAGAAGGTGGCCCATGGGGATGGCTGTTAGCTCTCCGGGGGTCTGCCCCGAGTATGGACACTGGCTGTCCTTTAACACCCCACAGCAGAGACTGGGCTGCAATGGTCAACCCAGCATTGTTCCTGAGGGCTTGGCAGTAGCAGGAGAAGCTGCCAGGCTGGAGAAACAGACTCGACACTGCAGGGCAGCAACAACTGCCCCAGGGGCAGCCCTGCCAAAAGTCCCGCCTCATCCCCCACTGGCCTCCTTCACCTCTCGAGCAGCTGCCCTTTTTCCTCCTCCCCAGATGGGGAGGTTGACCTCTAACTCCTCTGCTTTGGATCTGCATTCTCTACCCTTAGATTTGCCCCTTTCTAGAATGACTGGTCGAAGGACTGGTGGCTGCTCATGTCAAGAAACAAAACTCGACCCCTCCCAGGACAATCTAGAAGAATCCATGACAGTCTGCGACTGTCATGAACCAAAGCCTGGGAGCTTTTTTCTGGAATGACTCCAGGGGGCTCTGCAGGCCCTGCGGAGACTTGAAGACATCCGTCACCAACAGGAGATGAAGACAGAGCCTGGTCTCCTGGACAGAAAACACCTGCCACCCCCCCCCCCCCCCCGCACACGTCTCGTACACGCCACTGGCGCCACCCACACGCCATATCCATGTACTCACATGCTCACACACACACACACGCTCTTCTCCCAAGAACAATTTTCAAAGTAGTGCAGTCCATACCTCTATACCAAAAGGGAGAAAAATCTTATTCCTAAATATAATACCACGTAGCAGAATTCCCATCTGTGCCTACTCAAGGCAGTCTTTACAGCTGGTCCTGGTCCACTCCAGAAAAAGATCTGGTCCAACCCCTGGCCAGCCAAGGTCCCTAGGGGTGTTTCTCCCAACACAAGAGGGACCCGTGGCACAAAGGCTCATTTAAGACTTTGCCTCCTCTCTCAACACAGAAAACAAGGCAGCTTTGAAGTTAGTATTTTTTTTTTTCCTCTAAGAAAAATTTTCCAAAGTCTCAGATAATTGTTTTAGACAAAGCTCAGGGCTAAAGAGCTTGGGCTTCCCATTCCCCTCGGGACCTCTGCAAGCAGAGAGTTGTCCCCCGCCTAGCCCAGCCCTGCTTGAGAGGAAGGTGAGGGAGTGGAAGAGGCCGCCTCCCCCTGCAGGGCAAGCCCCAGGCACAAGGTTGAGCATCTCTGCTGTCCTTACTACAGCTGCTGGAGACGGTGCCAGGCTCTGAGGGAGGACTGTGCTCCTTCTCGGATGACAGTGGAGGCTCTGAACAAAGTAACCCCGGGGCATGCAGTTGGTAACAGGCTGAACTGGGATTCCAACCCTGGGCTGGCCGACCCCGACCCCGGAGCCTAGAGCTCCCAGGTTGGGCCAGCAGCCTCTGCAAACTGCTCTCCACACAGTCTGCAAGTCTCCCCGTCTCCTGGCCCCACGCTTCCTTACTCTTGCCCTCGAGGAAGCTTCCCCTTTTCTGTCCTAACTTTCTCTTGCTGCCCATCTCTGTCCTCACACCAGCAAAAATCCCGCCCTCGAGGCCACGAGTTTTAGAACAAAGTTTCCTTCCAACCCTTCCCCGGGTGTCACTTCTGTTTCAACAGTTACACGTCCTTTGTCATCTAGTTCTTTCCATCTCATTTTTGTAAGTCATGCAATTCAACCTGTTCTTTCCACCTCCCCTGCTGCAGATTTCTGGAGGCTCCCACTGTCGCCATTTCCCGCAGAGCCGATGGCTTCAGTCAGTCCAGGACTACGGCAAAAATGCACAAGTTCTGGGGCTGAAAGATGTGCATTGAATTTGCCTCGACTGCTTACCAGCTATGTGGCTTTGCAGGAGTCTCTGGCCCGCCCTGAGCATCAGTTTCCTTGTCTCTGACCCTCTCTCTTCTCATTGGACTCTTGTGAGAGTCGACTGGGATAAGTGTTTCTTTCATTCCAGAAATATTTCCTTTTCGAATGACTGACGTGTGTCGAGTGCCAAGCCTCGGACCCTTACCTGCAGTTTAGCAGCTTGCAACCAAGCAGGTGAGGCGCCTCGAGTGCGTGCCTGACACACACCAGGTGTTCAGTAGTGGTGGCCCCTCCTCCCTCTCCAGACTGGGAGAGATCTCTTTGTATTTATTTCACTGGAAATTTTCCTATTTCTCTGCAGTTTCCCAGGAACAAGCAGTCTCTGCCTTAGTTTGCAAATTAGTACATCCCTCTGCAGATGGCAGGCCTGAGATCAGAGTACACCATGGGTACAAAGTCACATGGCAGGCTGGTGGGTGGTTGACAAGATGGTCCCAAATCAAGCCAGAAGATTCTGCTTCCCCTCCCCATCCCCTCCAACGTCACTTGGATGGTTCCAGGTCTTGCTGAGCTCCTGCTCGACCCTCTCTCATCTTCTCCGTCTAGGTGTTCCTGCTTTTCTCCAGCATACACCTGCTCAAGTATTAATAAAAAGAGAACTTATTAACTTGGGCACCTGGGAAGTCCAAGGGCAGTTCAGACATGACTGGATCCAGAGCTCAAACAAGGCCTTCAGGGTGGTCTCTGTCCACGTCTCCTTTCTACTTCCCTCTCTCTGTTGCTTTGTGTGTCCACAGCTGGTCTTCTTCACGTGGCAAAAAAATTGTCCCATGGCAGCCCCAATTCTGTTTCCAAATCACTTAGCACCTCAGTGGAAAAGACCATCTCTCCCAATAGATTCAGCACAAAAATCCAGGGAAGGCCTCTGATTGGCCCTGCCTGGTCACATGCCTACTTCTGAGCCAATAGCTGTGGGTGTGAGGATGGGTGTTCTAACCAGGCCATGTATCTCTCTTTGGGAGCTGGGGTGAGAAAAGAGCAGGGTCAGCTCACCGGAACCACACAGAAAGAGGGACAGGCTGCTGGAACGGGGAGGGCTATGGCACAGACAGAACGAGGAGGTATTGCCCGTCATCACTCTGACTTCCAAAGCCACAGTATGTACCCACAGCTGCCGCAGGACCTCTGCCTCTTGTTCACAGAAGCTACAGGGAGAAAAGAGCATGGTTGGTGGGGTCAGGTAGGGCTGGGTACAAATGGCAGTTCTGCCCCTTATTGAGCTGTGTGACATTAATCAAATTCCTTAACCTGCTGAAGCTCAATTTCCTCATCTGTGACATGGGATGATATTAATAAATCCTACTTCACTGACTTACCATGAGGATTAAAGAAGCCAAACACCAAACCCAGCCCACACACAGAAGGGGTAATTCATCCACATCTGAGCTCCTTGCCTGTGCTTCCTGACCTCCAGCTCGGCTCCTGCGTCCCAGCTCTGTAAGTCAGATCAGGTGTGTCTCCATGGAGCCCCCCCACCCCCACCCCCTGCTCCTCCTCACCGCATGGAACTCTCAGGGGCCTCACCCTGGTGAAGTGGCAGAGGTGTCACTAGGAGATGGTGCACATGTTTTTCTGTTTGTTTGTTTTTTTCTATCTTGATAAAAAATGTGCAGTTTTTACACTGTCACAGAACAAATAGAACCTTGACATATGGGCCTCTATTTATGTGCCTGATTTAATTAATCATGTTTCATGTTCCATCATCTTAAGAATGCTATTTTTCTCAGGGATCTCCTTCCTCCCTCCCCTCCTCCCGTTCCTTCCTTCCTTCCTTCCTTCCTCCGTCCCCTCCCCTCCCCTCCCCTCCCCTTCCTTCCTTCCTTCCTTCCTTCCTTCCTTCCTTCCTTCCTTCCTTCCTTCCTCCCCTCCCCTCCCCTCCCCTCCCCTCCCCTCCCCTCCCCTCCCCTCCCCTCCCCTCCCCTTCCTTCCTTCCTTCCTTCCTTCCTTCCTTCCTTCCTCCCTCCCTCCCTCCCTCCCTCCCTTCCTCCCTCCCTCCCTTCCCTCCTCTTTCCTTCCATCCCTCCCTTCCCTCCCTCTTCCTCTCTCTCTCCAAATACTCCCTTAGTGCTCATTCTGTGCCAGGCTCTAGAGGGTTCTGGGGTAGTGAACAAGACGGCCACAGCTCTGTCCCCAGAGAGCTTCCAGTCTAGCAGGAGATTCTGATGTTAAATGATACTCATTAAAGTACAATCATGGATGCTATGAAAGAGAAATACACAGGGCTATGAGAAAGGAGTTCGGCCTGGTCTGGCTTATCCAGAAGGGCTTCCTGGAGGAGGTAGCTTTTGAGCTGAGCCCCTTAGAGTAGGTGGCGTTATCCAGTGAAGGGACTGGTTGTGGAGTTAAATGAGGTGGGGGTTTCCACAGCAAAAACAATGTGATGGAGAAGAGAAGGGACATCGCGCCTTCTAGAAAAAGACGGAAGGCCGGCATGTCTGGAGGAGACAGGGCACTCAGGAGAGCAGCTCCAGACCAGGCTGGAGGGAGGAGGGGGAGGGGCAGGCCACACAGGGCCTTAAGGCCACAGGAAAGCTCTTGGTCCTCATTCTAGAGCAAGGAGACTTAAATAGTTATGGGACTGCACTCTGACTCCGAAGTGGGAGCTCTCACCAGGAGGTGGCACTTAGAAGTTTTGCTTGTAATTTCCGACTAGATGAAAAACTGTCCATTGCTTGAAGTCACAGAGCAGGGAGTGTGGCAGGCTCATGGCCTGGGTGCTGGCGTGCACTCTGCTTCTGTCTACTTTCCCTGGACGCCACCTCTGGCCAGCTGACTCAGAGGCCCTGCTGGCCCCTTGTCCTATGCAGCTGAACTCCAGAGACAGAGTCACCGAGGCTGTAATTATCAAAAGGAGTTTTATTGTCTAGCTCGAGCTAGGGTCTGAGCCCCCAGAGTGCCAGCGCAGTGGCCTCTTTTCCGGGCAGGGACCCTCCTTTGTGTGTTAGTCCTCTTTTTATAACTCAGTTGTTTACACACTGGTCATGCATCCACCTCCACAGTGATTCTTACTTCATCCTGCCCCTGATAGGCTCTAACCTGTTCCGGGTCCTAGCTGAGAGACTCAAGTTTCCGCGTTCTTTGTCTTTTTCCTCTGCATCCCATAATGTACTCATAATGCCTTGCGGTTAGCAAACAAGCAGTAAACAGAAGCTGGAAGGTGTCTATTGTCCTTATAGCCCAGTATCTTACACCCCCACTCTACCCCCCAGATCCTTGGGCCTCCATAAGGGGTTTTGGAGAACATCCATCTTTGAGTTAGAGGACCATCAAACTCAAAGTAGTCTAGTTCTTTCTGGGACCCCTCCAAAGGCATTCCTGACAAGGGGCCGCCCCACCTCTGTCTGAATGCCACCACTCCAGGGAGCTTGCTCCCTACTCTGCTGGTGGCTTGGGCGTGGATGCAAAGCTTTTTAACAAAAAGAGAGGGGACGGTGCCTCCCGCCTGTCTAGCCTGAAGTTCTTTCGGCTGGCTCACCTAAACATCGTCGTTGCCATCTAAGCTCACTTTCTGATGTCCTCCCAAGACACGGCAGGGAGTAAGTTTTAGAAAATAGTTTTGAAATTTTTTTTTTTTTTTTTGAGACAGAATCTTGCCTTGTTGCCTAGGCTAGAGTGAGTGCCGTGGCATCAGCCTAGCTCACAGCAACCTCAAACTCTTGGGCTCAAGCGATCCTGCTGCCTCAGCCTCCCGAGTAGCTGGGACTACAGGCATGCACCACCATGCCCGGCTAATTTTTTCTATATATATTAGTTGGCCAATTAATTTCTTTCTATTTATAGTAGACATGGGGTCTCACTCTTGCTCAGGCTGGTTTCAAACTCCTGACTTCGAGCAATCCGCCCACCTCGGCCTCCCAGAGTGCTAGGATTACAGGTGTGAGCCACTGCACCCGGCCTAGTTTTGAACTATTAAGGGCCTTCATAAGCATGATACACAAAATTTGGAGGGAAAAAAGTTACTGTGCATGACCACATAAAATTCTAAACCTTTATAAAGGAAAAATAAAGATAAGTTTTAAAAAGCCAAATAATAAGGAATATTTGCAGCGCCTATATAAGACATCTAATATGCCAAGAACTCTTACAAATTAAAGAGTGAAAATTCCTACAGAAAAATGGGCAAAGAATGTGAAAAACCATTAGACGCATTATTTATATTCTATGAATGGCAAATTAAATCAATAATACAATACTATTTTTTCCATCAGAATTGAATGAGTTAAAATGATTGATAATACCCAGTCTTGGCAAGAGTGTGGGTAAACAAGAAATTTCATTCACTCTTGGCAAAAAAAAAAAAAAAAATTGTTGGCAAAAATTGTCTTGAGCTCTTTGGAGAGCAGTTTGGCAATATCTATTGAATGAAAAGCGTTCACCTCTTTTGACTTCACAACCTTACTTCTAGGAATTTGTTTGTCTATGGGCATGAGCTTGTATGGAATGTACAAAGTACAGCATCGCTGCATTATAATAATTGCAAAAAATGAAAAAGGGGGGGGATGCTTCATCCATGGGGATTGGTTAAATAAGTTGTGATCAATCCATGCAATGAAACTCTAAACATCTATTTTAAAGAATTAGGCTCCTCTCTATGTGCCGTTGTACATGTGTACTGAGATGTAAGTATGTAGTCTCCATGCACGTGGAAAGAGTCCATAATGTATTAAGAGGAGAAAGTGTGTGGTAAAGTCAGTATTTCCCTTGTGGGGGTGGGCAGATGGCTTGCACGTGTGAGAGAGAGAGTGCATTAGTACATGCACAACAAACACACCTGGGAACACGCAGCACAAACGCTCATTAATGGGGAGTCGGGGTGATGGGCAGCTTTCACTTTCTATGTCATGTATTTCCATTGGTTTGACTACTTATAATGGGTGTCCGTGGCTTTTGTACTCCTGAAGAGGGGACGGCATGTGCAAAGATCCGCAGCGATAGGTGCACTGGGGGAAACACTAAAACTGGCCGAAGGAGGGTGGCAGGAGACATGAGACTAAAGAGGAGGGCGGCGGGCAGACGGCCCAGGGTGGTCCTCGCTGTGCCTAGGGTGTGGGGTTCATCCTAGAGCAGCAGGGTGTTTTTGTCCTCACTGACAGCTGCTCTCGGTCTCTGATGCTGCCTCCTCGTCCTCTGCACACCTCTGACTGTGGAGTCTCCGGGGCGCAGTTCTGCTCCTGTCGCTTCTCCATGTACACTCTCCCCTCTGTGACGCCCCCACGCTCCTGGCTGTGAAAACCATCTTTGTGGGCCCACTCCGTGCCTTCTCTCCCGCTTGCTCTCCTGCCTCCTTGCCCCCTGCATCTGACAGGCATCTCAAACGCAACACGTCAGGAACTTAGCCACCTGCCAACCTTCCCTTCCTCCAATCTTTTTTTTTTTTTTTTTTTCCAGATAGGGTCTCACTTTGTTGCCCAGGCTAGAGTGAGTGCTGTGGCGTCAGCCTAGCTCACAGCAACCTCAAACTCCTGGGCTCAGGCGATCCTCCTGCCTCAGCCTCCTGAGTAGCTGGGACTACAGGCATGCGCCACCATGCCCAGCTAATTTTTTTCTATATATATTTTAGTTGGCCAATTAATTTCTTTCTATTTATAGTAGAGATGGGGGCTCGCTCTTGCTCAGGCTGGTTTCGAACTCCTGACTTCGAGCAATCCGCCCACCTTGGCCTCCCAGAGCGCTAGGATTACAGGCGTGAGTCACCTCGCCCGGCCCTCTCCTCCAATCTTGATCTCAGTTAGTGGCGCCACCATCCCCCCAGCTGCCCAGGGCCAGACACCTCGAATCTCCTTGGTGCCATCTGTCCTTCCCTGCAACCCCTCCCCCTTCCAATCCATGAGCAAGGTGGGCCTGGTTTATCTCCAAAATAGACCTCAATGTATCCCCTTGTCCCCATCACTCTTGCCACCCCCAGTCCAAAGTGCGGAAGTAAACAAAGAGCACTCAGATGAGAACAAGCAAAGCGGTCTACTCACAGCTTGCTATAGAGAGGCAGCGGCCACCATCACCTGCGTTTGGCAGAGCCTCAAAGGCAGGTGGGGGTGGGGAGGTGGGGAGGCTTGCGAGCGGACAAAAGGCAAGGTTCTGGGGTGCCCCGACTGCAGGCTGTTGGGGTGGGGAGCAGAGGTGGGCAGAGGAGAAGTGGGGCCTCCCGGGCGGTTGGTCTGGGGAGCATATTTGGCTTTCTTGGGTTGGTCCTAAGTCGGGAGTAAGGATGGGAAGGCGCAAGTGCGGGAATCGGGCAGTTAGTGTCCAAGTCCTGGCAGGTTAGGACTGATGGCCGCAAGTGCTGTGCTTTGTCCTGTTGGACTGGCTGCTGCAGGCTCGGGGCAGAGGGCTATTTTCTATGGGCTCTGGCTTTTGTCTGTGAGTATGTTTAGTCTCTAGAAGTGACCATCACGTCTCGCACAGCCATCTAGCCATTCTGTGCATCTCTTCTTCCTCTTAGGGCTCTGATTTACCTTTTAAACAACTCTGGCCTGTGTGACAGCCCAGCTGTAGGAGAGCTCCTCTTCCCTGCCCCCTCCTATGGCCGCGCACCCCACTCAGAGCAAACTCCAGCCTCTGACCACGTTCTGTCTTCTGACCTCCCAAGGCCCCACCCCAGCCCCTGCCCTGCCCTGCTTGTTCCTGCCTCAGGGACTGTGCCTGTGGGTTCCCGCTGCGTGCGCACTTGCTCATCCCCGTGGCTCTGCGGGTGGCCCCACCAGCAAACGCCACCTGCTCAGACCACCCTACCTGAATTTACTTCCACGTAAATCTCTTCAAAGCACTTCTCAAGATCCAAAGTTATCCTGTTCCTTTATTGCTTCCTTGTTCATTGACTGTCTTCTTGATCGGAACATCATCTCCATGAGGGCAGAGTCCACGAGTGTCATTTTCAACAGAGTGGCCCTGGTCCTTGTGCCGAGCTTGGAATCTACTAAATACTTACTATATATAGAATGAATGAGTGAATGAATGAATAGAGAAAACCCATTTAAGGTAGGCTAAGCTATGATGTTCGGTAAGTGAGGTAAATGCAAAAAATGCAAAAAAAGTGAGGTTGACTTACATTTTCAACCTACGATGAGTTTATCAGGATGTGACCCCCTCCTAACTGGACAAGCATCTGTATATAATTTGGTGTGTGTGCTTATCATTTTGAAGTCTAGGTAACAGGATTTGCTGGTGGATGGGAGGTGGGGGAAAGAGAAGAATTAAGGATGACTCCAGCGTTTTTGGGAGAGCGAGTGGGAGAGCAAGATGGGGGAAGACCACGGGATTGGAGCTCCGTTCTGGGCACTCTGAGTTCGATCGTGTCTGCTAGAGATCCACGTGGAGACGCGAGGGGTGGCGGAACCTGGAGTTCTGAGGTCAGCTTACAGACGGGATGGCTGGGGAGGTGGCAGGACACCACCAGGGGCGAGAGGGTGGACAGCGAGGAGGCGAGGAGGGAGGCCCGCCCCAGGCCTCTGCAGGTAGAGGTTGGACGGTGAGGGAGACTCAGTGAGAAGACCAGGAGTGGCCAGTGCGTTGCAGCTAATCGTGCTGACGTCAGCTTCCCTGGTGGTAACCAGGGATTAGTAGTTAATAGTGGCTCCTTCACAGGGCAAGGCGAGGACCTGCATGTGCCCTGAAAGTGCTTGGAGCAGTGCCTTGCCCGTAGGAAGCCCTCGGTACATGTTAGCTCAGAATAAGGACCTTCTCTCTGAACCCTCTAAGGACCTGCACATTTTGGGCTTTGGTCTTGGCTGTGAGGTGACAGCACCTTCGCAGGGGATTGGAGCTCAACTGTGCCAGGTGGCCTGGGCAGCACAGGACGCTGCCTGCTCTGGTGGAGGACCGGGCACCCTGCTGAGCCAGCCGCCAGGCGCCTGGCGCTGTAGGCCCAGCCCAGGCATGTCGCCGAGCCAGCAGGTTTGTGCAACAAGCCAGCAGGTTTGTGCAACAGGCTGGACTCCCAGAGGGAGGCCCCGACACCCGCAGGGGCAGGCCTGGCTGCGGACCGTTGTTGAGGAGGGCGAGAGTCGCAAGTTCTTGTAATGTTGCTGTTAAACAGAAATGTGACCTCAATTTTACACTCCTGAGCCTTGAAGCCTGGGTGTAAGGACTAACCTTCGGTGGACGAGGCCAGGTTCCAGGACTGGCTATGTAATTTGCAATGCCCAGTGCGAAATGAAAACGTGGACCTCTTCATCAAGCGTCATGAGGAATTTTAGAACAGTTATAGCAGAGCATTAAACCTGGTGTGGGGCCCTTAGCGTAGGGCCTTGGGTGACCACACAGGTCCTAGGCCCACGAAGCTGGTGGAGCTGGTGTTGTCGGGCCCCATCTGGTTTGCAAAGGATGGGGGTAGGGGGGAGCCTGGAGGGTTTGAAGAAGGAGCACTGAGCACTAGGTACTTGGGGGTTAGAGAGGCCGCTCTGGCTGCAGTGTGGAGAGTGGTCCAGGTGAGCAGGGGTGGTGGGGGCCATTGGAGCTTCCTGCTAAGATGCAGGAAGGGAGTGGATGGGCGAGGGGCGGGACCCTCTCCCTGGGGAGGTTGCCCTGCAGCTTCCTGCCTCTCCAAGTTCCCCACTCACTAGGCCCTTTCTGCTTTCCCCTGGGGAGTTCTCCTGAGACTGCCATTTTGGCATGCGGGTGTCCTTTTATTCCACTCCCTTTGGCAGGGTGGGAAGCTTCCCCACAGGTGTGGGGGCTGAGAACAGATTCTCCCCGTTAACTGTGACATAGACACTGCAACCCTTCCTCGGAGGCACTGTTGACATGCCACTGGGAACTGCAGCTTGGGATGTCCTATTGGGTCATCTCACACCCAGACTCTCACGGGCAACCCTGGCACACCATGTGTGTGACGACATTCAAAGACAGAAAACAAGCAATTCGACTTAAAAAAAAAAGATGAGAGCAATGTCATCAACATTTTGGCACAAGGGGCCTGGGTACTGGGCCACCAGGCATTTCTCTGAAATGCCAGGGCACAGGGAGCAGATGCAGGTCCCTGCATTTCAGTCTCCATGAAATGGGGACAATGGTTACAGTATGTGCCTAATTGTAGGACCTAATGCCTTATTCCTGGAATAAAACCCATGGAGCTAATACTGATTTCCTTCTGACTGCCAACCACATCTGGGAGATGTGGAGTAATATAGGTAGATAGTAATGGCAAGGTCATAGGTGAAGGTATTTTGCAGAATTTAAAGAACAATGGGACAGGCTAAGGCATTATATGTAACCGAAATGTTTGTACCCCCATCATAGTCTGAAATAAAACGAAATAAAGAACAATGGGACAATAGAAATGCAATGCACGATCATTATTGTTATTGACAATATTACAGGTATAGAAAATATCTCTCAGCACCCAGATCCTAGGAATTTTTGAACTTGTTCTGGATTATCTGTAGACAGGCAACAACACAAGGGTATTGAAAAAAATGAATTTGGCTTCAATGAATTTATCTAGAATCATGCAATCAGAAAATCTAGAAAGAAGCTATTTTCATTTCAGCAAACACGCAGATTTGTGTTTTGTGGGTTTTAGTGTTAAGTTTTTTGTTTTGACTCATACTTGTAGGAATGGACACCATAATCTCTTCAATGCTTTGACCCTGGAAAGAACATTACATTATCCTGCGTTTCCAGTTGCTCCCCTCCCGTTTCCAAACAACCTGCCAGAAACAGCTGTCAGCCCTCAGCTGCATGACCTAATCCACATTCATGACTCCCTTTTGCAGCCTGTGATCACTGGAAGTTTCTGGAATCAGGAAAGCATATAATGATATAGAAACGATTAGTACTATCACGGCGTGCTTGCACGCGCCAGGCTCCGAGGCTGAGGGATTGTGTGCATGGCTCACTTAATCCCTGTGACGACCCTGCTCAGCCACTTAACACACGAGAACCCGCTGCTCAGAGAGATAAAGTACCTTGGTTAAGGTCACATTGCGAATGAGGGCTAGAAACGGAGTTTGAACCCAGATCTGCCTGGTTCAGGAGCCCTGGCCCTTGGTCCTTCTTCGTGCTGCCTCATGGAGGCTGGACCCAGGGCGGGGGAAGAGATGATCTCATTATTAGTCCTCACTTTATGGAATTACATGACAATAATATGGGACCTCGCCGGGCGGGCGTGGTGGCTCATGCCTGTAATCCTAGCACTCTGGGAGTCCAAGGCGGGCAAATTGCTCGAGGTCAGGAGTTTGAAAGCGAGACCCCATCTCTATTAAAAATAGAAAGAAATTAATTGACCAACTAAAAATATATATACAAAAAACATTAGCCGGGCATGGTGGCGCATGCCTGTAGTCCCAGCTACTCGGGAGGCTGAGGCAGTAGGATTGCTTGAGCCCAGGAGGAGTTTGAGGTTGCTGTGAGCTAGGCTGATGCCACGGCACTCACTCTAGCCTGGACAACAAAGCAAGACTCTGTCTCAAAAAAAAAAAAATAATAATAATATGGGACCTCATCTATTTCCAAATCCAGATTCTCTGCTTGGGTTACTTTCACATATATGTGTAATACATGCAAGTATAAATTTAATAAGAGAGGAAGTTTTCTTCAAAAGACCCAGCAAGTCCCTATTAGGAAATTCAGTCTTGCAAAAGTAAAAGTGTTCTTATTGATGTTATCTTGCAACGTGACCTTTGTAAAGACCCTTACTATTCATTCATTCAGCAACTATTAATATTTATTTAGCAGCCACTGTGTGCCACGCACTGTTCTAAGTACTGGGAACATAGGGATGGGCAAGACTGCCGGAAAACAAGTCCCTGCATAAACAAGGAAACAAATCCATAAACTCACCAGATTGACAAATGGTCATAAGGTCAGATTGACAAATGGTGATAAGGTCAATGAAGGAAACAGGCAGGCAGCATGACACAGTGACAGGGGCAGGTAGGGAGTGACTGGCTCTAGAGAGCTTGCCCAGGGGAGGTGACATTTGAGCTGAGAGCTGAAGGATGAGAAAGCACCCTGCACCTGGTCGAGGTGGGCCAGAGAGGGGACACAAAGGAGACAGGCCGCACGGGGAAGAGAAAACCACCCCAGGCTGAGCTCTGGGGCCAGCAGATTCAGAGGAGACACCAGCGAGGAAGACCAAGAAATTGGGGGCCGGAGGGGCAGGAGGGGAAGCAGAGGCACTTAGGGTCAAGGGAGCCAAGAGGACTGTTTCCAGGGGGATGAGGCAACTATGCTTGAGAGGCTGCTCTTCGGATTTGGAATGTGGAAGTCGCTGGTGACCTTGAAAAGAGGAATTTCGGTGGAACGCTGTCAGGCTGTATGACGGAGAGAAAGCTAGACTAGCAGCTTGGAGAAAATGAAGTGTGAAGTGAAGACTCCGAGTGCAGACAACTCTTCCAAGAAGTTTTGCTATACACGTAAGCGGAGAAGCAGGGCAGCAGCCGGAAGGGGATTTGGGGAGGAGGGAAGGTGTGCTGGCCAACCTCCCACCCAAGATCCAGTCTCTGCCATTTGTGTCCCACGCTGGGCCCTGCCAGAGTGACCCTTTTGTGATGCATCACCAGGGCTCTTGTTAGAACACGTCCAGATGGGTTCAGCCAAGGGGAGGCAAAGGCAGGAGGAAAGAGAGAGCGGGTGACTGTCCCCTCTCCCCCTCCACTTCCGTGCCTTGTCCCCTGCAGGAGCTGGGCCCCACCCCCACCCCCAGCCTGCCGTTCCTTCCGGGCTGCCCCTCCTCCATGGCTTCTGGACACTATTTCTTCCCCTGGGCCTTTCTGCGCCAGGAGTTACCACTCCATCCACCATCGCTCATCTGCGGGTGCCCCAGCACCCTTGTTTGTTCCCTTAACTTTGGAAGTAGCCCCTTTGACATCAGTGGAGCCATCTGAGCGAATTCTGATTCCTGCCAGGCCCTAACTGATGCAGAGGTCCCTCCTTCACTTCCTCCCTCTCTCTCCCCCTTTCTCTCTTTCTTCCATCAAGGGAGATCCTAGAACACGTGTGTATGTGTGTGTGTATGTGTGGAATGGAGGCCTTGAGCCTGCTGGAGGGCCAGCGTCCAAGCAGGAGGCCGCTGCCTGCCCCTGGAGCAGGAATCCTGCGGCCCCGGGAGGAGGGGCAGGAGGGCTGGCGGATGGGGTCTGGTGGCTTCCAGTTTCTCAGTGAAGTATGAACCGGGACCATCAGCTGAGCAGTGCGAGGTAGTTTGCGGAGTCAGAAGGAAGGGCGAAATACCCACCTCGGAGGGCAGGAAAATGAACTTTCTAGGAAAGGTCGGTAGGGTTGCCAGGCATGAGGAGTGCCCATTTGAGGTTTGTGGTCACGAATTTAAAGAGCAACCGCCAGCAGGGCTGTGTGCTTTCCTCCTGCATCATTGGGCTGCTCCGGGGGGAGCCTGGAGAAGGGGGGGGCAGGTTTTACGAGGGTTGGGATTTAGCCAGGTTGGTAGTGTGGGCAGAGAGGGGGCAGGTTGACTGAGGGCGTCAGCCAGGGAGTGACAGCTGTGATGAGCGTGGGGTCTACTGGGGCTAGGAGGGAAGGAAGGGCATGAGCACGTGATGGTAAGGGAGGTGATAATGAAATTGGGGGTGGAGAGGAAGCCAGAGCCCATGATAAACGGGCTGCAGTGATTGGGAGATTAGTACAAAACCCCACAAGACGAGGGAGCACTCGGTGTACCCTGATGGCATTAGGCGGGCAAGGATTTGGAAAGTGGGGGAGGACAAACATCCTGGAAGGTCACTAGGAGAAAAGAGGGCACCCACATCACCTCCTGGCCTTCCCTGGCCAGTTTCTTCCCTGGCCCTGCATGTCCCAGCGTGACTCTCTTTCCTGCTAGGTTGCCTGAAAAAGCCCATGACAAACGTGTGTGTCTTCAGTTTTAAGGCTGAGAAGGCCATTTTCCCACAGCCCGGTTCTGGACACACCGCACAGGTGGTAGTGACGTGTCTTCCAGAACGAGCAACCTGTGGGCCCCTCGGGAGTCAGTATCCCAAGATACAAGCCCTGGCTTCCATGCCATTATTTGTTTGTTTAAACTCGAGTTAAGCACCGTGTGTCCCAGGCCTGCCTGCTTTATTCTCCCCCTCGCAGGAGGGAGGGATGATTACACTCATTTGTACAGATGAGGAAATAAAGGCTCAGAGAGGTGAAAAACTTAGCCAAGGTCACACAGGGTCTATCTGAGGTCAAGGCAAGAACGGCAGCCTGAGCGAAGACACCGAGACACGAAACTGTGGCGTGACCAAGGCTATGGAGCAAAAGGCAGAGAGCACAGCGTGGGGCAGGTGCCTGGCCTTGTCTATAGGCCTGGGGTTCATGGACAGCCTCGAGGGGGGCCCCAGAAGTTCCAGCACAATTGTGAGTATCTGTGTATCATTTTTTTTCTGAAGAGAGGTTTTTTTTTTTTTTTAATTTTTTAATTTTCATCAGATTCTTAAACTGGGACATTTACTCAAAACAGCCTTGGGTGGCAGATAAGCTTGGAGAGGTCAGTGGGGCCCAGGAATGCAGGACCTTGTAGCCCTGGTTCAGGAATTCGTACTTCACCCTGAAGTCAACAGGGAACCCGTGGGCTTTTCTAGCTGGGAAGTGACGTGGGACCAGTCTTAGGAAGACAGCAGAGGTTTGCTGTGAGCTCAGGTAGACGGGAAGTCCTTTTATAGACTATAAAGTGATGTACTATGTACCTCGTATCCCCAGAGCCTGGTACAGTGCTGAGCCTATACTGGGGGCTCAGTAAATATCTGTTGAATGAACGAATGAGTAAATGAACTAATGAGCACAGGTGTATGTAACAGCAATTTAAAAAGTGCATGAGGAAGGAGGAATGCTTGAGTCCAGGAGTCTGAGGTTGCAGTGAACTGTGATGATGCTACTGTACACTACTCAGGGTGACAGAGTGAGACCCTGTCTCAAAAAAAAAAAGTGCATCTCTCCAGGGTAATTCCATGCATTGTTGGATGATTTAACTGAAGGTGAAATCCAGGAAATGCAACCTTCTCCCACCTGCCCTAAGCTCTAACGGAGACCTGCTGAGTGCTGAGATGGGTGGAGGTGGGTGTCGGGGAGAGTGGACGTGGCACTGGAGGGTGTGGCCACACCTGGCCGCAGCACAGGGCTCTTCCCAAGTGCATCTTTGGAGGAGTGCCGGGATGGCCAAAACCCTTTCTTTCCTCCTTCTGCATTTAACCCATCAGCGTGTCCCGTTGACTCTGTCTCCAAAACGTGCCCCCTGTTCCCTCTGTGTCCTGCAGCTCCTCCACTCCCACCCAGTTCCTGCTCCCCCGCCTCGCCTGGGCAACTGCAGCGGTCTCAAAACCAGTGCCACTGCTCTGCCCTTGTCTGCTACCAGCCCTTCTCCATGTGGCAGCCGGAGGGATCTTTTAAAACATTTCTGCAAAGAATGTGACTTTCTTTCCATGTGCTTCTAAAACTGCAATATATATTAGGGTCGAGTGGGAATTTTGCCAAAATGCAGGCTGCGATTCCGTTGATCTGGAGTTGGGCTTGAGACTGCATTTCTAACAGGCTCCTAGGAAATGCAGTTGCTGCTACTCTCGGACGATGTTAGAGTAACAAAGGCTTACAGAAAAACCCAAACTTCCTTCCCATGTCCTACTTTAGCTGGCCCCTGCCCAGCTCTCCCACGTCATCTCCAATCCCTGTTCTTCTCTCTCATCTTGCTGTCGCCACACTGGCCTTCATTCTGTTCCTGGAGTGTGCCAAGTTGTTCCTGCCTCAGGGCCTTTGCACATGATGTTCCCACTGCCTGGAATGAACCTCTCCGGAACTCCTTTTCTTTATTTAGATCTTAGTTCAATGGTCGGTCAGAGAGTACTTCTCTGACCACTTTATTTAATGAAGTACCTCATCCCCCAGGGACTCTCAGCTATTTGCTTTTTTTTTTTTTTCCTTCATAGCACTTATCATTCCCAATTTATTTTGGTAATATATTTGTTGACTTGTTCATTTCCTGTTTCCACCCTCGTGTATGTTGCACTTGGATAATGACTTGGTTTCCTTCACTCTGAGCCTAACCCTGAGCCTTTTCACATCTGTGGGGCCTGTGCATGAACATGCTCCTGCCAGTGTTTAGATGCAGGCTAGCTGGAAAAACTAAACGGAGGTGCCTGAGGCAGAGGGGAGGGAGGAGGGAAGGAGCAAACTTTCTCTACTCAGGGGCTGCAGAAAAAGTCTTAAGAACCTGGAGATGATGGTGAATCTAAGAATCAACATGTAACAGATGAATTCATCTAACCAGAAGAAACTGGAAGGCAGGAGAAGAAAGTAACTAATGTTAGTTAAAGGAATTAATAAGGTATTTGGAACAGTGTAAGTAAAATAGTGTTTACCGAATAAATAAATATGTGGAACCCTGATTTTATGACTATCACTTCACATAATCTGTTCATCCTCACCACACACAAGAAGCTGTGCTGTAAGATTAGATTTACTCAAGGTCATATAAGACTTGCCCAAGGTCATACAGCGATTCAGAGACCGAGCTGACAACCCCACTCTCTAAAACAGCTCTATTCCAAGTTGTAAACGCCATACTCCCTGTCCCTGTCCCCTGCTTTATGCGGTGCCGTGCCATCTGTTACCTCTTGATACTCCATGCATTCTACTTGGTTGTTTATTTTCTCTCACCAGAATATAAATCCTTACCTAAGGGTAAGGATCTTTGTTTTGTTCACTACTGTTTTCCAGAACCCAGAACAGGGCCTGACACATAAGTAGACACTTAATGAATACTTACTGAATGTTAGAAGGATGAATGAAGGGGTGATTTAAAAATCCTTGCTTTCTCCACCTCTGCGTGTGGCTGATGGAACCCTCAGATCCAGGGAAGAAGGTGGGAGTCCCACTGCAATGAACTGGGACGGAAAGCCGTGGCCCACCAAACACTTTCCACATTCAGAGGGAAGACTGTATCCGCAGAGGAGGGAGGCTGCACCGAGCCTGGTGGGAGAGTAGCCAGGGAGCTGGCGTTTGTCCAGTCTCCAGCTCAGACTCCACCGCTGTGGTGGGGTGGGTGGGCGTGGAGGCCACAGGCTGGCCATGGCTCTTCTCAGGAAGTGGCTTCCCACATAAAGTGGCCCTGGAGGGAGAATGTGTTGACCAGGCCCCAGTGGCAATTATAAGCTTGATGTAAGTGCATAAATAGGCACTTATCAGATAATCTCTTGTGAATTGAGTTAGAGTGAGTCGGTTGCTCAAACCTGGCAGCTCTGGCTGCTGGCAAATAGAGGTTCTAACCAGCCAGCCTGAGCCCTGGATGGCTCTTCGAGATAGTTCTCTCGGGCCCACTGACCTTCTTCCATGCCAAGGCTTCTCAGAGTGTGATCTCCAGACCAGCCATGTCAGCACCACCTGAGAACTTGCTAGAAATGCAAATTCTCTGGCCTCATCCTCTGATCTACAAAATCAGAAGCTGCAGGGGTGGGATCCTTCAGGCCCAGAGTTAACAAGCCCTCCAGGCGATTCTGATGCAAGTTCAAGTTTGAGAGCTATGATTACAGTTTCTCTTTCAGGGCAGTAATTACTTTGCTGCAAGGGGTAGGGTGGAGTTCAGATAACAGTCAGGCATGGGGGGATTTATACATACAATGCATGGTGTCCTGTTATACATCCAGTGAGGATTGGATCAGTGATTCTTAGTGGGAAGAGTCAGGGGTTCAGGAGGAATACCTTTGGATTTCACAAAATCTCCATGAGTTAGTTTGCAAAAGCACATTTTAACATTATTGTAGTTTTGCTTTTTAGACTTGATATTTAATTTATTTTGAAATGACAAATGATATTAAAAGAAAGTGTAATGTAAACTGCCACCCAGGACTGATTGTTTTAGTGTCTATAGCTCAAGTGAGAGTACACTGCTTGGATCCCAACTCCTGTCCAATCCTCATCCTCAAAAAAAACCACAAAACATTTTTATCTATGCGCGTGCACACATGTGTGTGCACACACACACACACACACACATACACACCCTTACTAGCTACCTAGGCCTCAGCTGCCTGAGAATAAGAGAAACATGACTTGGGACCTTTCTGAAAGGGCTCATGAGACAGGCTGCAAACTTTACGGAACCCAGTGTGCCTTGCACTCTATTTGGCTCTGTGAAGAGGTGCAAAGATAAATTAGCCAGTGGTTTCTGCAATCACGACGTTTGCAAGAGAATATTCACGAGGGAGACATTTCTTCCGGTTGGCAGATGTTTGAAGTATGGAGATCGAGACCTTTGATCAGTGTCTTGGTTTTTCAGTTTCACCTGATAACAGGGCACATGAGGTGAACTGATGGGAGAGGAGGGTGAACAGATGGCGGGTTAGGAGGCGCAGAAAGGCATAGACAACAGAGGCTACCAGTCCCTGGCAGTACTGTTCCCATGCCGGCTGCTTGGGTCCAGGGCCATATTTAGGAGATCTGAGGTTAGACTGTAACAATTGTTAACATTTATCCGGTGGCCACATGTGCCAGTTAACAGTCTAGATGCTGTTCTTATATTTAATATTAACTCGTTCTTCATAGTAATCCTATGAGGTAGGTCTTTGACTGATCAGGCACGCAGAGGAAAGTGAACTTGCCCAAGATCACACACTAGGCAGCGGTGGAGTCAGAATTCGAACCCGGGCTGCCGCACGTGTCCGTGTCCGGCGTGGCCTGCTGGGTCGGGGACGGTGGAGGAATGGAACACTTATTTTGATGAGTAAAAGGGGCCCAGAAGACCGCCCTTCCGTCTTTCTCCATGCCTGAGCATTCCTCTTGGTGGACAATCGAGAGCAAAGTGCTACGTGAACAGCTACAGGAAAATTACTTTAAGCCCTTTCCCACTAGATGGCGGCCCCTAAACCCACATAAAAATCCCGAAGCCTCCACCGTCCCCGTCCTCCAGGCCGGGCCTGCGCCCGAGGTGCCGCCGGACGCACCCCCTCCCCGCGCCCAGTGGGGCAGCGGGCTCGGCCCCGCCCCATCCGGGGGTCGCGGGAAGCTCCCGGGCCGGGTGGGGGGCGGGCGGGCGGGGAGACGAGCCCCCGACCCACCCCCACTCGGCGCCCGAGG
This sequence comes from Microcebus murinus, assembly GCF_040939455.1. Lineage (NCBI taxonomy): Eukaryota > Metazoa > Chordata > Mammalia > Primates > Cheirogaleidae > Microcebus > Microcebus murinus. The sequence continues at coordinate 23,217,631 of NC_134121.1, read as the reverse complement.
GCGGAGCCGGCGCGGAGCAGCCCTGCCGGGGCGCCCAGGCGGGGCCTTCCCGCACCGCGCGCGCCGGCCGGGCAGGGAGCGCCGGGAGCGACGGCGGGGCGCGGCCGGGCCCCGAGGGCGCGGGCCGGGCGGCAGGTGCGCGGCGCGGACTACAAGTCCCAGCATGCCCGGCTGCCCTGACCCGGCCCCCGCTGCCGCTTAAAGGCTCCGGGAGCCGCAGCCGTCGGGTCGCCGCGGCTTTCGCTTTGCCGCCGCGGCTGGGCGGGCGGGAGGAGCAGCAGGCTCGGCGGCCGGCTCTCCTGGGGTCCCGGCGGGGCAGCGCCGCGTCCAGCCCTCCCGCTTCGGGGATTCCCGGCCGAGGCGCCCGCGCCCCCGGGCTCCCCGCCTCGGCCCCCCGCGGCCCCGATGCCGAGGCATGGATAGAGCGGCGCGGCGCGCGGCGGCGATGGGGGAGAAGAAGGAGGGCGGTGGGGCCGCGGCGGCCGCGGATGGGGGCGCCGGGGCCGCGGCCAGCCGGGCGCTCCAGCAGTGCGGGCAGCTCCAGAAGCTCATCGACATCTCCATCGGCAGCCTGCGCGGGCTGCGCACCAAGTGCGCGGTGTCCAACGACCTCACCCAGCAGGAGATCCGGACCCTGGAGGTAAGGGGGCCGCCGCGCCCGAGGGTCTGGGACCCGGGCTGGGCCCCAGCCCCTCCCTCCGTGGCCCAGCTCACGCCTCCCCGAGTTGCATCCTTGAGCCCGGGTCGCACCCTTTGAGGCTTCTTCTCCCTCCTCCACTCTCTGCTGCGGCAGCTTGGGAACCCAGGACCAGCCCTCACCTTTGGGCAGGTTTTGGGGGGCGGGTGTGCAGTGGGAACTGGGACGGAGGAGCCCGTGGGCCGGGTGGGCGGCGTGTGGACATCCCCTTCTCCGCCCCCACCCCGTTTCCAGTTTGCGGGGCCGCAGGACTCATTCTCCCACTGAGTCACACGCTGGACTTTTCCTCGTGTGGCTGAGTCGAGCAGCCGTGGGCCGGGGTGACGGGGAGGTCCCCTGAAGTGTGAGCGCAGGCCTGCCGTCCTCTGCCTTCCCCTCGCGCCCCAGCCTCCGGCTTGTCCTTTCCTCTCCTCCAGGTCTTGTCTGCCGCTATTCAAAAAGTGTTTGCTGAAACTGCATTTTTTTGCCGTTCAGGCGTTTGGTGCTTTCCTTTCGCGTTCCCACAGTTCACTGCTTAAAATGTAATTACCCACTGACTCCCCCCCACGTCCCCCCAAAGATTGGATTTTGGCTTAGGGAGGATTATGCTGGGGAAGGAAGCCTTTGGTGGGAAGATGACACTATTTAAGGGATTGTGCTGCAGACAGCCTGGAGTGTAAGGAAGAAATAAGACATACGGGCCCTCCTCTCTCAAATTGTAGCCGGGAAGTGCAGTATTAGAAGGATTAGGAAGATCCAGCCAAAAGGGTTGTTGGGTTCTCAGAAGGCTGAGCCCCGCCCCCCACAGCCCCCAGTACCCAATGGAGGGAAACTCTTGCATTCCCAATTTGCTTTTGTCCAGGGACTGGGCTGTGAAACTTCAGGACCAGTTAACAGCCACCCTGTCTTGAAAGAAGGGGCCTCTCACCGTCTTGCATTGCCACATCTGGCTTTCTGCAGGTCTGAGGGTGTTTTGTTTTATTAGAGCCTCAATTTCTCACCCCCCTCCCCCCTTGCTAATTGCCTGTGCCAGCTGTCATAGGGCCCAGCGGTGGTTGTGGTAATTATCATATACAAGACCAGTCCTCCCGCCATGCACACCACAAGCCTGAATCCTTCCTTGTTCGGTTCAAAATGCTCAGGGGTGACTCTCCCGCCGTTTTATTTTCTTAAAAGCTACGAAGGCCAGGGACATTGGAAGAGTCCACAATCAGTGCTTGCTATTATTATTTTTTTTTAATCACAGTTGCTATAGCAGTACTGACCAGGGCTTCGCTTGAAAAACAAACCAACAACCCCCCCCCCCCCCACAACTGGCCCTTCTGTGTGCTTGCTGCTGCTTTCCACGCGGCGAGAGAAACTGATTTCTTGAACGCAGCTGTGAGTGTGTTTGCCCAGCAAAGTTCGGTTTTTAAGCCAACACAATAGGGGGCTTGTGTGGCTTAGTTCCGGGAGGAGGGGTCGTTGTCCAGCAGTGGCTGTCTGGTTGGACTGCAGTGTTGTTGGGCTGAGAGAATGTTCTCTGTGTTGGCCTCTGGCGGATTGTCCCCACGTCCCTCTGAAGTGCTCCTGGCTCCCAGAGTGTGTATATAAGGAGAACCGTTTGCTGTTCATTCTCTGGAAATGGCCCTTTGTCCTCCAGGTACCCTGACTTCCAAAGTCACTCTTTTTGGTGAAGGTGGGGCGTCATGACACCCCAAAGCATACAGCTATTTAAGTCTCCAGTGGCTTCCCCTCCTTAGTGTTTGTTTGGATGATCGTCTCTGAAGGCCCAAAGGGGATTTGCAGTGTAAATGCAGCTTCTTCTTTCCACCATGATGTGGATTCAGGTTCACGCTACTTGTGGGAAAGGCGGGGCCTGAGTTGTTTGTTCGGATGGGACTTTAGACCCCTGCAGCTGGTTCCCTGGGGCTGCCACCAGCTGGTTTGGAAGAATCCCCTCATCCCAGAGGCCTCAGCCTCCTCACCTGCAAAACTAGGAGGTCGGAGTGGACTCAGGGCTCTTGTAGCTCTAAATTCTGTAGTTTAGTGAAAGAGACCCAGCTGGGTTGAATCAAATGTTTGCGATCACTGTCATACATACCCCCCTTTAAAAATATCCCTGTTTATGAACGGTTCTAAAATTCAGATTTACCAAACTGATAAAGTAAGGGGGTAAGTTTATAACTACAAGATTCTTTGCCCTAAAAGCAGCATGGTGAACAGAAAGCCCATGGCTTTGAAATTGGGTCTGAGTTCTGTGTGCGTGACCTTGGGCAAGTCCTGTGACTTCTGAAGCTCAAGCTTGCCTCTCTGTAAAGTAGGGATGAGGCTGCGTCCACCTGCCAGGTTCTTGTGCGTCTGTCAGTCTGTGCTGTTATTACTGAAAGATCTGCCTATAAGCTTTCCCTAGTGGGAGTCCGGTAGCATTTATGTCACAGGACACCTTTAGGGGAAGGCACGTCTACAGCTGGCTCTTATTTCCTAGAGGCCGGTGACACGGGCCAGGAAACAATCCCAGCAAGCTGGGTGGAGGTGGCCCACCCCCAGCAGCACGTGGGGAGGCCAGGCAGGCCAGTGGCCGTCCATGCTGGCTTTCTTTCCTGTTCTGTGGGTTCCTCTCGAACTCCAGGCCAGGGCCTCCCGAGACTGTGCTTGTGACATTGGATTCCTGGCGTCTGAAGAACAATCTGACCAGAGGGCTTGGCTTACGCAACTGTACCAGTCTGCTCCCCGGAAGCTTTGGAACCCCAGCCCACTTTGGCCTTCATTAAATAAGCTCTCAGTGGGAGAAGCAGCATGTGAAATGTCCCTGGAAGTCCCTGACCTGGGACGGGCTGACGTTGCCCGAGATGCAGGTTGTGCTGGTGTGCGGGGTCAGCGTGTCTGGCTGCCCAGGGAGGGCTTTGCTCTTTGTGAAAGGGGTAGAAGGAGCTGAGCTGTAACGTTCGCCTTCTTGCCAGCAGTGTGCCGGACCCTTCTCCACCTCATACGATTTCCTGCAGACCCACCGGTCTTCTTCACTCACACACATTTCCCCTCTCTACATGGAAAGGGAGGGAGGCCAGGGTCTTATCTGTACACAGAACTTGTGAGGCTACTTCATCCTGGCAGGACCCGGTGTTCGGTCTCCCTTAGAGCCTTCCAGGGGTCCGAGAATTCTGCCAAGGCAGGTGGATTGAATGTTTTCGTTCCCCGGATGTGCTCACGCAGGCACACCTGGCCTGCCTCGTAGCTGGGCCTGGAGCCCATGCCAGTTCATTCCTTTATTCCTTCGTCCCCTGTGGGTAGAATCTGTGCCCAGCACTGCACTGGGGAGACAGGGTATGCAGAAGCAGACACTCATGTTGCCTTGTGACAATTCACTTTCTGGGGACATTGCAACTTGCCCTTTCCTGCCAGGCCACTGGTACTTCCCAGAGACAGGCTGTGCTGCACCAAGTCTCCCTACCTTGTGCTCTTATAGGTACCAAAAATCTCCCCTAAGCAAGCTGAGTTGGCAAAAGGGGTTTCCCAAAGGACCTTGACCATAGCTGGGGAGGAGACACCGGGAAGCTGTGATAGCTACAGTCTCTGCTTTGCTGCTTCTCTGAGCAGTTGCCCTGGAGCCAGGAGGTGTCTGGAGGAAGGTCAGAGAGGCCTGACCCTTGCTCAGCTCTGCGTGGCAGAGGTCAGAGCTTCGCTGTGGGGAGGACCTGAGCTCTCCCTGTGTTCTCTGGAAGCATCTGGATCGTGGAACTGCGGGGAGAGGAGAGGGGTGTATGTGCTCATATTGGGTTCTTAGGGCATGCATGGACATGCATCCACCGGCCAGACCTCCCGTTGTTATTGATTTGCTTACTGAGCTCCTAGCCGGCAGCCGCCTGGCAAGGGTTGTGAGGGAGGCGGGATGCTCTCCCAGTCTTTGGGCTGTAGGGGCACTGTCCATCTAGGGGGAGCCAGACAGGTGCACCGTGGTGACTCTAGTACCACAGCTGGCAGGCCGTGCATTGGGAATACTACTGAACCCTTGACCAGTCCAGCCTCCTGTTTTTATGGGAAATATTCCCAGAGTCTCGGTGACTTCTCCCAGATCACACATACCTGGCAGAACCGGGAGTGAAACCTGGCTTTCCTTTCCCACTCAGCCACTGTCTAGGGGGGTGGCATTTCAGTGCGGCTGTGCGCAGCCATAGCTGTAACCTCCTGCCTGAGCGACTCCAGTTACCCCTGAAGGGATGTGGACCTGGGGCACTGTGCCTTTTGGTGTCCACTTTTACCTTGGCAACGTTTTCCCTGGTGTAGCCTACTTCCCGAGTGTTCCCGGGAGGCGCCCCGCAGGGCCGGGGTGCTGGAGATAGGCCTTAGCAGACCTGCAGCCCAGGCTGGTGTGGGTGCCTGCGTGCAGACAGCGGGGGAAAGGCCTCCTTCCCTTTCAGGGTTGTGTCCTTTCCTCTGAGTGGTCTGGGTTGGCTCCAAAGCCAGGGAAGGGGCATTCATCCACACCACAAGCACCCTGGTCCTGCCCGCTGGCTGTGGTCTGCAGGGGGACGGTGCAGAGGTGCTAGCCCTCGATGGCAGCGTCTGCGATGCTGGGGACGAGTAGCAAAGCCTGTGGCCAAGTCCCTCTAAACTGTGCTTTTTAAAAAAAGACACCCTTCCAGAATAGGCTGGTTGAGATCTTTTTTCAACCTTTAGTTCAAGGGGAAAGCTGCGTAATGCCTTTGGGGTTATGGGAATGCCCTTCGAGTTGAGAGGGCAGACGTGGAATGAGAAGTGTTCTTTCTTGGTCACCTGTTCTGTGTTGAGCATGCCGCTGGCCTTTAACACTCACGGTGACCCTCTGAGGTTTTCTCAAACCCAGTTTGCAGACGCGGTCATTGCAGCTCAGAGGGATAAAGAGACTGTCTGAGTTAGTTGGGGGGTGGGGTTGAACCTGAGCTGACTAGTCTTCAGAACTCATCTTCTGAACTCCACAGCTCTCTCTATCGTGGGGGAATTCTGGCCAAGGTCATAGCTGTTGAAGTCAAGAAAATGGCCTCTAATAAAAAGGGCCAGCCCAGGGGCATTTGGTGGCTCAACTCCAGGTTTCTGGGCTGCCTAGTGGCCACCCAGGCTGTGCAGCCTCTGAGTTCAGACGTGGGGCTGCTTCTCTGTCGTCCAGCCCAGCACATCCTCAGAGGCGGTCCCCGTCTGCAAACTGTGATGCAGCCGGCTCCATGCTTGTCTCATTCTGAGAAAGGAGTAGCTGCCTGGAGATCAACTTGCTCATGATTTTTTAATGGCTATTTACTTTATTGTTTCTCATCAGTTCTTCTGATAATAGATTCTTTAACTTTCTACTTTTAATTAAAATATTTTAAAAATACATAATGATATATGTTCACTATAAAAAAAAGCACAAAATGAACAACATCAAAAATCACCCATAATGCCACCTTTCAGAGTTAATTCCTATGAACATTTTCCTGTATATTCTTTCAATCTTTTTATTCATTGCATTTGCATACAAATGTACATGTGTATATTCATGAAGCATACCATGTGCATTGCCTTTTATTTTATTTTTTTTTTTTTGAGACAGAGTCTCGCTTGTTGACCAGGCTAGAGTGAGTGCCATGGCGTCAGCCTAGCTCACAGCAACGTCAAACTCCTGGGCTCAAGCAATCCTCCTGCCTCAGCCTCCCGAGTAGCTGGGACTACAGGCACATGCCACCATGCCCGGCTAATTTTCTATATATATTAGTTGGCCAATTAATTTCTTTCTATTTATAGTAGAGACGGGGTCTTGCTCTTGCTCAGGCTGGTTTCGAACTCCTGACCTCGAGCAATCCGCCCGCCTCAGCCTCCCAGAGTGCTAGGATTACAGGCGTGAGCCACCGCGCCCGGCCTGCATTGCCTTTTAAATGTCTTCTGTTTAGATCAGCACATACACATATGTATTGTCACTATTAGTGGCTGCATCGTGTGGTCATACCACCCAGTGTTGGCCATTCAGGCCGTTTCCTCGTCTTGCTTTTATAAACCATGCTGCAGTGAGTGTCTTACTAGTAGTGGAATTTGCCAGGTCAAAGTGTATGAATACATTTAACGTCTGTCTGATTCTTTACAATCTTTAGGGCATAGTATAACCCTCCTCCTCAGCAGGAATGGCAGCCGTTGCATGTTTCTCCCTTTGCCACTGCCTCAGTAGCCACGCTGAAGTACGAGAGTTTAAAAAGGAGAGGGGACGTGGTCCCAGGGCTGAACTTCTGAACTATGTGGCAGGAATTATGGGTTCTAGCTTTGCGGTTGCTTGTGTCTGAGGTTCTGGGTAATGTGTTAGGGATTGTAGCGTCTAGTTTTGTGGTTACCTGCAACAAAGGGAGGGCCCTGGGCTGACCAAATAGAGGAGGGACCTTTCCTTGCTCCAGGAGAGCAGAGGGAGGGGCTGGGTTTCAGGTCTCTCCGTGTCAGGGGACTGCTCACCTTTGGGCAGTACACAACCAAATGGTAAGGTATTGGTCACTTAAGGCTCGTGAAATGCACTTTAACTGCAGCCTTGGTTTCATCACCAATCACACGTTGATCAGACAGCTATTTGTGCTATTTGTGGTGCCTGCCTTTGGGGATGATTTAGTAGAGTTGTGGGTTCCTAAGGGCTGCAGAGGATCTTAGGATTTCCATCTGGCTCAGCACCCCCATCTTATAGGTGAGGAAACTGAAGGCCTGGGGGTGGAGGGAACTGACTTGCCAGGAACCCCTGGTAGGGAGAGCTAACAAAGGATGTTGATAAGGGAGCACTGAGTTAGGAGTCAGACCTGGGGGCCTGCTTGAGTAAGACATTATACCACTTTGAGCCTGGTCTGTTGATTGAAGGTGACCCAGCAACCTGCCAATTCCACCCTCCTATGACGATGGGGTCTCCACCTCAAGGGATTTCCTGCAAGAGAACGCAGGTGGTTTGCTTTCCTAGTTCTGTCTCAATGCCTTAGGGACCCTGAGGACGGGAGAGATTCTTGGAGGGACATCTGGGGTATCCTGTGGGTGGGCCTTTATTGAAAGTCAGTCCGCCCACTGGGCTGGCTCATCCCGAATGGGCTGTCTTGAGTCTTGCACTGTCTGTGTACCTTCACTGGCTTCTCATCTTTCTACCAAAAGATCCCCTGGAAATGAAGTGGGGAAAACTTTACTCCTGTAAAGCCTAGTGTTTGTCTTAGAAACTAATGCAGATTTTGCATTTTGTACAACCCATTGTTGTTCGTTTTAATATAAAGACAATGTTATAAATTCTTTACAATTGCTTCTAGAAAGAGCAGCCTTTTAATCTAGTGTCTTCTGTCCATTTTGGCTTTCTCCCCATTCCAGAACTCAGCGGAGATGCAGAGGTACACCCTGGGGACAGCTGTTGAGATTAGAGAATGCTTTGTCATGTATTCCCAGGCATGACTGTCTCATCTGCATTGAAAAAGTCCCAGTTCAAACTGCTGCCCTGTAATAATACCTACATATTTATATACACTTGCATTTCTCTGTTGTCTTGGTCTTGGTGGGCAACAGTGTGTTTTAACTGGGCAGATTGCCTTTCCACATAACAAAGCTGAAGCCATCCCACTTGCTTGCCTTTTTTCTGCCCCATTCCATTTTCCTACCCTGAGGATAATTGCAAGAATGAATTAAGACTTGTGTTTAAAATTAAAAAAGAAAAAAAAAAAGGAAAAGAAAGTATAATTCAGTATGTGGACTTGTACCAGCTCTGCTTGGGAAAAACAACTTTTCATACAGCATAAACTATAGACTTGTACTGGCAACATAGTGATCATAAAGGTTTTGCTTTCTGCAGATCTGATGAGATAAGCCGCTTTAAAAAGTGGTGGGGCTTTCTTCTGCCTGGCAACTGGGGGTTTTGAGTTCCAATTTACCCAATTAATTTGGGTTCAGTTTTGATATGGATAAGCAGGGCTAGCTTCACTCATGGTGCACACAGAGTTTTGCTGATAAGAAAAAGAAAGTTACAGGTAACTTTTAAAAAGCAACCTGAGTGTTCCTACTCATTACACACTATCTTGAGAACTCCTGCCCCCCCCTTCAAGACTGGAGCCCCTGAAAGTACTTACTGCATCCTTTCCCTCTATTCTGTGTTCTGCAAGATGCTCCTGTGAAAGAGGGCTTCAAGGAGTTGAGAATGTGCTGCATCAGCCACCTCCCTCCTGGAGATCCCTGAGGAGAAGGAGGATTTGTGTTTTAAAGGCTCTGATAAGTCCTGCAGCAAGGGTTCCCAACCTTGTTTTTTTTTTTTTTTTTTTTTTTCATTTGAGGTTCCAGGTAGAATTGGGTGGGTTAATTGGGTGGTATCCCTGCAGACTTACCCAGTCTGGAGAGGTTGCCTTTTGTTGAGGGAGGTGCTTTACAAAAGGAAGCAGGGTGTCTTCTGGGAACTACACCAGCACTTAAAGATATTTATCACTCAATCCTTCCCGCAAGAAGAGGAAAACTTGCCCAGAGAAGCCTGCTTGCCTGGAGTCAGCACCTCTTGCCTCCTGCTGGCCCTGGGTGCATTTAGCCTGGTGTGAAGGGCATGCTCTGCGGCAGGGTCTACCAGGAACCTCATGATCCCCTTGGTGGGCAGAAAACAATCCAGTCCCCGAGAAATGCAGATGGCTGTGGGTGTGTTTGAGCCTAGGGCTGCAGTGGGGAGGGGAAGGGCTGGGCTGCAGAACCGAGGAATGCTTTTTAAAACAAAAAAGGAAATGCTGGCTCTGAATGGAGAGGAAAGGAAGCAGCTTCCTGTTTCTGGCAGTGGCTTTTTGAAAGGAGGAGCTCTTTCTGGCCCCGTGGCCTATGGCGGCCTGGGCTAGCTGGGGCCACTCTAGGTGCACGAGAGTCCCAGCTCCCACACCCCTGCCTGAGGTTTCAGAAACAGAGCACTAGTTCTGCCCCATTTCATTTTCCCCAGGTCACTGAGTCAAATGGATGTGTGGTTTCCAAAACGAACCTCTATACCTGTTGCAAAATGGGTGTGTCATAATAGCTGACGTTTTCTTTTACTGCGAGCTTACTCTGTGCCTGGCCCCATTGCCAGGGCCCGTATGTGGCATTTACTTCTCCCAAGAACCTTATGAGGAAGGTCCTCTTGCCATCCCCATTTTATAGATGCAGAAACTGAGGTGTAGGTTAAATGACTTGCTCAAGAGTCGACACAGCTGAGACTGAGCTGTGACTTGAACCCAGATAGTCTTAATTACCTGTCTGCCCTACAGTTACCTGCCTGTCCTGCCCAACTTGCATTTGCTAACTCCTCCAGCTGGAAGATCTGTTAGCATGGAATAATTTTTTAAGACTCTGATGGCCTTTGTCTGGACTCTGGAGGGTAGCCTCACAGCTCCGGCCATGTCCTGGTGATTCTCAGGTGAAATGCCTGGGTCTGAGCTTACGTTTTTTTTGAACGTTATTATGGAAATGTTGAGACACATACAAAAGTGGAGAGAATGGCATGATGACCCCTCCCCTCCAATGTGGTGATTCTCCAGCCTCTGCAGTAACCAGGGCTTGGGTCACCTGGTGCATTTATGCTCCAAATAAGCCCGGTTTGGTCTCCGGGAAGCAGAGTGACCCTGGGAGGTCTTCCAGCGCAGCCTTCTGCCTTTGGGCAGAGCTGTACTTATCTCAGCAGACTGGGAGGAATCTCTTTACCTTTGGTTTTAATTTTTTCCCCCACAAGCTTGCTCTGGCTTCTGCAGCCTGTACGTTGTGGGGAGTCCGTCTCACTATCTCACCTGAATCTCCTGCTGCACCTGAAACCCGATCTCGGGTGGCGGAGTGCCTTCCCTGTCCCCACGGCGCTGCCTGAGACCGAGATGAGAGTCTTTAACAAAGCAGGGCCACCAGCCCCAGCAGAGTCACACTGTGACATGTCCTGATTTCCAGTGCGCCCTTCTGCGTGGCTCTAGTATCTCCTCTTCTGCCTTTCCTTGTTGCTTTATCCCCACTATGAGGTCAGTGTATTTCAGCCAGCGTTTATCGAGCACCACCGTGCGTGGCCCCTGGGGAGAAGAGCCGGAGAGTACAGGCAAGCGACAGTATTCCCTGGGAGCCCTGGGTGAACCCTCATCTCTGCGGTTCCAGCCTGGAAACTGGATCCAGCACCTGCAAAGGGGCTTCCTTGCCCTTGGAGGCTTTTCTATCATGGTTCTGCTCAGACCTTCCCAAAGCCTGGTTTTGCCAAACACTCTGGAATGTCTTTTCGCCATGGTCTCTTGAACCCAACAGTGGTGGTTTTCGTTTTTGTCTTGTTTTTTGCTGTTTTCTCTTACAAGTGTGTCTCAGGTGCCATATCACTTTTTGCTGGCTGTTTGAGATCTCTGGGTTTGGCCTCCCCAACACAATCATGATGTCATTACGGGAAAGGACCACCTCTAGCACTTAGTGGGCGGTTGAGGCACACATTAAGGACGTCTGGGCTCTGGAGAGAGAACAACACTTTCATATCCTGACTCTATTCCTTGGTGGCTCTGTGACCTTGGACAAGTTCTTTAACTCTCTGGACCTCAGTTTTGTTAAAAGGGGATAAGAATAGGCTTGTTTTGGACTCTTGTGAGAAGTTACTGACATACAGAGATGTGCTGGACAGTTGAATTCTTACAAAGAAATCAATATATATATTTTTTGACCTTCTCTCACTTAGCATTATTCTAAAACACTTTTCCATGTTGCCCTATTATCTTCCTCTGGTCATTTAAATTGCTGCATGATATTCTATCTAGTGGATATGATGTAATTTTGCCAGAGCATCGTTGGATATTTCGGTTGTTTCCAGATTTCTGCTATTATAAACAACGTGACTGGAATCATCTTTATTACAGGAGCCTCTTTATTTTTGTTCCTATTCTGAATTCATTTCCTTGGGATAATTCCCAGGGATGGAATTACTGGGTCAAAGAGCATGGATCTGTGTGTGTGTGCACACGAGTAGTAGGAATTGCTAAACCATTCTCCATGTTATGCCTTTTGAACGATGGCTATCTTAAAAGTTGTATTCCTGAGTAAATATCTCATTTTTTTTAACAGTCCTTTTGGTCTTTGTGCCTTTCTTCCCATCTCCTCCCATTTTTTTGGTTAAATCATTCCCCATCTTGAATTTGCTATCTATTTCTCTCTTCTGTCCATTCATTTGGTGACAATCATTGAACATCTGCTGTGTGCCAGGCACCGTTTTAGGTACTGGGGAAGGGACAGGGAAGACAGGGGGCTTCCTTTAGTGGAAAGAGAAAGAGAATGAACAAGCTGACAGACAGAAGTGGTTTGAGAAAAAGAAAACCAGAAGTGGGTTGGAGAGTGGGGGGCATGGGGCGGAGGTTGCTCTTTTACATCAGGCGGTTGGGAAAGGATGTTTGAGCTGAGTCTTGAAAGGCGAGAAGGCCGCTGGAGCTTTGAGGAGTGTTCCAGGCAGAGGGACCACGTGTCCCTTGAGGCAGACATGAATGTCATGTGTTCAAGGACCAGGAAGGAGGCCGGTGTGCCTGGAACAGTGTGGGGAGGCTGATTGGCAGCCAGGTCGGGGAGGCAGGCGGAGGTGTGGCTGTTTCTCCAATGCTGGGCCCTGGGGAAGAATACACGCACTAATTCAGCAAATGGTTGCTGTCCCCCCCACCCCCCACTGTTCTGGGATAGGAGTGAATGGGGAGTGTATTGTGCTCCAGAAAGTCAGCTGAGCGGGGAGTTTGTGGATGAGTAAGCCAGTGGAAGGTGCTAGTGAGGTGTGAAGGAAGGCCCGTGAGGCCGCAGGGCTGACTCATCTCTGCACTGAGGTGTGTAGGGACTTGGGAAACGTTTCTTGATCTGCACCTAGCCGCGCTCTGTGCTGCCAGCCTTCGCCGTGGCAACTGAAACTCGGTTCTCTGATGTGAGGCCTGGCGGTCTCGGCGGGGTTGGGGGCACCCTGGACCTCTGCCAGGGAAGGGGGCCTGCGAACTGAGGTGCCAGCTCAGATGTGGGGCTCTGATCCGCGGTATGAGTGTCTGGGTACCCACTTTCGGGAAACAAGCCTGAGAAGTGGCCATGGGAAAACCCCTCCCCACCAGGCTGCTCTGCCCTGACCCGTGCCTGCCCCACAGGGGCCTCTGGTGTGTGGCTCTTGCTGGGAATGTGGACTTGGGGACGTTGTGCTTTTTCGTGGCTTTCTTCCCTTAGGACGGGGCAGAGAGGGGCTGTGGGGTCTGAGATGATGCTTCAGGAAGCGTCTGGGACAGCTTAGCATGCATTCCCTTGGTGAGGGGTGGTCTCACGGCAGCGCAGGAAGTGGCCGGTGGAAAGGGGTGGGCGCCATCTTGTTTGGAGGAGGCCGAAGGATTCATGAGTTCCAGGGGCTCTGATGCCGTTGACCTAGGGGCCGGCTTTGACCAGAGTTAACCAGCCACGTGGGTTCCTTGCATATGAGCTTGTTGCTCCATGGGAAGGGAAGGGCAGATCCTGGGAATGTGCTAACTCGGGGTCTCCACTTCTTCGCCCCCACAGTTATGGCTGGCTGGGGCTGGAGCTGCCCAGGTGTAAGATAGCGGCTTTTGACAGGAGTTCTCTCAGTTAACGTTACCATAATGACCACTTTATGAGCCCACCTGTGGATGAAGACGTGAGGCCCAAAGTCACACAGTAATTGGCGGAGCTGGGGTTCAAATCTAGAATTGTCTGAATTCACATTCGAGTTCATTTGATGGCACCCCTCAGAAATCCACTTGACCCTGGGCCTTGTTCAGGGCAGGAGGAGGTCGAGAAGGGCTTTGGTAATGCTTACGTGCCATTTTGGAAGAAATAACGCTGATGGAAAAGCGTTTGAAAAATCTCTCCTTTTTCACAACTCATGGGAGTACCTCAGAGTTGTGAGCAGGACTAAGTAACAGGGCGTGGGGATCTGGGCAGCAGGTGACCATTTGCAGAGAGAAGGCAAACAAGAGGGGCGTCCTGGCTGAGGAGGAAGGTGGGAGAGGAAGGGCCTTGGAAAGAGCAGCCTGCAGATGGGGGTGGGCCGGAGCCTCTTATCTGATCATCTCAGAGAATTTTGCCCCTGCTTTGAAGCTCTGGCTGGAAAGGGAGTGAGTACTTGGGCCTGGGGGCACCGGCTTGCAGGCTGGGTGGTATTTTAAGTGTTGGTGGCAAAGCTTAGGAGGAGGAAGGTGACAAGTCTCTGGGGAGATTCCCCTTGGTGGCCCTGACTCACCCTGGCCGAGGGGACAGAACAGAGCAAGGAAGAATCCATCAGCGAATGGAAACTTGTCTTTTTAGGGGACAGGAAGCCTTTTCTGTGTGGTTAGCCTGGTGGTTATGAGGAGAGGTGAACATTTGAGACAAAGCACCAGGCCACTCTTGCAATTGCATCTTTGACAATTTTGAGAGTTTTAGGAAGTAGTTTTAAAAAAAGAAATGAAAAGCCAAAGACGTCATTTACTCACAACACCTGTGCACAGACAGCCGTGTGGGCTGCGACCTGCCACGGGACTGGTGGAGACTCGTTCACCTGCACCCTCCCGCCTTGACCCCTCTGCCCGAGGGGGCTTCTGACTGTTCTTAGAGAAAGACTTAGGTGGCCTCAAGTGACCAGGCCTAGTCTTGGGCATCTAACAGCTTAAGCTCAACTTCCTCTCTGGCCCTGTTTGGTTTAAGCAGTTTCCTGGTCTGGCAGGATTTGTTATCTTAGCACCCAGCTTGTCAAAGCCCCGTCCCACTTGTCACAGCCAACAGGCCTTTGTCACTCCCTGGCTGCAAACCAGGCCGTGCTTGTGTTCTAAAAGTCAGGCCTGCTGCTCCCCTGGGGCTCCCAAGGCCACTGCCTGGGCACACTGCTTCTGCCTCCTCTTCCCCCGTTTTTGTCGCAGGATGGGTGCTTGGTCTTGTTCTGGAAAGCTCTGCTGGTCCATGGGCAGCTTCTCTCTCTGAATGTAAGGCACCCCATAGTTGAGCAAGAGCACAGGTTCTGGCGCTTGATAGCCTGGATTCAAACTGCCCTCCCTTCCTGGCTTGCTGTGTGTCTTTGAGCAAGTTACTTAACCTGTCTGGGCAGTAGTTGCCTCATCTGCAAAATGGGGATTATAATAGGGTTGTTGTTCACCTGAGATGAGCCATGTCAAGCACAATGCCTGGCACAGAGTAAGAGTATTTTTATATTATAATATTGCTATTTATTTTCTCAACAAGTGTTTCATCAGCTCTTACTATGGACTGGGCCCTATTCTAAGCTGTGGGGAAAATAGCAGTGAACAAAATGGACAAAAACGTGGCCTTTGTGGAACTCACACTTTTGGGTTGGGAGGAGACATTCAGACGATAAATGAGTAAGTAGAATACATCATCTGTGCAGTGGTGAAAGTGCTATGGAGAAAATGAAAGCAGGGAGGGCGCCAGGGTGGGGAGTGGTATTATTGTAAATGAGGGGTCGGGCTGGCTTTGCAGAGAAGGTGATAGTTGAGTAAAGACCTCAGAAGGGTGAAGAGGGCTCCGCGGGCTGAGGGCTTAGAGCAAGTGCGGAAGCTCATGGGAGTGAGCCTGGGTTGTTGGAAAACCCTGGGGCCAGGGGCGAGGCTGGGGGGGGGGGGCTGTAGGCGTGACACTTAGGCCGGCACCGGCTCTCAGGTGCCTGCTGCAGTCACATGATGACTCTGAGCCTAGGCTCGAGGCTGGGGGGGGGAAGAGCAATGAGAAAGGAAGGTTGTGAGAGATGCAGGGCCTCACGTGGGCTCTTTAGCAGGCCTTGCTCCCCCCTGTAGAATCCAAAGGGACTTGGAAACCTGGCCCTCACTTCTCATTAACAAGTGGAGTTTGGGGGCCCCGCCACCAGTCTGCGGACTTACAGAAAGTGCACTTTCTGGCCTCGTGGCAGGTGGCAGATGCCTGGCCTGCGGCGGCCGGTGGCTCTGCAACCCACTAAGGGCGCCACCTGGGTGAGCCACATTTATTCGTTCCACAGCATTTATTGAGCACCCACTGTAGTAGATCACACCTGCGCCCTCCTGGTGTGGCTCTGCTTGTCTGTAACACGAGGATGGTAGATGCCCTTTGATCGGGTCCATCCTTCCCAGGGTGTCTGTCCTAATAGTTCAGTAGAAAAGAAAACCGGAACTTATGAAGCTATTTGCACTATTTGTGATACAGAAAAAAAAAATGAAAACAAGGTAGCTGTCCAGTGGTAAGGGGATGATTAAACACACCGTGGCGCAGCACACGATGGACGGGTTATGGCGCCACCGATGTCAGTGATAAAGGCCGGCTAAGAACGTGACCGTATTTATGATACTACATTGAGGGAAAATATACAGTATGTAAAATGGCATGTATGCCACATTTGTACATATGTATTATAAATATATAAAAATACGTGTGCACATGGAAACATTAGAAGTGATATGGGTTGTGTGTGGTGGGACTGTCTTCCTTTTGGAAAAATTCCTTTATTATTATTGTTTTAATTTCATCCCTTGGCTTATTAAAGTGATGACTATCTGGGTGCCCACTGGCCTCAGGCACCGAGCAGCAGGTGCTCAGATAGGGCGGCTAGGGTGGCCCCTGCAGCCCCTCCACTGGCCACACCAGATGCTTCAGGGACAGCCCCCTGTTCTCTACGAAGGGTGACTAAAGCCCTTCAGCTTCAGAGGCAGGAGTTCCTCTCTCTTCACGGGTAAAGACCATGTCATGACCTTTCTATCCAGAAGTCTCGGGGCCTGGTACGGTGCCTGGCACATGGCGAGTGCAGAGGAATTGAATGAGGGCTCTGAAGAGCAGACTGTAACCAGCACTAAATTAACCTCGTGACACTCCTAGAAGAGTGATGTGAATCAGGACATAGAGAATGGGGCGCAGGGCGCAGGGCTTGGAATGTGGCCCCTGGGATCAGATGGCCGGGTCTGACTTGCGCCTAACCTTCGGCAAGTTATTTTGCTTTTCTGGGTGCCAGTTTCCTCATCTGTAAAGGGACAGTCATAGTACCTACTGGTCAGGCCTGTCGTGAGGGTCATTATTATTGCCGTGTTTGGCATGATGTCACCGTATCGATCAGCGATGATGTGAGGATCAGTGAGTCAGCGTGTAAAGTACGGGGACCAGGGCTTCGTGCCCAGGAGGCACTTGGTAAACGGGAGGTGTCCTTTATTGCTGTTGCTGTCTCGGAGAATCCCCGGCTCTCAGGTGTGGGCTCTTACCCGTCCTTGGCTTCGGAGTCCAGACCTCCCAGCCGTGGAGCACTGTGGGTGGGGCGGGCCGGGCTGGGGGCTCACCACCCCAGGAAGATTAGGCGCATCTCGAGGTGGGAGGTCTTGGGCAGCCCCAGGTCCGAGTCCCCCAGTGTTGTTGAGTGCTGTGACCCCGGGTAGTACCCTCAGCTCCTGGGAGCCCATTACCTAATCCGAGAAATGGGAACGACCGTTGCTGGGGTCAGAAGAACATGGTCGATGCCCAAAGCATCGTCACAGGCCCTCAGGAAGCGTTCCTCCTTGTCCTAGAGGACAAGGGCCACTGAGACTTGGCGAGTTCCCCAGAACCCTGACAATAAGGAGAGAACGACGCATAGCCGGTTTCTCTTTCTCACTGCAGCACCCCAAGGCCGACCATCCTCACTCCCCTTTCTGTGCTCTTCCTTGTGTTCCTTCCAAGGCAGGTGGGGGAGGTGGTGCAGAGGACGGGTGGGCCAGCCTGCCCCGCTCCGGCCCCTCCGCCTGCTCTCCCTGCTCAGACAGCTGGGCCCTCTTTCCCCTTCAAGCGCCATGGGGCAAGAATGATAGACACTTGGGCTGTCATTCAGGCTTCCCTTGAAAGGTGGGCACCCCAGACCTCTGCTGGGGCCCCGGAGAGTGTTGGGTGGGTTCTAGTCGGAAGGAGGAAGGGCGTCGGGGGGATGTGAGCTGCCAGCACAGGAGAGGGTCACCGCTGCGGGTCTAAGCAGCTGGAAAGAGGCTGTTCCCAAGGCCCCTGCAAGCGCAGGCGCAGTGGGTCCGCAACTCGGGGTCAGGGGATGAGAATGAATGACTAATAGGGGGGCAGCAGCACCATATAGACATTAGGGGTGGCCTGTGCCACCCAGGGCATCGGAGTCAGACGTTCTCCGGGGTGTGTGTGAACGTGTACGCGCCTGCACGTGGGTATGTCTGAAGGTAGGTAGGAATTCAGGAAAAGATTTAATGATAAGAGGGTCCTTTAAAATGCAAGTCAGCTCATGTCGTCCCTGATGGGAACCAGTGACTCCCATTCATTCCCCTCTGAAAGCCACAGTTTCTGTCCTCCTCCCATGGCGTGGCTCGTCCTGCCCCAGCCCGGCCGGCCTCCTTCCTGTTCCCACTCTTTGTCTCTCCTGGAATGTTCTTCCCCCATGTGCTCCAACATGAAGGCTTTGCTGAGTCCTCACCCCAGCGAGGTCTTCTCTGACCACCCCACGTGAGGGTCCCCTCCCCGCTTGGTCTTCTCTGCAGTCACCTCTGTGGAACACGCCGTGTGGCATCAGTGACTTGTTCATTGGCGTGAACGTTCTTCAGTGTCCTTTTATTTTTCTTTTACTCACTGAGAGATCCTCAACACCCAAACAGACTAAGTAGATTCCCCAGTAATATTCAAATGAACGAAAGAAAGATCAAAGCAAGTTGCTAAGAAAACTGCCAACACCTAGTGCAGTTGAGCCGAGTAGGACCCATGGAGTGAATTTTCCAATTTTGGAAAGTTGGAGTCGTTGCGGCACCAGTCAAGCTGCCGGTGGGTCTGGGCGGGAACCTCCTGTTAGTTGCGTGCTTGCGTGTGTGGTGTGCTCTGTGCGTGTGTGTTTTCTTCTTTCGTGTCAGCCAGGATAATGCTGGGTGTGTCCCAGGCCTCTGATTAAGGTTGCGAAAAGACTCTGTTGTCAGTTTTACAAAATAAAACTACCTTTGACTGAAACACTTTATTATGTCTTTATTGTTGTTATTACCATTATTTACATCTCTTCATTTTTTTTTTTTTTTTTTTTTTTTGGTCAGATATAGCAGAGACATCAGATCAAATCCTTGATCAAAGTCCTGTAAATAAGACAGTCAGTTTTGTGTAAAATCCAGGTAAGGCCGGGCGCAGTGGCTCACACCTGTAATCCTAGCACTCTGGGAGGCTGAGGCGGGAGGATCGCTTGAGCTCAGGAGTTTGAGACCAGCCTGGGCAAGGGCGAGACCCCATCCCTACTAAAAAAAATAGAAAAATTAGCCAGGCGTTGTGGCATGTGCCTATAGTCCCAGTTGCTTGGGAGGCTGAGGTGGGAGGATGGCTTGAGCCCAGGAGTTTGAGGTTGCTGTCAGCTACGATGACACCATAGCACTCTACCTGGGGTGACAGAGTGAGGTGAGACTCTCTCTCAAAAAAAAAAAAAAAAAAGAAAAAAAAACCAGGTAGAAATTAATATTTTTGGGAATTCTTATGAGTTTTGTGTTTCACATACTGCTGTGAGTTATCTCTTGGACCACTAAGTTGAGGAGCTGGTTTTGTGACCCAGATTCCTAGAGCCTCAGTTTCCTTCTTTGTGGAAACAAGTTGAGGGAATTGGACTGGCTGATTTCCTCTGAGAACCATTTCAACTTTGTAATTCTGTCTCTCATGGGCCAAGCTAACAGAGATAGCATTTAAGTTCATAGCACATGCGTGCCCTATTTTAGCCAATAAGGCATGCTGCACTTTGTATTTTAGATGCCGTTTAGATACTGAGGCCCCTCAATCATGGATCAGCCTCATGCCTTCCTGTCATGTGGTTTGGGGCCTATGGAGCCACTAGCCTTACTGCTTGCCTCCCTGGTAACGGGCAGCGTGGTGGCCAGGGCCACCAGCATTTGTATAGCCATCCCCGTCCTATGGAAACTCATCCATACGGGGCTTTAGTCTACTGCCTTCACCAGAACTGTAGATTTTATTGCCAAAGTTTGAGTGTGGTGACATTGGGCTTTGGCTTTGATTTGGTTTGAATCCTGAGTGCTGTCATGCCAGCTTTGTGCATCAGTTGGATTCCTTATGATGAACCTCAGTTTGCTCATCCATCAAATGGGGTCAGCAATTTCTCCCAGAATGGTTTTGAGGATTAAAACGTGACAGTGCATGCCAGCTGCTTAGTAAAAAGCATAAATGTTGTTGATGGTGACGATGATGAAGAACTGCTGTGATGTGTGGGTGAAGAATATCTCCAAAAGCTGAAAGGAGCTAAGAGAATCTTGGGAAATCTGTAATCTATAAGACCGGTTTTTTAATTTAAAAGATCCACGGCCGGGCGCGGTGGCTCACACCTGTAATCCTAGCACTCTGGGAGGCCGAGGTGGGCGGATTGCTTGAGGTCAGGAGTTCGAAACCAGCCTGAGCAAGAGCGAGACCTCGACTCTACTATAAATAGAAATAAATTAATTGGCCAACTAATATATATAGAAAAAATTAGCCGGGCATGGTGGCGCATGCCTATAGTCCCAGCTACTTGGGAGGCTGAGGCAGAAGGATTGCTTGAGCCCAGGAGTTTGAGGTTGCTGTGAGCTAGGCTGATGCCACGGCACTTACTCTAGCCTGGCAACAAAGCGAGACTCTGTCTCAAAATAAATAAATAAATAAATAAAATAAAAGGTCCAGAATTAATTGCATTAATGCCATTTGTCTGTAAAGCAAGTGATAAGTCAGATGAGATTCCAGGGGAACCTGGGGAAGCCAGTGCTCTGTTTTCTAGGCAGGTGCCTCTGAGTGTCTGAGGCCACACAGGTGGGAAGACACACCTCGCCTGGGCTGGGGTGTGGCCCATCAGCCCATCTTGGGATGCAGGAGCTGGGATTCGCCAGCCGTAGAACACCAGCAAAGAGAAGGCCCCATCTTTTGGAGTTGCTGGAGCCTGTATGTCCTCTCTCAGCTGGTAACCCCATGCTGCAGGCGTGAAGAACCCGATACATAGGTTTGTAAGATGCCAGTTCAGTAAAGTTACGTGAGTATAGGCGCTGGGGATTTGTGTTAAGGACCAGCCAGGATTTAAAAAGAATTTGGTTCCAAGGATGTTAATTGCAGCATTACTTACACTGATGAAGAAAATAATCTAAATATCCAATATCCTAAACATACAACCCTGGGATGTTGGATAAATAAAACTGGAGCACCTTTAGACCTATGGCCTTTAAAAACACCAAAAACTTGCTGTAAAGAATTACTACTTGATTGTTCACAATAATGGAAAAAAATGGGTTACCAAACAGCATGCGTCTAATTAATTATTAAAAATGAAATAGGTGGAGGAAAAGAGAAGGAAATGTATGTAGTTGTTAGTGGTGGTTCATCCACTATTAGTGGATGATGGCATAATAGTTATCTTCCTCTTGGTGGTTTCTTTCCTTTGCCAGTTTTGCTTCAATAAACCTACATTTCTTATGTATTGGGGGAAAATCATGTTATATTTAAAAAATATTTTCGATGGATTTTCGTGTACTTTAAAATGTGATGTTTTTCACATTTTATTTTTGTGCCCACTGTAAAGTTTTAACCATTTTTTCTTTTTTTTTTTTTGCCCAGACCTTGTCCCCAGCTTGATGTGAATATCTGCTCATGTGATGTGGCTTGAGTCTGCAGATCAAAAAATAGATTTTTTCCCCCCCAAGTGTGTGAACTTGGAGCTTGAGAATGATGAGGGAGAAAATGGAAAATTCACAGAGCAACTCGTTGACAGGTTTTTTGAAGTGAAATTATGTGATCTTAAAAATAATCTAAAACCAGGAAAGAGAACGTTAGATCCTATCAGCTCAGTTGTGAGAAACATAGAAATAACAAAGTGCTTTTCCTCTGTGTCTTTACGTGTCATTTCTCTCTGAGATCATGGGACTCGTTTTCTGTTCTAGAAGAAGCTCTTCTAGAGGGGGGACCATTTGAGAAGGCTTAGTGTGCCGCCCGGCCCACCGCGCACAGAGCTGAGCCCCAGCGGCTGTGAGTCCCGGCTGCCAGCAGCTCGTGGCTGAGTCCCTGTCCTGGGATTGCCTTCGCGGACGGGAGTGTGCGCTCCCAAGGTGACCCCCACCCCATCCAACGTTAAGTGTCCATCATAAACATGACACATCCACCAAAATGCACATTTGAAAGGATGAGATAAGGAAAGCTCTGCTTTGAGGCCTCTGGACGGGAATTCCTAGAGTGAGAACTTGTGTGTGTGCAGGGGAGTTGGGGGCGGGCCTCCTGTGTCCTCAGCCCCAGGTACGGATGAAGCCGACTTTGCTTTGTGGCGAGAAGCTAGCTGGGGTGGGAGAGTCGTTTCTGGGAAGCAGACAGAGCAGGGAGGTTGCAGTGGTCCTGGTCTGTCCCAGTGTTGGAGGGCCCCGTAGGGAGCCACTTCCCCGGGAAGGTTCTGTGTCACTTCACAGGTTTCAGAGGGTGATGATGATAATACCTGTCATTTATTTAGTAAACACTTATTGAGCACCTGGTGTATGCCAGACACCCCCAATATATATTGTGGGTACAGAGGACATCCTTAAAGAGTTCTATAAAGTAATTCTTTACAGCAAGTTTTTGGTGTTTTCAAAGGCCATAGTTTCTAAAGGTGCTCCAGTTTTATTTATGCAACATCCCAGGGTTGGAGAAATTGACTAGATTCCTGTTCAGGGTGACAGGGAGGTGCCCTGGGAACAAGAGGCACCTGCAGGGGGAGGGGAGGGCTGATGTGCACAGGAGGGCATGGACAGCCTGCCTCGGGGTGGAGGGGTCGGGGGGTGCCTCTCAGAGGAGCTGGCATTTGATCTGAACCCTGAACCTTCCCATTCAGAAGTGCATAGAGGATGTTCCAGGCACAGGGCAGTCATCGAGGGAGCCGCACGTTCTTGGTCATGGCCGTGGTGTACAGGGAGTGGTACCTCACGTCTGTAAGATATGTCTCGGAACTTTTTTTTTTAAGAGACAGGGTCTCGCTCTGTTGCCCAGGCTAGAGTGCAGTGGCACGATCATAGCTCACAGCAACCTCAAACTCCTAGGCTCAAGTGATCCTCCCACGTCAGCCTCCCAAGTAGCTGGGACTATAGGTGCATGCCACCATGCTTGGCTAATTTTTTTTTTTTTTTTTTGAGAGATGGAGTCTTGCTGTGTTGCCTAGGCTGGTCTCAAACTCCTGGCCTCAAGTGATCCTCCCGCTTTGGCTTCTCACAGTGCTTGGATTACAGGCGTGAGCTACTGTGCCTGGCCTTAGAACTCTTTTTAAGAAGTTTATGTGAATAGGTCACTTTAACAAAACTCCCTTCCCTGTGGGTTTAGGGATGGAATATCACCCCTATTTTTATAGGTGAGGAGGAGACATCCCAGAGAGGTTTAGGGAATTTCCTGAAAAGGGTTGGCAGCCTGGATTGACCCCAACTCCCCACATCCTGCCCCTTTCCCCAGCCCTGCAGCACTGGCCCTGCCCACAAGATGGTCTGCCAGCCCTTGGGCCATGACTCTTGGCCAGGAGGGTAGAGTTTGTCCGTCCCGGACGGTTCTCCTTGCATGAGTCCTCCTCTCGCAGACTGCCAGCCTGCCGTGGTGTCAACATGACAGGGGCTCCAGGACCCTAGGTCTGAGCTGAGGCAGAGAGGGCAGCCAGCGTCGTGGATGGATGCCTGGCTCGGGCTTTGTTTGGAACTCCTGGCCAGGTGCTCCCTCTGACCCGAGGCGTGGTCAGCCTGGCCCCCAGCCCTGGGAAGCTGCCGTTTCTGCAGTTCCGAGGACGGGTAGACTTGGGAGTCTGGGAGCGGGGAACGATGGGCCTGCCTGGCCCTCTTCAGGCAGGGCGGAGTTAGAGGAAGCCCAGAGCCCGGGAGAGGGGTTGCTCCTTGAGCACAGGGCCACGTCTTGCGCAGTGGGCCGGGAAGGGGCGTCGGAGCCAGACAGACCCCAGCTTGCCATTTGCTGGCTCTGTAACCTAGGATGGGCGACTTAACCCCAAAGCATTGCTTTCCTTCTCTGTAAAACGGGACTCTCCCGACAGGGCCGCTGGGAGGGCCGAGCGAGGCGCTGTGCAGGCAGCTTGGCTACGAGCCTGCGGTGTGTTAAGCTGTACGGCAAGTGTCCTCCGCGTGTTTGTTCTTGTAATTATTCCCAGTGACCCCAAAGTGCCCGGCTCACAGTGAGGTAGTGTTTGTTGAAGAGGATGTATGAACTCAGGTTTGCGAGCATTTGTTAAGTAAGGAAGTATTAAAGTTTGGATTGAGTTATTTCTGGCCACTAATAAATGAAGCAGGCATGGTGGATTTTGACTCCAGGGAAAACCATCCTGTTTTCTTAACTCCCCCCCGGCTCTGAAATTTTATGATTCTTTGGCACAGCCCTTCAAGGATTTTCCTTAATGTAAACACACCGACAAGGGTGGTATTAACAAGCAGAGCGTGGTTTGGCTCTGGGCGCCCACCCATTGGCTTGGGTCTGGTATCCAGGGCTGTGTCCGGGGCCTGGTTACTGGCAGGGAGGCATCAGGGTAAGTGCTTTTCTCCCCCCTCCCCAAAATGTGGTTGTGACTGCAAAGTGGCCAGCATGTAGAGCTCCCCCAGTGGGTTTGCTGGGCAGCAGTTTGCCAGGAGGATCCCCTGAGGAAAGGCCACACAGGCAGACAGTGCCCTGAGTGTCAGGATGGGAGCGGGGAGCCTGCCCTCCCATCAGGGTGCCCACGAGCTGGAGGCAGCAGCCTGGGGGGTGGGGTGGGGAGCTCCAGAGCTGGCACCTCCAACCTTGACTGTGTCCCTTGAGTGCCCCCTGGGACCTGTGGGCCCCTCCCCGGATTGTCCCTGCCCCGCCTGAGACTGCAGTGGGGGAAGGGGCTGCAGGAGGGTGTGACCCAGCCAGGCAGGTGGTCCTTGGGTTTGAGCAGTCTGGGAGTCTCTGGGTGAGAGAGCGGGCTAGACAACAGCGGCTCGCACGCGTGCAGGAGACTTGTCCTGTCCTCCCCAGCCTACCGCCCATTTGCTGTGCGCCCTTACACAGGACGCTCAGATCCCCTGGGCTGTGGCTTCTTCAGCTGTAAAATGGGGAAACTGGCCCCCTGGGTGCTTTCCCGACCTGTGATGCTGAAACACCCTGGAGAGTTGCCAGCGCCCTGTTTTTTTTTTTTTTTTTCTAGATAGGCAATTCATGCATGTGGTAAAAGACATTGAAAAGTTTTAGAAGGATGTAGAGTGAAAGAGTAAACCTCCCTGGTACCCCATCCCACTGCCTCCCCGTTTCCCTTCTTGGAGGCATTCACAACAGTTTTGAGAGATTTTCTGTGCACTTGCACCCATAAATGTGCATACACGTTCCCACTTTTACAATTTTTAAATTGTGAAATATCATATATTCAAATGCACATACAAGGCATATGTACAGTTTAAAGAATGATAAACTGAATACCCACGTACCCAGTATTCAGGTTAAGGAATACAATGTTCCCAGTCCGTAGAATCCTTCTGTGTCCCTCAGCTCTTTTACTCAAATGGAAATATGCTATTTTTTTTTTTTTTTTTTTGAGACAGAGCCTCACTCTGTTGCCCAAGCTAGAGTGCCGTGGCATCAGCCTAGCTCACAGCAACCTCAAACTCCTGGGCTCAAGCCATCCTTCTGCCTTAGCCTCCCGAGTAGCTGGGACTACAGGCATGTGCCACCATGCCCGGCTAATTTTTTTCTATATATTTTTAGTTGGCCAATTAATTTCTTTCAATTTTTAGTAGAGACGGGGTCTCACTCTTGCTCAGGGTGGTTTTGAACTCCTGACCTTGAGCAGTCCTCCTGCCTCGGCCTTCCAGAGTGCTAGGATCACAGGCATGAGCCACCATGCCCTGCCGGGAATATGCTATTTATGCTCTTCTGTGCTTTTTTGTTGTTTACTTATTAAATCTGGGAGAGCAGCTCACATGTGTCGTGTTCTTTTTAATAGCTGATAGCATTTCCACTGTATGGATGTGCCATTATTATTATAATAGTCTGTTGTTTATTTGTCAATCCCCTCTTGATGGATATTTAGGGTGTTCCCAGTCTTCTGCTGTTACCAACAATGCTGCAATAATTTTCCTGGCTTCCAGGAACTGACATTTATCAAAATGTGCTAGGAGAGGTCATATTGCATCAGCGTCTCTGACCTGTCAATCATCTCCAGAACAACACGGAAACACTTGAGGCAGGGAAGCTCTGCATGGCTGTCCTGTGCCACTCTCCCGGCACCTTGCTGGTGCCAGCAGCGTTCCTGGCTGATGCCACACCTTCCTGGAAGCCCCCTGGGGCTGGGTCTCCAGGAGAGCATGGGACTCCCAGGTGCATCCTCAACTGGGTGTCCGGCGTGGGTGGGTGTGGAGAAGCAGGCTGATGGGAACCTGGCTGCAAGCTTTGCTCCAAGAAGAAGGGTTCCTTTTCTTTTGATTTTGCAATGTCCCCTCGAGGGATCTGCATCTGTTCTTCTGCTTTTCTTCATGTCTCTGCAGAGGGGAATGAGGCAGCGGGGCTGCATTAGGGGTTCCAGTCCAGGCCACTTGTGTTTTTGAGATGAGCCTCCTCTTCTTCCTTTTCTAGCTTCATCTGCCTCTTCCTCATTTCCTGTTTCCCTTTTCTCTCTTCCCTTTTGTTCTTTCTTCTTTGCTCTTTCTTCATCCCCTCTTTAGACTAAATTTCCTGGTGACGTGGCTAATTCTTCAGTCCACACATGCGAAAGTTCTGGCTCTTCTTTCCCCTCTCTCCTGCTTCTGAGTGCGGATGACGCCCATTGAGAAATTGTAGGGCAGTAGAGCGAAGGTCAGAGGTCAGCAAATCAGGGCTGGGGACCTTGGCTCCCTGCTGCTTCCGTCTCCTGCCAAGCTGACCTTCCACCATCCTCGTGCAGGTGTGTGGCTGTGAAAGGGGGACAGATCTGCCCTGGGGAGGTCGTGAAGGATTGGCGGCGGGGGTGCTGGAGGACCAGAGGCAGAGAGGTGGCTGAGAGGTCTCGGGAAGAGGAGGAGGTGCTGCCACCTCTCGCAGTGAAAGCATTCCCTTGGTTCACCAATCTGGGCAGAGAGGGACCACCCAGAAGCTCGTCACATAGAGTTGGTTCAAAGAAGTCATTAGGCTGAGATCTGGGAGCCTTTTGTGTTTGTGTGTGTGTGTGTGCACGTGTGAGCATGTGTGTGCACGTGTATGCATGCAAGGTGGTAGGTGCTGGGCAAGTGTGTGGACTGTGGAATCAGATTGCCTAGGTCCAACCTGCTCTACCTTTCATCAGCCCCTGGTGGGACCTTACGAAAATAACTTCTCGACGTTTCTCTTTCCCGATGTCTCAGTTTCTGCATTTGTAAAACGGGGCTGAGAGGATCAGATGGGATTATCCTTGCGAAGTGTTAAGCACATAGGAAATGCTGCATAAATGCTAGCAATTTATTAATTCATATTTTAGGTGGTTTTATTGATGCTTTCTGTAAAAGACTGCAATAGGCTAGATCCCTTATCATAGAAAATAAGGTGAATAATTGTGAAATGACTAGAAGGTTTTATGTAAAAGTAACTACATTATCCTTCCCCATTGTCTAAGAATGCAGGTGAAAGGAGCCTTAGAGTTCATTTGGTGGTTTTCAAACATTTTAGCCAGAGCAATTGCCCTTTCTTTCCCAAGTGAACTCTTATGTGGGAAGCCTGTATATAAAGAAGGTGAAATGGAAGCTCTACTGGTTGAAAGGATGGGGAGGGGGTCAGAGAACGTGGGCAGCAGAGGCTCATGGGGCTTTCTGCTGGCTCCCTGAGCCCATACATAGTTGAGCTGTGCAAATTGGTACCATGGTGTTGGATGGTAACTTGACAGTACTTACTAAAACTGCAAATGTATGTTTCTTAGGATTCAGCAGTCCAACTTGTGGGAATCTGACACCTATGGGAACGATAGCCTGTGCATACAAGTATATGTACCAGACTGTGAATTGTGTAAAAGGTTAGAGACACCTGAATGTCCAGAAATAGGGGAAAGGCTCAATCAATTTCAGAATTGATTATACAACCATAAATGGACAAAGTAGACCTATGGACTGTCTTGGAAAGATTTTCATGATATATTAAGTATAAACAACAAAAACAAGATGCAGAACGATACATATGGTATAATCCTATTTTTAAAAGCATATATATGTACTTGTGGGGGGAGGGAGGAATGGGCATTTATTGAAACCTTAAAATCTGTACCCCCATAATATGCCGAAATTAAAAAAAAAGCATATATATGTGTGTCTATACCTATATGTGTATGTATATATGCACACAAATACACAAAGCATGCTAATGCTCACTGCTGTAGGAACCAGCTGGGAAGGTTACAGACCAAACTGCCAACAGTACTTAACTTTGAGGGGATGGAGCGGAAGCTGGCATTTTTTGCTTTATGTAGTTTTCCCCTCCCCAAAAAAGGCTGGCACTTTGTATAATTTTACTTTCTAAAATGGATGTTTTCCTCTGATTTAAAAGAAAGAAAAAGAGAAATAAAACTATCAATCATCTTAGAGGTAAGGAAACACTGCACCTGGGCAAGGTGCAGTGGCTCACACCTGCAATCCCAACCCATTACGAGGCCGAGGTGGGAGAATCACTTGAACTTGCCAGGAGTTCAAGTCCAGCCTGGGTAACATAGTGCAACCTCGTCTTTACAAAAAATAAAAAAATTACCTGGGCATGGTGGTGCGCACCTGTAGTCCCAGCTACTCGGGGGGCTGAGGCCGGAGGATCGCTTGCACTCAGGAGTTGGAAGCTGCAGTGAGCTATGATCGGGCCACTGTACTCCAGCCTGGGTGACAGAGTGAGAGAGACCCCTTCTCTAACAAAAACAAAAAGAAAAACAACTCCCTGAAGGGTGGTGGATTTGCCCAGAGTTGCACAGGTCTTTGCAGAAAGGGAGCTGAGGGGCTCTGATATTGTTAAAGTTTGCCTGCTGAATGGAGGCCCCATGCTCCTGCCTTGTTTTTGCCCTTGGCAGGCTGGCTCTGTGGGCTGCCGAGTTCCTGCTACCCTCTGCTCACCATCTGTTGAGGAAGCAGTTGTTAGGCTGGGAGCAGTGCCTCCCTCCCATGTCTAATTTAACAAGCCACCCTCCTCTCAATAGGCCTCCACTGAGGCTGTTGGATCACCCTTTAATTATTTACAGGGGTCAGCCACCTGATGGAACTCCCTTGCTGGAGACAGACGGTACTGACAAGCAGATTAGTTGCAGACTGGGAGGAGGGAGGGAGACAGGAGAGTGCGTGCAACAGCCAAGATTGGGTCACAATAGAAATTCATGAAGTATCTAAGGGTAATTTTAAACACCGATCATTTAGAGGCTATGGTTTAGGGGTCAGCCAAGCTGAAGGCAGCCTGCCCAGCATGCATTGGGCAAGCTGGCCTTGCTTTCCTGCCAGACTTGGGAGGGAGGGGTCTGCTCAGCTCACCTTTGCATTGCTCTAAAACCAGTGTCTGTACATAACTACACCTGCTTGTTCCTAGTGCTGGCACACTCCGCTGGGAACTGTCGGGGCATTCATGGGCAAGATCTTCCTCCAGAGTCAGTAAGTAGACCTAGGCCTAAACACCAGCCCTGTCTCTGACCTGCCATGTGACCTTGGACAAGAAGCTACTTCCTCTTCCTTGGGCTGAATTTCTAACACTCCTAAATCAGGGAATCAGAAGCTCTAGAACGTTCTATGAGTAATATGTCCACGCTTGCTGTTTTCAGGGAAAGAACCCTGAGCTAGAAAGAGCCCCAGAATTCAAGGCACCGTGCCATCAAGCAGACCTGTCGAGTCCTGATCTGTTGCTTATCTGCATTGAGACTTTGGCCTGTAATAGGGAGCAGGTGTGGGACGTGTTTCAAGCCTGGGTCCCCCATGTACAAAGTGGGGCTAACGACTTGCCTTGTAGGATGATGACGATTCCTGAAAATATGGTTAAGTTCCTGGCACACGGTAGGTGCTCATTAAATGGTGTTATGCACTTAGTACTTGGCATTCCCAACTCTGCTTTTTGTCTTAGCTGGAAAATATATTCCATGTGGGGAGGGAAATGGGAATGATCTTGCTTTATAGATGCCATTTCATAGAAAGCACTGGCACCAAGACTTGCCACTCTTTTCCAAAGCAGTGTACATTCCTGCATCATTCTCATTCTGATTAACACTCAGGGAGCAATCGACTGTGTGGGTGCACTTGGTAACCCCAGTAGTCTTTGATCCTCCTGAAATCCTGTGAAGTAACAGGCACTATTATTGTCTACACTCTGTGAATGAAGAAAGCTCTGTGAAGTTAAGTGACATGCCCACGGTCACCCAGCCAGTACGTGGTGACTCTGGGACTGGAGCCACATCTTTCAGATCTTAGAGTCCTCGTTCTTGACCATGAACCTGTGCTTTTCAGGATGAGGAGGGCTTTAGGGGGCTGGGAAGAGCTCTAATTATGAGGCAAAGGCTATAAAACACCTGGGCTATAAAACATGCCCTTGAATTTTTAATCCGGTAGGTTTTCTACGTCAGAGACATCAACTATCAGCCCCGTGCAGTGTTTTCGGCTTGTGTGACCCTGGGAGGTGGTGGACACCATGGCCCACATGGCCCAGATGATTCCGTTTTCTGTCTTGTTTATTGCAAATGACCTTGAATTACCTAAAACCCAGGGCAATGTGTTCTTAATTTGCCCTTTTAACAATGCTGATTTTCCTCTTCTAACTTGGATTTATATAACCCTTCTCTGTTGTCACACACACACACACACACACACACACACACACACACACACACACACACAAAAAGCAGCATCATAAAAAAACCCAACCCCAAACTTTCTGTAATTATGGGGTATGGCGAGGAGGGAGGGGCACTGAATAGGAAATAATGGGCCCGTCGGAGCATTCTGAGTTGCACTGGTTATATTCGGCAGCAGAGCTGAAGGTTTTTGCCTGCTGCTGGGAAAGTTCAAAAGCAAAACAACCCCTGCCTCAGCCAAGAGCTTTGGCCCTTGAATGTCCTCCCTTTAATTTGAGGCACCTGAGGCTCCTGCTTTGCGGTGTGGTTGGCTGGGCTCTCAACCACCTCTTCCTTTCCCTCGTGGGAGAGAAATTTGGGGGTGCTGAGGCGGTTTGGGGCAGTTGCCGTCAGCTTTGGCCTTTGATGGCCGCAGTGGTTTGGAACAGGGGCCTGGAAATGCTCCAGAGTCCCTGAACTCAAGACAGGGCTCTTTCTCCCACTCCTCTGACTGACAGCAGTGCACCAAAGTACAAAGAGCTTCCAGGAACCTGTAGGGATTATTTTTTTAAGACCCTTAAATAAAGACTTGGAATTTGAGGTTAATGCTGTGGGGTTCTGTGCATAGAATTCTTCCTGGAGACGGGGCATGGCTGGGGCTAGAGCTGCGTAAAGTATCGTTTTGTGTGGCAGGCCAAGCAGGTGAGCTAGCTTTTCCAGCCAGTTGGAAGAAGGAAGAGAAGGTGACAGCAGGTGGCAGTAACTGGGGAGCACACTGCTGAGTGACATGAACTAGAATGCGTTGGTCCCGGGCGTTAAAAGAGTGAGCGAAAGGGACAGATTTCTCAGGGTCACGTGCCTGGTTGGTGCCTTAAGTGGGCCCGGGATGAGGGCCCCTGTCGGCCCCTCTGCCTCGGCTCCAGCAGGGTTAATGTTTTGCCAGAGACCAGTTGAGGCACCGATATTTGGGATTCGGAGACATGAATGAACAGGCCTTCTGATTTACATTCAAAATCAGTAAAGAGCAGGAAGGAGGTTTCTGGCATCTGTGCAGTTTCAAAACCAACTAGACAAAAAGTCTGGACGGAGCTGTTTCCCGGTCGGCTGGCAGCTTTGTCCGCATAGACGGCGTGACAGTCAGGACTTCTCTGCGAGCGCGTTGGGCGGTGCCCCTTCCAGGTTCTCCAGGAAGCCAGTTTTGGACCCTGGCCGCTGACTCAGTGCGGCGTGCTGAGTGGCTCCCTGCGCCGGGGAGGCGGCCCTGGCAGTGTCTGGGCCCAGCCCATGAGCAGGTGCCACAGGTGATCCTGCCCCCACTCGGTGGCTGGCGAGGCAGAGGGAAGGGCCTCCGGCGGGCAGGTCCCAGGCGGGCGCAGCTGGTAAGCGGGTGGCCGGGCAGGGCAGGGGAGGGAGGGCGGAGGCGTCAGGTGTGCAGAGTGGGCGTGAGTTCTGCGCAGGGCCGGAGGCTGGGAAAAGATTTCTGCCATTACCCATTGGGCAGGGAAGGACGTTGGAGAAAGTTGAGCTTGGTTTTGGAGAGGGACTCTGCTGGAAGCTTGGCTTCAGCAGGGCCGCAGCTTGCCGGCTTTTGAAAAGAATGTGCGCCTCCCCGGCAGAGGGGGCCTGGGGGGCGGCGTGTTCAGCAGCTGCTCCTCTTCCTTCTCCCTGAAGTCTCCAGTGCCGATCTCTCCCTTCCCCGGCCTCATCTGATGTCTTGGGTGGCAGAAGAGCATAGTTATATATGTGCGTTTGTCTTTGTGTGAGACTGTGTGTGTGTGTGGCCGTGGCTGTGGGTGTTTCTTTAACTCAGAAGTCCAAGAAACCCCCTTGCTTGGAGGGTGGTGAAGTGCGGTGCAGTGACAGCCTGGGCCACTGGAGCGGGAGGACATGGGTCCTGTGCCTGCCTGATGACGACTTAGGTCTAGTCCCTTGGTCTCCCAGGGACACAGCCCCTGATCTGCCCCAAGGGTGGAGATGGGCAACAAGCCGGAGGTGTGGTGATCATTCCTAGTGTTCCTTCCAGCTCTGAAACCCTGCGGACAATGTCGTCCAGTGAGACTGTCTCCACCGAGTAACACATGACTGCCAAGTGGGTATTTTAATCACTGTGCTTTCAGCATAACAGGGCGAGTTCTCACGGAGGGTTCATTGCTTCGTCGATCATGCAATCCCCGTGGAACCTGAGTTGGTGGCGGGTCTACAGTCGGTTCGTTTTTCTTGCAGCTGTCTATCATTGGTCTGGTGTAGACATTCTCTTCAAAGCCTGGAATCATAATTTCTTTTTTTTAGGTGGCATTATATTTGCCCATTATGGTTAGTAAAGTTTTGTTTCAGAGTTGCCCCTGAGAGCCCAGGGGGAATAGTTTGCAAAAGTGCTTCCCTTTTGGGATGGGCTGGCAGTGCCTATAAGCGTCTTTCCACAGGCAGATAGTAAATGGTTCTGGAACCTTCTGAGCTCTGCCCCTATCCCATGAGCCACCTCATGGACCAGTGGTCAGGCTCTGCATGTTGAATCCCTTTTGGCCAAGCTCCCGAGATAGACGAGATAGACCCGTCTTTCCCTTAATCACTGCAGCATGAGCAAGTCTTATTTTGGGTAAGAGACTGAGGCCCGGGGTGGTGGTTTCTGTTTGCCCGAGGGGGATGCCTCGTCTCCAGCCACCCAGATAGGACGGGAGACAGCCTCCATGCTTCTTTTGTCTCCAGTTATGTTTAATAAGACGAGGGTGGGAGGGGGGCAGAAGGGGACATATAACAGATACTTCTAGTCAATGGAACCCCAATTTCCCCTCAGATTAGAAACCCTGAAACTCCTGAGTTGACTAGGACAACCTAGATAACTTGCTTTCCTCTTTCTCTGTTTTGTTCAGCCTTGTGGCTGAGGCTGCCTGATTTTTTTAAATCTTTGAAATGTGTCACAGCCAGATTTCCTGGTCCTCTTTCCTCACCACCCTGCCCTCCTCCCTGCCCCCCTCCAGGTGCGGCACAGCCTGCCTAGCAGGGCCTCTGGCTGACAGCGACCCAGGGCAGGAATCTGGGAACCGGGCTGGGACTCTGGGGATCTTGCAGGTGCCATAAGCCAGCCTGGGGGACCTCAGGTTAATGAGACCTCAGCTCTTCCTGGAGATGAGGCAGTGGCCCTCAGCATTCCTACCCCTACAGATGAAACTGTCCCTGAGGGATACGGAAGGGCTGGCAGCTGCTAGCAGCTGCTAGTGAGTTCGCTGGGGTCCTCCTCTAAGGTGAGAATGTGGCCCAGCAGGTTAGAATAGCTCTAGATAGCTTCGTGGAGGTGTGGCTGCTCAGGCGTGCCCTGAAATTCAGCTTTTGTTTTGTCAATTGCATAGAAAGTTTTAAAAGCTCACATTTGTTATCATTGAACAGGAAGCATCAGATCCTGCCTGCTCTGGCATTTTCTAGGGGGCAGCAGTCAGTGGGCTGTGCGGGCAGGGGCTGTGAAGCTGCTCATTTGAAGTCAGCAGGGGAGCAGATAATTGGTCTTCAACTCTTTGAGTTGCACCTTTTTTGTGATATGGGACAGTGGACATTTGTCTAGGGCTTGCAGTTTGTGTTATTGGTAATCCCATTCCACCATGTAATACCTCCAGAGGGTGAAGGACTGTCACCCCCTTGTATAGTCCCAGCGGCTGAAGCTGGGGGAGACTGAGGAACTGGCCTTGGGGGTGGGCTTCGTCCTCTTGTCATCATGGGACCGGCCACGTCTCAGTACTGTTGTCCTTTCTAGACCACTGAGCCTAGGCCAAAGTGAAGGGTGGCGCCCCAGACAATTTCAGATGAGGCATGAATGACCTTAAATCCCATAAAGAAGAAGCCATCTCTTGGCAGTCCCCTCCCAGTCCTCGAATAGCCTCTAGGAGAAAGCCTGAATGCACCTTTCTAAAAAGCAAGGCTCAGGACCAGGAGAACACAGGCCTCGGGATCCCAGCCTTCTTCAGGCACTGTTTTGTGTTTTTTTATGGACATCATCTCTGTACTATAAATAGTATGGTATACAGTTTCTTTTTTTAAAGAGTAGATTTAAGAAAAAAAATAGTAGTACAGTAGCATATGCCAAAAGTGGACAAGGAACGGTGGAGAAGGCGTGTTCGGCTACAGCAACACGTGTGCAACGAGGAAGAGCCACAGTGTTGGTGAGGAAGCTCCGAGAGGGACTGGGAAGGAGAGATGTTGTTCTGGAAAGTCGTCTGGCAGAGTCAATGCAGGAAAACACAAAACCGACCGACGGGTGGCAGTTTCTTTCCGGGATGGGCAGGCAGGTTCCTACAGGTTTTGCTGCAAAGATGGGGAGTGTGTGCGTGCGTGCGTGTGCAGATTTTCCCTTCAGTAGTAGTGAGACATCGAAATGTCTCTCTACTTACAACCGCAAGTGACAATCCTATGTAGGTGATTTTAACCACAGGGAAGGAGCCCAGGAGCTTCCAAGGAGAAATCCGGATTGGCCAAATTCCTTTTTCAAACTGTCTGATGTCCCATTTTTGAGACAGTCTGTGATAGTTCTCGAACTTTCCTCGTTGTCAGGATCACTTGGGGAGCCTGGTGGGAGACAGAGGCTGAGGACCTGCCCTGCCTCCCCCAGCCGGGCCCTGTACACACCAGCGTTTGGGATTGTGGTTTGGGATTGTGGCCTTGGTCTTGCATCCCAGCTGGTCACCTGGAGAGATGGCCTAGATCGAGAGGCCTAGACCTCACCTTACAGAAGCCCAGCCCCAATCTGGGGTGGGACCTGGACATTGGAATTTTTTTCCCCATCTGTAGGACTCTGCTTGATGTGCAGTGGGATTTTTAAAGTGCTCCCCATGTGATCGGGTTGCGTGGGCATGTGGAGACCCACTGGCCTTCGTAGACTTTTAGGCAAACTCAGCAGACATGGGAATGTTCTTGATGAAGAAGCAAAGGGAAGCATGAGGCATCTAAAACTAGTGTGGCTGCTGGGGAATCCCTTGGATCTGAGTTCAGGTTTTAGAGGCTGTCTGTGCAAAAATGCAGTTAGAAGGCAAGTAGGCCAGGGTGGGCCGGGGAGCAGCCCCAACCTCGTTATAGCAGGGTGGGGAGGTTGGCAGCTTCAGGAAATGCTAAGGGCATCAGGAGGGCTCTCGAAGATTTGCTCAGAGCGAGAGGAACAAGGGCACAGTAAGCAGAAGCCCAGGCAGTGCCGTGCTGTTTTCTGTTGGGCCTTTGGGTAGCAAGCTCAGCCCAACAACGAGCAAGGGGGAGCTGAGGCAGGGACCACAGGCTGCTTTAAATGAGGCCACCCTGTTTCTTCCCCAGGACTTATTTCCCTGCGCACTTAAGAACCTGATCGTTACCATCACTGGGCTATTAGTCAAATTAAGGAGCTGGGGAGGTCCAGGCACTGAAAGAACGGGAGGAGGCAATATTATTCTAGCTTTTAAGATGTTAGGAAAAAGTGAATTCCAGAAACCATAATCTGCTGAGGTTGGCCTCTATTTCCAAGAAACTTCCAGAAAGCATTATTAAGCATATGCTTTGTGAGCACATGTTGAACCCCGGCTGGGTCAAGGTGGGTGGTGGCCACTTCCTTTTTTCAGGACGAGGCATGCAGGCTCACCGTGCCTGTTCTGGTGGGTAGTGGACGCTGGTCCCTCGGCAAAGCGTTTGCCAAAGCTCTTGGGACACCTTCACAGGCTCCCCAGGGTGAGGCTGGGTCTGGCTCAGGTAGGCACTCAACGCATTTGTGACAATCCTTGTAGAAAGGTGGGGAAATGGGAACTGAGCGAGATACGGCTGTGTGTCTTTGGAGTTTTAAATTCATCAACCACCACCAAAGCAGAGGGGCCCCTGAAATGGGATGTAGAAAGGGCGTGGTGAGGCCTTCTCCCTGGAAGGGAGACAAAGGGCATTTGTCTCAAGTTAACATCTGTGGCAAGCTCACAGTTCATTTAGAGCACCTGTTACCTGAGACTGGCCTGGGAGGACTGGCAGAGCTGGCGGGGGCTGAAGCCACTTGCCCTGTCTCTGCCAGCACTGCTCTCTTCTTTTGAGTGGACGGACCCGGGTCAGTCCGGAGAAGGCACTTTCGGCCTTTGCCATTCCGTTGGATCATCCTGGATAAAGGCGTGTTTCCTGAAGACCTAGGTCAGGGAGGCCTGAGCCAGGATGGGAGACCAGCGAGCTTAAGCCCCTGCCAATCACAGGGCAGATTCCATGCTGTGCAGTGCACCTGGTCAGAAGGCCCCTAGACCCTTGGTGAAGCCTTCGTTTTAGCATGAGTGTCAGAAGTGGCCCTAGATCTTAGAGATGATGAGAACTGATGCTGGAAGTGACATTTCCAAGGCCACCTAGCCAGTAAGTGTTAGCTGTGCAAGTAACTTGATGGAACAGTCTAGGTTTGATGGTGTGAGAAAGACTGAGATTTCAGTTGCTGTCGTGTCCAGATAGTTCCGTGGAGGTGTGGCTGCCAGCAAAGCAAAGGCCATCTTGGGCCACACCAGCAGAGGCTTGGTATGTTCAGACATCATCAGGGCTCTGTCCACCTGGACCAGCCAGACCACATCGGGATGTTCATGCTCTGTTCTAGGTACCACACTCTATTTTTAACTGATTTGGTTGAATTAGAGGCCATTATTTTGAAAGAATATTTTAAAGTTCTAAAAGTAGCATTACACAACAACTAAAAATTTAGGAAAAAGTGGGGGTCACATCTTGGAAGAGATTTGTAGGTAATTGGGAGGTGGGCGACAGGGGCTGCCAGGCCTGGCTCTGACTCTGCCGTGGCTGGCACCAGCTACTTTATATGTGTTAACTCCAAATCCTTGTCATAGCTTTACCAGGAGAGCAAACTTACATGAAGCTCCATGACGCAGGACTTAGATCAAAGGCTGTGCACATGTGTGATAATAATTGCTGATGTTTGTCTAGCTCTTCCCTTTGCGCTAAACCACTTGCATACATTGTCTCATTTAATCCACATTGCAGCCCTTTGAGGCAGCATTTAGGCTTGTTCTGGTTGCTTTGGAAGCAGAATGTTGGCCAAGGCTATAAATTAAGCCATCCTCTTCATTGGGAGCTGTCATAATTTTCATCACAATGATTGTTGTGCCTGGCACTGCTGAATACGTCGCATACATTGTCATCAATCTTCATAAAAGCTCTGGAGATCTGGGGATTATTATCCCCATTTTGAGGTGGAGGAATTGAAGGTCAGGTGGGCCACTGGAGCATAGCATGCTAATTTTATGCAAACTACTAAAAGGTATCAGGGCGGACCACTCCAGGATGCTGAGCTTGGTGAAGATCGAGCGGGCTGGCTTCCTGCCTCCATGCCTGCCTTCTTGACTAGGGCCTCAGTGCAAGGCTTACTTAGACTGTACAACTGTAGGGGATAGCCCTGAAGGATGAGTGAGGCTGAGAACTTGGCAAAGCCATGCAGCTAGGAAATAGCAGAGCTGAATTCCAAGCCGGGTCACCTGCTGATTCTGGAGCCATCGCTCCTAAATCAGTGCCAAGGAGAGAGAACCATGTGCCCATCAGAACCATCCAGTGTGGCCTGGACTGTCCTTGGGAGGGCTTGCTTTGGAAGAGGTCTCTCAGAGACAAGGTGGCTGTCTGTCAGCCCTACAAGACAGACAGTGGGTAGGGGGAGGGTAGGCTCAGTGACCCTGAAGTGCCCCCTGCAGATTCTGAGAGCCTGTGACTCAAGTGAGACATCTGTCAAAACCTAACATCTTAAAATCTGACATTTCTCTTGCACTGTCTTTTCCTTTTCCTTTTGCTAATTTAAAATCTACTCCATCCTCCCCTCCTCTCCCCTCCCCCTTCCTCCCTCCCTCCAGCCCTGGGGGAAAAGGCAGGGGTGTGGATGCAGGGAGGGGCGGGCTGGCCTCCAGCCGCGTGCAGCCTCACAAACGGTCATTGTAGGCTCGTGGGTGACCGAGTCACTTGTCAGGAGCCCTCCTTTGGGCAGACGCTGGCTTGTCATCTTTCTGTGCTTGCCCACACTTGAGTGTCAGCACATTCCGGGACCTACCTCCACCAGGGTCAGCATAATCATGACACAGATGTCCTGTGACTTTAGTCGCTGGAGGCTGCAGTGCAAATGGCAAGGATTCTGCAGCAGCCTTCCAGCCTCAGATTCCTGCCCCCAGGACAAGGATGACCTTGGGTCAAGTGAGTGGCTCCTGGCTCCAGGCTCCTGGCGCCTGGCTTTTCCCATCTCCTCTCAAGGACAGCAGTGCTAGCAGTCACACTGATAGTGACATAACACACAGCTTGAAACTCACAGGCCATGTCATCGCTGCTCACCCTTACCACGTGCCAGGCCTGGGCCGAATGCTTTACAGCAGCGGTCCCCAACCTTTTTGGCACCAGGGACCGGTTTAATGGAAGACATTTTTTCCACAGGCCGAGGAGGGATGGTTTTGGGATGATTCAAGTGCATCACATTTATTGTGCAGTCAGACCTCTCTGGTAAAGATAATCTGTATTTGCAGCTGCTCCCCAGCGCTAGCATCACCGCCTCAGCTCCACCTGAGATCGTTAGGCATTAAATTCTCAGAAGGAGCCACAACTTAGACCCCCTGCATGCACAGTTTACGGTATGCTTCGTCCTTCTATGAGAATCTAATGCAGCTGCTGATCTGATAGGAGGCGGGGCTCAGGCAGTGGTGCCAGCCATGGGGAGCGGCCGTAAATACAGATGAAGCTTAGCTGGCTCACCCCATGCTCACCTCCTGCTGTGTGGACCAGTTCCTAACAGCCCATGGACTGGTACTAGTCTGGAGCCCTGGGAATTGGGAACCGTAGCTTTATAGGCATTTGCTCCTTATTGATCCTCACAATGACTCTTGCAGGTGGGTGCCTATGTTATTCTTATGTTGCAGATAACAACACTGTCCCTTAAGATAGTTCTGAGTAAAATATCTTGAGGGAGGAGAAGGATGTCATTATTTTCTTTGCTCTTTAAGAGAGATTATCTTTTTTATACGTCAAAAGCAGAAGTTCTCAATCAGGGGTGATTTTGTCCCCTGGGGCACATTTGGCCAGTGTCTGGAGACATTGTTGGCTGTCACAATTTGGAGTGGGAGTTTGCCACTGGCTTCTCCTGAGTAGAGGCCAGGGACGCTGCTAAACATCCTGCGGTGCAGTGTGGGGTGGAGGGCAGCCCCGTGCAAGGAAGAATTTTTTGTCCCCAAATGTTACTAGTTCGAGGTTGAGAAACTGATCTAAAGAGAGTAAGAAACTGTATTCAACCTCTCCCCCAGTTTGACACCGTTAACTTCTGCACAAACCCTGCTGTGGTCATTAGTGCAGCTCGCCATCTGTTTCTGGCTCCCTTTCTACTGAGCACAGGGTGGGATGGCACTCGCCTGTCTTCTTTGATTAGGTGTGGACATGTGACTTTCGCTGGCCAGTGAACTGTGAGCAGGAGGTAACATGAAACCTTTAAGGGGCCATGCGTAATTTGCCACCTTCCTTAACCTTGTGCTCATCAGCCTAGTCCTGGTATGAGCAGATGGGACTAGAGCTGCTAGTGGGTTCACAATGGACCTGTAGTGCGAATGGGCTAGAACCTTTGTTATTTAAACCACTGAGATTTGGGGGTTGTTTACCAAGGAATAGCCTATCCAGTCTGACTGATGTGCTCTGAACAGAACACAAACACAGAGAAGTTGGGATTTAGATTCGGCAGGTGGGTATCTGGGTACTGTGGATAAAAGCTCAAGCATCTGGTATTTACGGACTGCTGACTGCAGTGAAGATACTGTGTTAGAGCCTGGGGGACTGTGGAGCTGCTGGCAGATGGCTTTGTATGAGAAATGAAGGGAGTTTAAAAGATCAGTCTCTGAGGTCTAGAGAGGTTTAATGACTTACCCAAACATCTGTGAGTCCCCTGCTGGGATCCCAGCTATACCCAGGGTGGCTCTCTGAGGCTGGGCCGCAGTCAGCCGGCCATACTCACCCAACTTAATAAAGGGGTTCAGATCAGTTGCTGGTCTAGAAATGTTTCCAGGGCAAAGTCCATCTTTGCGTCCTAGGGCCTGGCACAGGGATGTTTGTTGAGTGGGTTGGGTGTCGTCGGGGGAGGCTAGACAGTGAGCAGTGCCATGATGGGGTGCAGCTGGGGGGCTTTGAGGGTTCTGGGGGAAGAGGTGGCCAGAGGTGGCTGGCAGGGACCCCAGAGCCTGCTTGAGGGGTGGGTACATTATGGGATGGAGCCTGGCCAGGGAGGAGAGAAGGGCTGGGCCTTCCTCACTTTCCTCTGCGTTTCAGATATGAAGGAAGCAGCCCAATCCCGAGGGACTCTGGAAGGAGCAGTGCTGTGGGACGGGGTGTTCTCTCGGAGACGGTCCTGGGGAGGGTCTGGCTGCCCCATCATCTTGCCTGAGCAGGTGCTGCCTTACCTGAGTAGCTCGGGCCCTGGGGGGGTGTCACTGTGCAGGAAGTGCTCTGAAGGCTCATTCATTCTGTTCGCCTCCCTCACAGGCTCAGGGAATGATGATTTCGTGCCAGGAGCAGGCTTATCCTGGCCCAGAGCCAGAGCTCTTCCCAGCAGCACAGAGCGAAGTCAGCTCGACTCATGCTCCCAGGTGCCTCAATGTTCCTGCCTATAAAAGGGGCATACTCAGGAGAGCTCTCCCTACCTGCCTTCTGCCAAGGTAGGCGTGGGGAGGGCTCTGTCCTGTAAAGCCAGGGACACATGCCCTTAGGGGTCGGAAAGGGTGGAATGACATACATTAGTTTCCAGCCACTCAGTTCAGGTCTTCAGGAACTCTTGGCTATAGCAGGGATGGGACCGGGACCCTTGGGGCAACTCTGATAGCACCTATGGAATGAGAACCTGCCGGCGGTGGCCAGGGACTTGCTTTGAACACACTTACCATTTGAATCCTCTGGGAGCTGCTGGCTAGCTG
This sequence comes from Microcebus murinus, assembly GCF_040939455.1. NCBI lineage: Eukaryota > Metazoa > Chordata > Mammalia > Primates > Cheirogaleidae > Microcebus > Microcebus murinus. Next base: position 23,176,482 of record NC_134121.1, on the reverse strand, counting down.
GAGGGAATCTGTCCTCTCACCTCGCTGTTTTAGGTGTTCCTAGCCTGAAGGGTCAATCTTAACTTGTAGTGGACTCTACAGTGCACCCCATTTGCCCATCAAAATGGCATCGCCCTCAGTGCCCACAGGCCTGCGTGTGCATGCGTGTCCTTCCTGTGCGCCTGCCCCCCCCTGCACTCAGCGATCCAGGAGGGATTGGGTCTTCATCCAAGAAGGGGCCTGCAGTCTCTACCCCAGCTGGGTGATTCATCCAGATGCAGGCAGCAGCAGAGGTTCACTGTCATTGCCATTGTGGCAAAGAGGCTCTGCTCTGGAGCCAGACTGCGTGGGTTTGAGTCCCGGCCTTGCCACTCCCTGGCTGCATGATCCCTAGCGAGTTGTTAATATCCCTGGGAATCAGTTGCCTTAGCAGTAAAATGGGGATGATAGTAGGACCTACCTCAATATGGTTGTTGTGTGGTTTAAATGAGTTAGTGTGATTGATGCATGCAAAAAGCTTGCACCAGTGCATCGTAAGCGTGTTTGCTGGTAATATTTTTGTTGACGTTTCTCCCATTTTGTGCCATGTATTGATGTCACCAAGGGGTTACCGTCAGCCACGCCTCCACCAGTTCTTTGACATAAATAACTGACATGTTTTCAGTCTTTCCTGAAGGTGTTTTCAGTCTTCCTGAAGCACAGTGTCAACACAGTGCAAGTCTCAGTCCCCTCCCTGTGGGGGGTGTGGGGCTTCACACCTCAGGGGTGGCAGGATGGCTTTGTGCATGGTTGACTTTCTTGGTACATCTCTTCTTTTTCCTTTTCCTAGCTGCCTTTAAAAAATGGCTTATTATGTAAACAGCTTAATAATGTAAAAATAATTGGCTCAGGGCCCACCTCCTCACCAAACTGCTTTGTATTTCTGTTTCCTACCTGGCCTTGCCTGTGGGCAGATATGCGTCTGTTCACCTCCCCCCAAAACATCCCACTGGGAGGCAGTAGCATAGTAACAGGTTTGGTCTTGGGTTCTGGGTTCTGATGGGCTTTGGCTTGGTGTGGCCTGGGCCCCTGGCTGGCTGGGCCATTTGGTGATTTACTTTGGGGGGCTGTACTCTCTCATAGCATGGGAATGATGCTATCCTAACTTATGACTTTGCTGCAGTAAGTGAAAGAGGTATTCCAGGTAAAAATTCTAGTTTAGTGTGGTTTAACAGAGCACACTTTTTATGATTAGTTGTACATGTTCACTGTAGGGTTTTTAATCACTGCCCAATTCTCGGTTGTATGCATAGAGGTGAACGGATCCAACCTGTGTTTGGGGTTGGTCATTTTGGTTATTTACACCTCTCCTTCCTTTTGATCATCTCTTTGGAGGGAGCAGTCTTGGGGGCTGGGAGTCCTCTGGGGTCCATCTCCCCCTTTGCAGTTGGTAACTTGGGTGTTAGGAGGGGCTTATCCAGCTAAGGGTCTGCCCAGAGCCCTGCCAAGGGTCTTTATCTCCCACCCTCCCCTGCCCTGCCAGACTGCATTTTTCTCTGCTGTGGTCTGACTGTCGTGCAGCTCCCTGGGGGACACGTGCTTTGGGCTCTGCAGGTGTCCTGGAAACCCCCCAGCCCTGCCCAAGCCCCAGGAAGGAGGGGAAAGCTTTTTCACAGCCAGACAAACAGGTATTTCCTGTCAGCCCCTAGCTGTCAGAGAAATCAGTCCCTTTGGTAATTCAAAGAGCCCCACCCATGCCAGCCTCCTGCCTCCAAACTCCGAGGAGAGGAGGACATCTGCGTTGTCCAGTAGAACCTTCTGCAAGAATTGACATGTTCGTTCTGCTTTTTCCAATATGGCAGCCGTCAGCCACGTGTAGCTGGTGAGCACTGAACATGTGTCTGGTTCGAGTCGGATGTGCTCTAAAAATACATGGTGGATTTAGAAGACAATAGGAACAAAAGAATGTTAAAATAGCATTAATTTTTTTATATCGATTTTGTGTGTGATTATCTGTTGAAGCGATATTTTGGGTATGTTTGGTTAAAATATACTGTTAAAATTAATATCGTTTTTTACTTTTAATATGGCTACTAGAACATATAACATTCCATAAGGGGCTCACATGATGCTCAGTACTGCTCTAGAGAGTGTAGACTGGCAGCAGCTGTCCTGGTGCCCATGAAGGGCTAACTTGGCTTGAGAAGGGAGAAGTGAAACCCACCCAGGCACCTCCCCAGCCCCCCATGTGCCCTTAGCCTCTCCTGCTCCTGGACCTGCTGCGTAAATTAAGAAGGAGCAGGTGCCCTGGGCAGTGTTCGCTGGGGCAGCCACCTTGGTAATGCCGCTGAGGTCTTGGGATCAGGAGCTTCTGAGGGTGGAGTGGCTGGTTTAGAGTGGACTTTGGGGGCATCGACATGAGCTCAAGGATGTCACACTGGACAGAAGAAGTCATGAGCCCTGGATGGAATCCCGGCTCTGGGCGTTAGAATAATGGCTACCATGGATTGGGTGCCTGCGGCCTGCCAGGCGCTGCACTGGGCGCCTTATCACCCCACTGAATCTTCCGACCTGCCTGGAGGTGTCATGGTGCCCATTTTGCAGATGAGGATCACAGAGGGCCTGAGTTGTAGCATACTGGCCTGGAGTCATGCTATTTAGTGAGTGTGGGAGCTTGTAGTGAAACCCCCTAGTGACTCAGGGCCATGCTCTTTGCCCCGTGCCACTGCGCTCTGGGCTCAGCACCTTTTCCCTCCAACCCGCAATTTCCTGATGAGAACAAAGGGGGCTGGACACGTGCTCACAGGGGTGCAGGCAGGGTAGGGACAGACACAGGCTTTAGGTTCAGGTTGCCCATTTGTCTCCACTGGGCCGTGCTTTCCTGTGTAAACCTGGTTTTGGCCTGAAGTATGAGCAGGCAGAGAGGCCGGGTGGGCAGCGCCGACGCCCCAGTGCGTCCTCTGCAGAGCCAGCGGCCGAGCCCAGTTTCCTGCATTCCAGGCGTTTCTCCACAGCCCTGCTTTCTGGGCCACGTGGCTGTTAAACACGGAATAAATATGCGTTAAGGAGGCCAGAGGCCGTCATTAGGTGTGGTAGGGGAGGGCAGCAAAACCCAGCCTTGGCCGTGACCTCCTTTCTAGGGGCCGTGGTGGGTCAGCCTCGCCTCATGGGTAGTGGAGGTCATTGCATAATCCCAGTTATAGGGGCCTGAGGAGGACAGTACCCACGTGCCATCACCTTGCCCCACCCCTCCCCTTGCATTTAGCGGAATTGGGCAATCTCTGTCTCTGCATGAATCCTGCTGGGCCTCATCCTCACTGCGAGCTGCACCCCGCCCGGAGGTAACCTGTGTGGCTTTCCCTTTTTCCATGGACTTCTGATCCTGAGGGCCGTGAGTTGTGGCAGAACCAACAATCCGGGGAAACCATCCCTGTTTATCCTGGGAAGGTGGCAGGGCTGCCCCTCCACGTTGCTCTTCCTGGCTATGGTTATCTCGGTGACCTTGGGCAAGTCACTTTCCCTCCCCAAGCCTTAGTTTTCCTCATCTGTAAAAGGGCAATGTTAGTGGTGACCAAACACACCCCGATGAAGAGTTGTAAGGGATGAGTGAGTACATGGGAAAGGGGTCAGGGAGCAGTAACGCACATGATACTGGTCGGAGTGGTGGTTTCGTGTAGTTTCATGGACATTTTTCAGATGATGGAATTGGAAAGAACATGGGAACTAGAGAAATCCACATCCTAACACTGAATAGCTGAGTGGCCTTGGCTTGATGTAACTTAGGTAACTTACCCTTCCCAAGCCTCAGCGTCCCCATCTGTGAAATGGGGTTGTTGAGAGGATTTGAACGAGACTGTTTGTGCCTGGAACGGTGGACACTCAGTCGCCACTTGGTGATTTTGAGTGCGTGGGTGGTGGTGGTGTGATCTGCTTAGCTGCAGGCTGTCGGGAATGCTCGTCTAGCATCTTTTAAAAGTGTACAGATACCATTTTCTGGCTTGGTTCCCTGCAGCAAATGCCTTTTAATCCTCCTCTGAGCATCCTACAGTGCCTCCCGGGCACACTTCTGAGCCAGCCTCATCTCAGTAGCAGGGCTGCTCTACCCCGTCAGCAACGAGGCATTGTCCCCATTGCTTGATGCTCACAGCTGCCTCGCGGGCGGGTAGGACGGCCATCACCCCCGTCTTGGAAGACGGAGGCTCAGAGGTGGGGACGAGCATACCTGTGTGTACACAGCTCTCGGAAAAACGTTCTCTGGAAGCTCTAGAAAGGAGCTGCCTTAGCTGTTTGTTTCTTTCTTAGGGAAAAACGTGAAGAAGGTGAGGAGGTGTCTCCTGGGTAGAGATTTTAGTACATTTTGCGCTTGCAGGTGGTTGGCTGTGAAGAGGGAGACCGGGAAACGAGGAGACAGCTGGCTGGGGCTGCCATGTGTGGGAGCTGACTGTACCATCAAGGCATGTCAGAGCTGGAAAGGGTCTCTTATTGCCGTCCGTCTGAGTACTTTGACAATTCTAGGGAGGTGGCAGGTGAGCAGGCGGGCGAAGCTTTGCTGGCCTACAGAGTGGTGGGTGCAGACTGGGCACTGAGGGCTGCTCTGCTGGGAAGAAGTTTAACACCCATCAGTGGGTGGGGGTGTCAGTAGACACTTGGGTTCTAGACCTGAGAAAGCCAGGACAGCAGCCTGCCCTCTGGAGCCATCAGACCTCACCCAGGAGGGGCCTGCCGAAAGTTGGGCCATGTTTCCTGCAGGACCTCGGGATGGGGTGGGGATAGCAGGCTCCTGGGCCTTAGAGATAATGTATGATTTAAAGGCAGCCTGCTCAGCCGTGGGAGCTTAGGAAAGGGAGGGTCCTGAGCAAAGCTTGGCAGGCCAAGCAAGGTTGCCCAGGGGGGAGGACACCCAGCATTGGACTCCTGTGCATTCCCTTTTGCTCGCTGGCAAGCCCATCGCTGGGGTTAGTTGCAAGGATCCAGATTTGTTTGCCCAATGCCACCAAGCAAGCATGGCAGTTCTTGAAACTGGTTTTTGGTGTTAGGTCAGGATAAGCTCACCTAACTAACATCTGCTTAAGTGTAAGCCTGCTCACCAGGGAGACTACACTGGCCTATGTGGACTTCTAGGATAGCAGAACCCAAGGTGGCAATTTCTCACCATAAAATGACAAAATGGCTTTGTGCAATTGATAGCAGTCACATGTGCATTAAGTTAGCTTGAGTGCATTTTGAGGGCTGGGAGTGGACCCAGTGGGGCCTGAGCATGGACCCCTTGCCCCTTCCTGGAGGTCCTGACCACTGACTTGGCTCCAGCCTTTGCTTAGATGACTGCAGCAAAACTTCCACCTCTTTCTCCCTGTGATGGCTTTTATTGTGCTTTCTGAGCTGCTGCTATCTTAGGTATCCATCACTAATCTACGGAGGAAACGTGTGTGACCCAAACTGCTTCCTTCCTCAAAGAAGCTCGCAATTCTGGCTTTGGGAGTTAGATTCATATACTTGAAGCATCCAGGGAAGGACGAATTGCAGTACCCTTGCTAGTTTCTGGCTGAACACAAATGTGAATACCCTGTCTTTGAAGAGAAGGGCACCAGGCAGCCTAGAGGGTTAATGAGGTAGCATGAGATTCAGGTTCAGTTAAGATGGATTCAGTACCCACAACCCAAACCTAGTAGACTAGGTTTGTATCAAGACATTCCTTTTCATTTTTAATTTTTAACTGTTTATATTGTAAAATATGATCCAGACTCAGAAAAGTATACAAAACATAAATGTACAGCTTGATGAATTGTCACAAAGTGGACACCTTTGTAACCACCATCCACATCAAGAACTGGAACCTTGCTGGTACCCCAGAAGTCTCTCTGCATAGCCCCTTCCCTTACTGCCAAAGTAACATTAGTTTGACTTTTATAGTAGTCACTTCATTGCTGATTTAAACAATTACTTATCAACGAATGTGCACCCCTAAACACTGTAATTTAGTTTTGCCTGTTTTTCGAACTTTCTATAAGGAGACCCGTACCAAATATATTCTTTAGCATCTGGCTTCTTTGGCTCAACATTATGTTTGTGAAATCCATGCATTTTTGTTGCACATAGCTGCCATTCATTTTCATTGCTGTGTAGTATTCGATCGAACGATTAACACAAATTTTGTATTCCTTCTCCTGTTGATGAACATTTGGCTTGTTTACCTTTGGAGGATGTTACTAAAAAACATTGCTGCGATCATCGTTGGACATGACTCTGGGTAAGCCTGTGTGTGTGCGTGCGTGCACACGCTTCCTGTTGGGTGTACCCAGTGGTGGAATCACGGTATCTCATTCCATCTTCACTCACATCAGCCTCGTAAGCAAACAGGGAGGGGTGGCTTGGTTTAGCAAGGGTGTGTCTGCTGAGATCCCAGGGTGGCTTTGTTTATTGTCTTGTCTTTGTACCCCTTGCGATGTCTCCGGGCCCCTCTTGAGGGCACAGGTGTTCTGGGAATGAGGGCACTGAAGCTGCACGCTGCTCATGTTTAACCCCTGCAGGTGGAATATGTGGGTGGTGCATAGCCCAGGCGAGAGGCTGGAGAGCAGGGTCTGCAGCCTGTGTTGGGGGCACAGCTTGCTCATCACAGTCCTCCAGAGAGGACCCGAACACCCAAGCCCTTTAAGCCTTCGTGTCTGCCTGCCATGTTTCCTCCCGCGTGGGTTGGCGCCCGGCCAGCATATCGAGCGGAGAGTGGTTAGGAGGGCCGAGGCCGAGGCCGAGTCTCCTGGCTGCAGCTTGCGGTGCAGCTAAGCCCTTAATGTGTTTTCATAATCATAGCAGAAAGGTCCCATTGTGGCACTGACGCCTTTGCCATAAAGCACTTTTTGTTTCCTAACAAAATTCCAAGTTGCAAAAGCAAGTCAGCTTAGCAGAGACACAATACCAATTAATGGCCGTTTGCCACTCGCAGCAGCTCGGCAAGCTCCCAGTAAATAACGGTTGGCTAGCCCGTATATTTTGGGGGGCACCCCGAAGACACAAAAATACTTTTCAGGCTACTTGGAGGAAAACAGTAAGTTACTAGGAGTCATGTTTATCACCCTGGCGTTATAATCCTATACTGATGTGCCGGCTAGGGTTTGGTTTTGCTCCGTGTTTCAGAAAATCCAAGTAACACTGGGTTTAAACAAGTAAGGGGTTGTTGTTTTTCTCATGGAATAAGAAGCCGGAGAGGCAGGCAGTCCTAGGGCTCCATGTGCCGCCTCCTGTCTGTCTGCTTTGTCATTCTCGGCACACAGCCTCATGCTCTCAAGGTGGCTGCTGCATCTCTAGGCATCCCGTCTGCATTCCAGGTAGGAAGTTGGCTTTTGCCATCTGCTTCTTGTCCATTTTGATGAGAAGATCTAATTTCCCGGAAGTACCAAGCAATAGGCTTCCCCTTACATTTCATTGGCTAGAACTGGATCACATGACAGCCGCTGGTTACAAGGGAGCCAGGAGCTAGTTTATTGTTGTCCGAACAAAATCAGGGATCCCCAAAGTTAAGGAAGAAGGGGAGGATGGGCATGGGAAGGCAGCTAATGGCAGATGCAACAATTCACTGGACCAATAATAGGAAAAAAGTTGTTTTATATAAATTTCCTTGGTAACTGAAACTTATTCCTATAAGCACCAAAATGTATTTTAATAATTTAAAATACAGTCATCTGGGGCCGAGCGCGGTGGCTCACGCCTGTAATCCTAGCACTTTGGGAGGCCGAGGCGGGCGGATTGCTCAAGGTCAGGAGTTCGAAACCAGCCTGAGCAAGACCCCGTCTCTACCAAAAATAGAAATAAATTAATTGACCAACTAAAAATATATATACAAAAAATTAGCCGGGCATGGTGGCGCATGCCTGTAGTCCCAGCTACTCGGGAGGCTGAGGCAGTAGGATCGCTGAGCCCCGGAGATTGAGGTTGCTGTGAGCCAGGCTGACGCCACGGCACTCACTCTAGCCTGGGCAACAAAGTGAGACTCTGTCTCAAAAAAAAAAAAAAAAATACAGTCATCTGGCACATAATGTTGTTTTGGTCAACTAAGGGCCATATATATGACAGTGGTCCCATAAGCTTATAATACTATATTTTTGCTGCACATAGAAATATATATAGATATGTTTAGATACATAAATACTTAGCATTGTGTTACAGTTGCCTACAGCGTTCGGTAAAATGCCGTGCGGGTTTGTAGCCTAGGAGCAACCGGGTACTGTGTAGCCTCAGCAGGTAGTAGGCGATACTGTTTAGGTTTGTGTGAGTGCAATCTGTGATGTTCACACAATGACAGAGTCTCCTAATGATGCCTTTCTCAGAACATTTCCCCGTTGTTAAGTGACTCACGATTGTGGTTCAAGAAGGCACACACATTTAAAATCTAAGCAATTTAATGACCATTTTTTCCCACTACGGCTGGGAGCCTCAGTAGGCTCTATTGAAGTGTGGTTTGAATGGCCACTTATGTCGCATTTAATGGTCCCAGAAAGTTATGCTTTTTGAATCTTGGGTTTGCTTTGTAGTTTTCCCACTTCTCCCGTTATTGCAGTCTTGTGGCCTCTGCACTGGCCTCTCGATACGTGCTTCTTTTCATCTTCAAATGTTCCGCTTTCTATAACGTGCAGATGGGGGAGGAGACCAGGTCATCAAACGTGATAGAAATGCCCGCAGATTAAGGAACCAGGCTCCGGGTGGAAGCACGAAGGATCCTCTTCTAGGTCAGGTGGGGCCTCGTCTCCTTTGGCCTGTCAGTTAAGAGAATTAATCATCATACTTCTTTTTCAAATGAGGGGAGGGGGTTTCTAATCATACCCCCCAATCAAGGTGGTATTGGGCATTTGGCTTTCCATGGTTGACTTATTGCTAATTTCCCATCTCTGCTCAGCACAACTCCCTCCTTACTGCACCTGTCTCTGGAACATAAAGCCCCATTTTATCAGTACAATGTCTGGAAAACCTGGTTTTGTCTGTTATAATTAAGCGACCTATCATGCCCAGGCAGGAGGCAAAGGAGGAATCATGAAAAGGTAGCTGTGTGGCTGTGAGCTAGTTATCTGATCTTTCTGTGTCTGTTTCCTCCTTGTGGTGATTGTAAGAAATAAATGAGAATGTGTTAATGGAATAGTACCTAGCACGTAGTAAATGCTCAATAAAAGCTGCTATTAATAGCATCATTATCATAGATGGGGTGTGTTCGGTGTGGGGTTGGGCCACCCTGGGAAGATGTTTGGAAAGAGGCCAGACTGAGCCACAGTTACCTGATGACAGAGGTAAGTCTTAGAACAGATGTCTAAATGTCTCTTGGCCCTTGTTCCCTTTCTGCAGTAGTGCAGAGTGGCCTATGTCTCTCTTTCCCTTGTCCCTCCCTCTCTTCCTTCCTTCTGTAATTTTTATATCTGATTATAAAACTAATATATGTTCCTTGGAGAAAATTTGAAAAACAAAGAGAAAATTTAAAAATAACTCTTAAATACATGTAAATAGAGAATTTTTAAAAGATGGGGTCATCCTGTACTGTCTGCTCTGTAACCTACTTGCATTTCATTGAACAATAAATTGTTCGTGTATTCGAATACAGCTGTGTAGCATCCCATTGGCTGGATTTTTTACCTAGAGTTGGAAGAGACCCCAGAGAATTGAAGACTGATTGGTTTTCTTGGGTGATCGTAGGGAATCCTCCATTGGCCCATTTCTGTATTGTAAACCTGCTTTTGTCTAACTAAGAGACTGAGTGAATTGCAGTCGGGGCCTTATATTCAGTAATTGTGGATGTTGTGAGCTCCCATGTTGTAAGTAGAAGATTTGGGGGCCTGGAATGATTTCAGATATGGGCAGGAGCATATTTAAGGAAGAGGAACCACTGTAAGCTAAAGCAGTCAAGCAATTCGAGCTATTCATTCATTCAGTCATTCATTATTGAGGCCCTGCTAGGTGCTACCACATCAGGCCAGATGTTCTAGATACAGAAATAAGTAGGACAGGGCCTGGGCCCTCGGGGAGGGTCTGGTCTCAGATGGCCTCTCAGTCTCAGTGAGTGAAGGCTTCAAAAATCAGCTAGTGCAACGAGTCCTTAGGGATGCTGTGACTGAAATCCATCCTGGCCCCAGAGGGAGCCCCAGGGAGGGGCTTGGGCAGGGGTCCTCAAACTACGGCCCGAGGGCCACATGCGGCCTACCGAGGACATTTATCCGGCCCACTGGGTGTTTTTGCCGCCGCTGCCTGTCCTGCTTAGCAGCCGACTCGTCCCGGGCCCACAGTGCGCATGTGTGGAATGTGCGCCGCACTCTCCAACGGTCTGAGGGACAGTGAACTGGCCCCCTGTTTAAAAAGTTTGAGGACCCCTGGGCTTAGGGCTGGGCGACTGGGGCTGGCAGGGGCTTTGTAAGGTGTTCCGGGCAGAGGGAGGCTAGGAGCAAGGCTTTGGAGGAGTGGAGCAGCTTGCATGGATTAGGCTGGCATGGCAGCAAGATGAAGCAACAGCTACACCTTTTCATTTCTCAAACAATTTAATACTGGGCGTGGTAGCTGTACTTGTGAAATTTGGCACGAACTTTAATATTCTTAAAGTGAAAGGAAAAGGCAGAAGGTACTTATTTTCAAAAGCACCCCGTCCTTCCTCTGGGAGGTGTGGATTTCCCTAGAACAGCTGAGAAGTGGTCTGTTAACTCCGTGCTTGCAGTCTGCCTGGCCACTGCGCCACCCGTGCGCCTTCCGAGTACCAGGTGCTGTGCCGGGGGACCCAGGGCCGCGCCAGGCCGCACAGTCTGTCTGGGGAGGTGGGCTTCTACGTCAGTGACAGACAGTCTGTGCCGATAAGCTCCGTGGGGAGGTGGAGGCGGGCGTGGGGAGAGGTTGAGGCCATGGTGCTCAAAGGGGAGGAAGGGTGGACGAGGGATGCCCCTGTCTGTCCCCTACTCTGTCCCCTACTCCCCAGTGAAACAGGCGTATTCTCCCATGGTGCTGGGAAAGTTCCATATTCGTCAGTCGTGCTTGGGGGAGAAATGACAGGGAAAGAGCCCTTCGGGGGCCCTGCCGTTTGCTGGGGTCCACGCCGCCGGCCGGTGCTGAGGCAGGATGCGTTAACCCCATGTAGCGTGTTGGGGTGAAGACGTTATGGCGCGGATGCTGGGTGGTGTGTCCAGGCTCATCTTGCCCAGTGGCAGGGTTGGCACTTACCCCGGGCTGGCTTGAGCCTGAAGCCCTGGCTCTTTTGCTCATACCCTGGGCAGTCGAGGTCACTTCTGGGCCTTGTGAGGCTGCTGCTGGTAGTGGTGGCGGCGGCAGTACCGCCTGGCCAGAGGCCGTCCCTGAATACTGGCTCGTGGTGGTCAGTAGGTGGAAACTCCGTAGGTTGTCTCCCTGCAGAGAGGAGCCCTGAGGGCTTGGAATGAGGTTTTTGTTTTATTAAAATTGTTTGTAAATTACTTGGTTGGCCCTCACCTCTTAACAATTCCAGATAGGTCCCAGCCCCTCAGACAGCGGCGTCTGGGAACCGCTGCCTGCCCTGGGCCTCGGGTCCGGCTCTCCAGGTGCAGGCACAGGCCTGCCCTGTGGCTCAAGCGTGGGCAATGTTGAGGTTGCATCAACTGCTCCCTCAGGGCTCCCAGAGGGAGGAGGACAGGAAATCCCTTCAGGATTGTTTAGTTCAGCAACGCTCCTCCCCACGCCCATTTTACAGCTGAGGAAACTGAGGCTCCTTCAAGCCCAAGCATTTGGTGATTCCGTGTTGTTGGCATGACGTCCTCTCTGACCAGGCTGCAACAGGTTTCATGCCAAGAACAAGCAGCCTGGATGGTGACGGCCAGTCTGTGCCACACTGGAAGTCACAGGACTCCAGCTGTCTCCCAGAATGGGACCCCCCCAACCCCACCCTTCTCTGCACAACCTTGCCTTGGACACTTGCCTGTGGGGCCTGCAGTGTGAGCATTTGTCGCTGCTGGGTTGGCGAGGCACTTTTGCCGTGGCTAAAACCAAACCAAACCAAAAAATGCAAGGAACTCTACTGAGCTGTATGATTGTTTAGACTCCAAACCTGGGTGGGAACGGGGCCATGGGTGAGGGACCCAGAGTCAAGGACAGGAGTCCATGGCACAGGCTTTGAATCTGGGCCCCACCACCCAATAGCTGTGAGCCTTTGGAGAAGCTCTTTATCTAGCCGAGCCTCAGTTTCCCTATCTGGGAGCAGGGACAGTAATACCGAACCTGGCAGGGCTCCTGATAGGTAATAGGTACAAGGCACAGCAGAGTCCCAGTAAGTGGCAGCAGTGGGACTTTGCAGATGGGAGAAGGGAATAAACCCACAGCTGAGCGCATGCTCTTTGTATCTAATTATTTCATTTCACACCATTACACCTCTGAGATAGGCTATGCTGTTCCCATTTTATAGACACCGAGACCAGTTTCTGAAACTTGTCCAAGTTCATGTAGCAAGTAGAGTTTAACTTGCAAATTTTTCCCACCTCGCCGGGAGAACATTTCCATTCTTATGGAAGACGGCCTTCTATAAATTGTCGGGAAGGGATTTAAGTCACACCCAGGGACACAGTCCTAGATCCAAGTGGTGTCTGTATCTTGTCACAGGCCAGACAGTGGCAGAATGCAGTAGGTAACTAGCATCCTTAGTTTATGTGCCTATGGAGAAAGGAGAATTCATTTTTCCCTCCTCCCAGGACATTAACTAAACCTCTGAATTTGTGGCTAACAGGATGATCAGAAATTAAATGAGTTACTATCGGCACTCTGCTTGGCACGTAGCAAGTGCCGTGTCCACTAAAGGTTTGTTAGGTATAAAATGAAAATAAATAAATGTACAAAATGCTAATAGCACCTCTGGCCCTAAAGTCTCCTTGTCTCCGCTGGCTTTTCCGTGCAGAGTGTGCACAATGGAGCTTTGTTCTTCTGCCCCTGTGTCCGAAAGAGGCCTCTCGGGCTGACTCACAGGCAGGGAGGCCAGCCCGTGCCCGCCCCACTTTCCCAGGCCCTGCCGCCTCCAGCGCCTGCTGGCCTCCTTTCCCAAGGGGTGGCTGCCCCGTGCCCAGCGGGTGGAAGGGTGCTCTGCCTTCACCCTCACCTGATTCTCCTCATGGCAAAAGGAGGACGCAAGACCGGCCAGCGGGAGGGGGCTGAGAGCAGGTGGAGCGAGGGTGAGCTTTGGAAGACGGTATAATCCCCCCCTTGCTTGCCTTCCACGCTGGATTGTTCCCCAAGCCCCTGCATCCCGTGCACGGTGGCCCGTCCTCACGCAACAGCCTGGCAGCATTTGGGGGAGAGGATCTCGAGGGATTCCTGTGTTTCTGCTGTAGCTAGTTCAGAGTATTAAAGTGAGAAGAGAACAGGCACTCACGGGCTGTTTGGCCTTGGGTCTAGCTTCCCGCTTTGGTCTCCCATCCAAGTACTAACCGGGCCGGGCCCTGCTTAGCTTCCGAGATCAGATGAGATCTGGTGCGTTCAGGGTGGTGTGGCTGTAGACTGCTTCCTGCTGTGGGCAAGTTCTCAGTTAGGGCTGTCAGGTGGGATGCCCGGCCCCCAGGCAGGCACCAGTGGCTGCCACCGCTGGGAACATGGTTTAGAGCAGTCATTCTTGACCCCGTTTGCATGCTTGAATCCCTGGGGGTGCTTTTTTTTTTTTTTTTTTTTTTTTTTCTAGGCTGTTCCCATGCTTTCGGCACAGAGTCATCCACATGAAGAACAACCCTGTTTCCTAAGCTGGGGTCTGGGGGTGCTTTTTAAAACATACGCGTATGAGGAGCACAGCCCAGGACCAATTGACTTAGTATGTCTAGGGTGGGACCTGGCCTGGGCGTCTGTTTTTATCCTCCCTCCAAGTGATTGTGACACACAGGGAGGGTTGAGAACCTCGGGTTAGAATGCCTGAACTGAAAGGACAGTTCTAAGTTGCTCGTCTCCACCCTGGTTTACCCACAAGAAGGACAATGAGTTGGCAAAGGCCACTCCGATGGAGGCAGGTTGGGTTAGAGCCAGGCTTTCCCCTGCTTTGCTACTCGTCCTGTTCATGGTTATGGGAAAGGAAGGCGATTGGGATTACGACGTTGATGATAAAAATGTCCTCTCGTCACCCATGCTGGCGGGGAGACCAAGCTTTAATCTCCCCGTTCTGTGCTGCCCTTTATCTTGCTCATTGTTGACCATCACATCTTTCCGAACAACATGGCAAGTGTTTGTGTTCTAGGCTGCGTGCTCCCTGAGGGCGGGTTCCAGGGTAGGGCCGGGTTACGGCCATCCATCGTTGAGTCCGGTGCCTGGCCGGTGCAGGCGCCAGCAAGTGTCGCGGGACACAGAGCCAGCCGGAGCGTCTCTCTGCTGAGCCCCCTGGGTTGAGAGGGTCAAGGCAAAACTCCCTCCTTGCATTTGAGGTAAGCTCAGAGGGAAAGTGTGTGGCCAGGCAGAGTTAGGAACAAGAGGACTGGGACGGGGCAGTGGGTCCGATCCTGGGAGAGCTGGCTTCCCCGAACGCAAACAGCCGCCTGACCCTCCGGCTCCCCGCCCGGCCGCCTTTGCAGGGAGCAGATCCCGTGTACGTGTCACAGCTGGAATCCGGCTCGTGTTTGGAAATAAACAAGTTGGCCCCTCTCTCTGCCTGGGACTTTTCCTTTGTCAGGGGACACTCTCGAGCCACTACCCGAGGCGAGCTGTTTCTTTCCTGCAGCTGGGGCACTCCGGGGGAGAAGAGGGAGGGCTTTGCGGTGGGCCGTGCACTTTTAAATCGTCCTCTTCTGACTTCACGTTGGTGTTTGGAGAGGGACTGGGTGCTCCATGAAATAATTGGAGGGGTGGCGGGTGCAGAGGACTAATCCCCCCACCTCTGCCAGGGTTACAGGGGGGAAGGAGTCTGGATCCCTCTTACAGGGGTGCCTTACGTGGAGAGAGGTGGGTGTCTCTGCTCTGGGTGGCGGCTGCCCAGCGACATTGCTTTTTGCAGGGTGGCCCATCCTCCTGCAGCGGCCATGCAGCGACTGGGGGAGAGGATCTCGGGGGATTCCTGTGTTTCTTCTGTAGTTAGCTCAGAGTATTAAAGAGAATCCTGCTGCCATGATGTCAGGGAAGAACTGGTGGTGCAGAAATAAGTGCAGCATGGCCAGGGGAAGGCTCCTTTCTCATTTAGGGCTGGGGGAGTGTGAATGGGTGCATCTCCTCTCGAGGAACTTGACTGCATCTAGGAAAGTTAGGGATACGTTTACCCTGTAGCTGGAAATTGCACCTCTAGCGTTTGTACCAGAAAAACCACCACATGGGTGCTCAAGGAGAAATAGACGGATGTGCGCTCAAGCATTTTTGGTGATTATGAAAAGCTAGAAGCAACCTAAATGCCTGCCTATCAACAGGGAGAGAGATCAGTAAATGCTGGTGTGTTTATACAACGTAGTACTATTCAGCGGTTACAGCTGACTTACACGAGTTAGCCCGGCTACACTTAGAAAAAGGTTGGTAGAAAGTCAAGTTGCAGAATATAAATAGTAACGATGCTATTTCTGTAAGGTAAAAAAAAATCAAGGCCGGGCGCAGTGGCTCATGCCTGTAATCCTAGCACTCTGGGAGGCCGAGCAGAAGGATCACTGGAGGTCAGGAGTTCGAGACCTGACCTGAGCAAGAGCGAGACCTTGTCTCTACTAAAAATAGAAAGAAATTAGCTGGACAACTAAAAATATATAGAAAAAATTAGCCAGGTATAATGGCGCATGCCTGTAGTCCCAGCTACTTGGGAGGCTGAGGCAGAAGGATTGCTTGAGCCCAGGAGTTTGAGGTTGCTGTGAGCTAGGCTGATGCCACGGAACTCTAGCCCGGGCAACAGAGCAAGGCTCTGTCTCAAAAAAAAAAAAAAAAAAAAAAAAAAAGATCAAAACAGTGCAGCCAAAGCATAAAATCCTGGATAGGAAAGATACCATTTTTGTCGGTCTGAATTATCTTATTTAGAAAATGAGAGACATCTTCCTGCCATTAAGTTGCTTACAGTCTAGTGGGGAAAATTGGCAAATAAACAGCCAGAGGCTTCCACATGGTGAATGTCAAGGTTATTGACCAAGACAGGGAATGCAAGAAGGGATAGTTTGGATGGAATATAAGTTAAAATGAGGTTGAAATACCAATACCTCAGGTCTGGGCCATGCAGACAAGCCATCCATTTGGCAGTTGGGTAGATGGTCTGGAGCTCAAGAGAGGGCTTGTGGCTCAGAGGCTTTTTTTTTTGGCTGTTGTTGTTTGTTTTTGAGACAGAGTCTTGCTCTGTTGTTGGCTAGAGTGCAGTGGCGTCATCATAGCCCACTGCAACCTCCAACTCCTGGGCTCAAGCGATCCTCCTGCCTCAGCCTCCCGAGTAGCTGGGACTTCAGGCACATGCTACCATGTCTGGCTAATTTTTTCTATTTTTGGTAGAGACGGGGTCTCGCTCTTGTTCGGGCTGGTCTCGAACTCCTGGGCTCAAGCAGTCCTCCTGCCTTGGCCTCCCAGAGAGGTAGGATTATAGATGTGAGCCACTGAGTCCAGCCGAGTTTTCTGAAATAGGAGGTATCAGTATGTATGCTGGGGCCTGGGGAGGAGGCTGCTGAGCAGGCAGAGAGGTAGGGGGAGAACTGAGAAGCCAGAGACGGGAATGTCTGGGAGTAGAGAGATCACCTGAGCCAGATGCCCCAGAGAGGTGGGCAGGATGAGGGTGGGAGTGAGTGCACTGACTTTGGGGGTTTTGGTGGCGTGGAGAGACCAAGACCAATGAGGGTGTAACATTGGCAGCTGAGAATGTTTCAAGACCTTTGGGCTTAAAGGGAAGGGTGGGTGGAGCTGGAGTGAAAGCGTTTCTTCTTAAGAAAGACCTGAATGTGGGTTTGGAGGCTGAGGAACATCTAGTCTAGACCTCCCTCTTCTCTCCTCTTCCTAGGGGAGGAGGGTGGGAGGGGAGGAGGGTCATAGGGGAGGAGGATGGGAAGGGAAGAGGAAAGACAGGTTGAGGGAGCTTGGGCCAATGGCCTCCACTGTCTCTGCAGAGGGGCTTGTAGAGCATGGAGCTAGTGAGACTGCCACCCCAGGAGTTGGGGACCAGCAAGGAATTAGGCAGGAGCAAGTCAGAGAGCCACTAAGCCCAAGGAAGATTAAAACCCAAAACTTCGAATGACTCCAACCCACCTGCATGTTCGGTTTTCTCCAGGAGCAATTAAAGGAGAAGAGAAAAATGACCCAGGATCGGGAGGCTGCAGGCTGGGTGGGTGCCAGGGAGAGGCTAGGGGCAGTAGGGCGTGGGGGCCGGCGCAGTGGTGTGGAGTTCAACAAGGTTAAATTATATTTGGTTGTACTCTGTCCTAAAAGGCAGAGAAGGGTGGGGGACATTTTATAAATATTTCTGTTAGAAATGGCAAAAAAGAAAAAAACCCTTTGGTCCACGAAGTTATAAATGTCAGAGCATTTTCCCTACATTGCTGAAAATGTGATCACTGTCGACACACAAAACTGGTACTCTCAGTCACCCAAATCAGCGCTTCTGTGTACTTTGTCTTGTGTTAATTAATTTGCAGACCACTTATTCAATGTGAAACTGCACCTGCTTGTTCCTAGGGAGCAGACTTGGAGCCAGGTGGGCTGGGTTCAGATCTCAGCTCAGCCTCCCGCTAGCTGTGTGATCTTGGACCGCGCTGCGTGCAGTCGAGCAGGTTGTGCACTGTATAAGGGGGGTCAGGGGTTCCTGAGATCTAGACTGCCCCTGTTGCCAGGAACGTGCCCTGTGTGGGGTTGTGCTGTGTTTGTGCAGAGTGAGGGATGCACTCCTCGAATTTGCACAAAGGCGCTGTGTAGGATAGTTCTGGCTCTGGCCTTGGGCAAGTTACTTCTCTAGGCATCAGTTTCTTCTTATTTTAGGAGGATAAATGAGTTACCACATGTAAGTGCTTAGAACAGTGCCTGGCACATGGTAAGAACCATGCTAAGGAGTAGCTGCTGACTCGTGTAGTGGGGAAGTGAGCTGAGCCTCCTGGGTCCCCTTCCCTGAAGGCTTATCTTGATGAGTTTCGCGTTGCATAAGTGGGTGCGGTTTTCCATCGCTTATGGTTTGGTCACTGAGTTTACATTTGTTTCTAAAAGGTCCCTTCTAAACCTTAAGCTTTCCCAGGGTGTAGCTACTTGCTCTTAAGACAGCCAGCCTTGGTGTTCCTGGTGCCCTCTTCATCTGAAAGAGGATGGACACCCTCAGGTAGGCTAGCAAGGCTTGCCATGCAGACGTTTACCTAAATCTTCTCTCTAAATGTCAGACTGGAGAAATGTAGGTGGGGCTCCAGGGAGAATGACAGCAGCATTCTCCAATCCAGAACTGTTTTCATGGGAGGCGGGGCCTTACCCCTGAGACGTGCAGGTCTGCTCAGGACCTGCAAGCCAACTTCTCCTCTGTTTCTTCGTTGGGGCACAAATCAGACTATATAAGAAGCATGAGGACAACGTTAATGTCATGGGCTTGGACCAAATGCTTCACCTAGTCATCACTGTGTTTAGAAGAGATAAATTTCCGTAGTTCCTTGATTTTAGGATAAATGTAGTTCATAGTTTAATATTTCTGAAATTGGGATGCATGTGCAACGTCTTTAATGTAGCACTTTCTTGTTTTCCCAAAATGCTGCTATTACATCGATGGTGTATTTTGCAAATGAATGTTCTACATCACCGGGGTGCATTTTCTTACACTAGTCAGTAGAAAGGGCTCTGAGAGAGAGAGTTGACGGGGGTCCCTGGCCTACATGTCAAGTGGGCGCTCTGTGTAAGTTAACGCGTTGAGTCTTTGGAGGAAGCTGAAGCCCAAGAGTGGTGCAGTTGTTTATTAAAGGTCACACAGCTGGGAAATGGTGGATCCAGGATTCGAGCCCAGCTCTGTCCAATAGTGATGTTCAGCCCTTCCTCCTCCCTGGGACAGACCTATACTTCTTTACTCCTGGCTCCTGCTATTTTTCTTTTTTTTCCAGACAGAGTCTCACTGTGTTGCCCGGGCTAGAGTGTTGTGTCATCAGCCTAGCTCACAGCAACCTCAATCTCCTAAGCTCAAGCAATCCTGCTGCCTCAGCCTGCCGAGTAGCTGGGACTACAGGCATGTGCCACCATGCCCGGCTAGCCTGCTATTTTTTAAGCCTAGGATGCCCCCTCCTCCTCCTGCTGAAACTCCTTCTCTTTCAGTTTGAATAACCTTTTAGGATTATCAAAATGACACTCGTAATTTGTAGAAAATACAAAAAAGTAAAAGCACCACGTAAGAATTCTCTTTCCAGTGTTTACATTTTGATATATTGGTTTTGCTATAAAATAGAAATTGACCTCAAAGTTGAGAAAAGAAAAATAATGTTTTGAAAAAATCAAAAAGATAAATGGGGGTTGTACCTTAAATGTAGTTATCTTGAATTGGTAACTTGCTAGAATATCATGGTCTTTGCCCCACGTCATTAAATATTCTTTTAAAACGGGATGATGATAATTATTATTTTTTAGTTGCCTCAGAGTTTTTGACACACCAGAATGTAGTTACCTACTTCCCCACGATTGGCTATTTAGGGTTACACTTCCGTGAATGGCCGTATGCTTACACTTAATTGTGTCTTTAGGATAAGTTCCTAGAAGTGGCGTCTGGCCGTGTGAGACTCCTGCCACAGTGTCATGTTTCCTGGCTGCCCTCCAGGGAGGCGGTGCCACTCCACGCTCCCACCGCGGCCTGCGTGGAGACCACGTGGAGTCCCTTTGCCAGTGTCACCGAAAACCTTTGTCCATTTGTTCCCATTTTGTATTTCCTTCCTTACTGTGGGGAGAGAGGTTTCCTTGGCCTGTCTGACCTCTTTATGGACTCCCGCTCGTTCCTCAAGGCCCAGTTCAAAGCCCGCCTTTTCTACGAACCCTTTTCAGATAACCCAACTTTGCTCTGAAGCTGAAAGTTGTAACTTTCACTTCTGAATTCTCACAGCAGCGTGCGTCTTGCAACCCTTATCAAATACCCCCGTGCGTTGTAGCTGGTGCCTTTGGCCCCTGCTGGGATCTAAGGTCTTCGGGGCGGGAAATGGGTCTTTTTCATTTCTGTATTATCTACAGGGCCTGGCACTGTGCGGGGTAACTAGTAGGTACTTGACGCTCTTGAATGGATGGATATGTGGACACACATTATTCTTAAAAAAGCAAACAAACAAAACCCACACATTTCAGCAAAGTTGAGTCTCAGGCCATCTTACGAAATCGCTCTCTTCCTTTCCTCTTCTTTCCCTTTTGTATCAATGAGGCTTTGCTCCAACTACAGCCCCACCGGGGCAGGTGGCGTGGCCAGCACAGCCAGCCTCCAAGTGGGACAGGGACTGCCAGCTCCCGGACTCTTCTCCCCTTGCCAGAAGAGAAGCATCAGCACTCTCTCTTTTCCTCATTTGACAGCTTAAAATATTACCATTGAAAGACTTAGGAAGCCAGTACATGGTAATTACAGAACATTCAGCAAGCACAGAAGAGTGGAAGGAAGAAAATGGTTACCTGTAGCCTTCCCACTCAGATCAGCTCGCTGGCAGTTGACATTTCTGCTATTTTCTTTCAGTTGCATTTTCTGGGCAGAAATCTGACTTTTTTTCCCACATAGCTGTAGCCATCCATCATGCAGTGTTGTTTTTTGTTGTTGTTGTTGTTCTGCCTGTCGATAGAATAACACAAAAAGCTTCCCATGTTTTTGTAAACTTGCTCAGTGGCTTTGTAATAACTTATTAAGTGGTTTTACTGTAACCTACTTAGTGGAGCATCTATGGTTGGGTCTTGGGGCGTTTCCACTGCTGTTCCTCTTGCAAACAGTGCTGGGGTGGACGAGTGTGTGCGTGGTGTGTCCTTGTTTCTTTGGCGGTACGTCCAGGCACACTGACCCATACCAGCCCTGCCCCCCTCCTCTTCCTCCCTTTGGGGCCGGTTGCTCTTAGTCTGTGTTTCTCAGTATTCATGTGTAGCAACATATTGAGAAATGGCTTCCTTTTTCAGGAAGAAAACTCAAGTTCTCGAGCCCCAAGGAGGCCACACACAGGACTGCAGCATCGCGCCCTATGGGGTCTGGGGACTTGGCACTGCAGGCCAGCCCCCTCCTCGCCTTGCAGGCCTGGGGGTGCAGGGGGTACAGGTGGGCGAGGTGGGGGGAACATGCCTTTGGAGGGGCCACGGACCTCGTGCCTTGCAAACCTCTCCCCCGACAGTAAGCAGAGGGTGGGGTGGTTCGGTCACACGCCCCAGGTCCCTGGAGGGGCTTATAGTGAACACGTGGGTCCGCTGGTCTGTGTATTCTGTGGGTGAGTGTTGGGGGGGGTATCCCTCCTATGGGGGCTGCTGAGACAAGCGCTGTCCTGAAGGCATCTTCAGCCCTGATGCTCTGAGGAGCTGCCCGGGGCATGCTGTTGTCAGTGCACGGCAGCAGCGACAAAAGCCGCGTCCCGGCTCAGGTCGGACTGTGGGGTAACACGGCCCGGGTCCACCTCCCACCGCCGACAGTTACTTTATCTCCGTGCCTGACTTTCATCCCCACGTGGGCACCGTCACAACACCTACCTCCCCACACGACATGAGTTAGCATTTATGTATACTTCTTAAAATAGTCCCTGTTTGCTAAACAAAAATAGGGAACCGGTGCACCAGCTAAGCCACTGGCTCACACAGCGGGTTGAAGCCAGGCCTTCTGCCGTCCAGTCTGGTGCAGAGAGTGCTGGATGGGAGCCAGGGGACTGGGGGTCTGTCCCAGCACTGGGGGTCTGTCCCCTCTTCTAACTTGCTGTGTGGCTGTGACTAAGTCACCGTTCCTCCCTGGGCCTCACTTTCCCCAACATTTGTTATTCTGTTTGTGTGAAATGGTCTTGAAGGCCCTTTATACCTTAGAACATTCTAGGATTTTGTCATTTGAAGATGTCTGAGCTATCTCAAGACGGGCCCAGTCCTGCCCATAGCCCTGCTGGCTTCTGTGGGCCTTGGTCGGGGCCGACTGCAAAGGCCAGAGGACAGGAGATGCGGAGCCCTTTAGGGTTCACCTCGTTTTTCCCAGCGCAGGTGAGCTGTGCTCCACCTGAGGGTTAATTAGAGTATCTGGGTCACCTGGACTGGTCTCCCTGGGCATGTGCGGCTTGCATGGAGGAGCGCAGCCAGAGGGACGGGCGCTCCACTGGGCCACGCTGTCTGCTGTGCCCCGGCAGCAGCGCTTGCTCGCTGGCCTTGAGGTCTGCGTGTGAGTGGAACTGGGTCTTACGCAAGAGCGTGTGTGCAGATCTCCCTGCCTCGAGCTGTTACATCAGAAGGCTAAATATGCAGAGCTCTTGCGATTGGAGAACCAGCAATAGGCCCTCGCTCTGGTTCTTTCTGCTGCCAGGTAAGAGGGAGTAGGTTGTGTCTTACAGCCTCTGAGGAGGAGAGGACTGTGCACTGAGGAAGGGCGTTGAGGCAGGTGGATTCTCTCCCAGGTTCTGCTGGTCCCATAGACCTTCTAGAAGGTTCTGGCCTCCTCCTGCTCAGGTGGCCCAGGAGCCCTTGGCTCTTCACCGAGGTTTGTGCACTCTGGGACAGTGATGTGTCCATCTGCACAGGTGCTGGTGGGCATAGTGGGAAAGGTCTAGCTCTAGACATGGCCGTGGGGCAGGGTGGCCCAACCCCGTAAGGTCAAACCCAGCGTCTGGAGCCTGGAGGGGTCGCACGCAGCACCAGCCTCTCCTGAGTGTAAGTCAGCTCTGGTGTGTACCAGCTGGGGGATGTTGGGGTGGCCCCCTGACCCCTCTGGGTCCTCGTTTATAATTGAGGATACTCGTACCAAGATGCCCTGCACTGGCCTGATGCTCGGTAGGTTCCAGACATCTCAGTCATTCAGGGAGGTCACGCAGCCTGGTAGGAGCTGGACTCAGCAGCCGAGCTGCCGGGGTTCATACCTTCACTCTGCCCCTTCCCAGCCACATGAGTAGGGACAGCTCCTTGACCTCAGTCTACTCTTCTGTGAAATGGGGCTGTTATGTTAGGGTCTCACTCACAGGTGTGTTGTGAGGATTGAGTGAGTTAGTACAGTCATCCCTTGGTGTCCGTGGGGAGTCGGTTCCAGGATCGCCCTCGGATCCCAAAATCCACAGTGCTCCAGTCCCTTATATAAAATGGTGTAGTATTTGCATACAACCTGTGCACATCCTCCTGTATACTTTAAATCATCTCTAGTTACCTGTAATACCTAATGCAATGTAAATGCTATGTAATAGTTGTTCCCTAAGCAATATAGTATAATAAGGAAAAAAAGTCTGTACATGTTCAGTATAGGTGCAATCATACATTTTTTTCTAAATATTTTTCATGTGCATTTGGTTGAATTCACAGATGCAGAACCCACAGATAAGGAGGGCCACCTGTATATGCAAAGCACTTAAAGCAATGCCTGGTGTGTGATAAACACCTTGTTAGTGTTAGCTGTTACCATCCGATTTCTTCAAAAAGTGTGGTCAGTTGATTTCTTGGGAGGTTGGCAGCCCATGGCCTCTCTTTATTTTGAAATGGGTCCTGTCTCGGTTTAGCTGGAGCTTGTGCAGGATGGCAGACGTGTGCATGCACTCTTCTGTGTGTGTATGTGCACGAGTGTGCACATCAGTGTGTCTTTTCGAGCCATGTCACCCTCGCTCCAGACCTGGGGAACACCCGTGCCTCGGCTCCCCGGCCTGCTCCGCAGACTTCGTGCATCTGAGTGGCCATCCCGCTCTCCCGTGCTCCGTCCCCGTTCAGGGGTTCCTGTTGCACGGTTGTCGCGCAGTCTGGCTTGGGCGTGACCCGTTCTTGATCTCCTGGGAATAAAGCGAGGGCCAGGAAACCTGTCCTTCAGGGTGAGTGTGTTCCAGCCACGCCTGACCTCGTCCACATTTGCTCCTTTCCACGGGCACACAGGAGTAGCTTGGGACGTGCCACATAAATAGGTTCATTCGGGAACATGATTGAGAATCTTAAAGCAATGCACAAGTCAGACTCCAGCTGCTTTCAGAGGTAACGGGAGACTGGAATTTTCATGATGCAATGGCTGACAATGAGGTCTAGCGGGCCTCATGCTGAGCGCTCGACATGTCCCCCTTCCCCCACTTTACAGATAGGGAAACTGAGGCAGAGAGAGGTTGAGTAACTTAATCTAAGTTAAGGTTTGAACCTGGGTCTACCGGACCCTAGGACCCAGCCCCTGGCCATCCCTCCCTAGCCTGCCCTGGCTGGCCTCCCTGGGATGTCCTGCCACCCGAGCCCTCTCTCATTCCCCAGCAGTGGCCGCGCACGTGATGTGAGCCCAGCTACAGCTGTGGCCACCCGGCTTCTCGGGAGAAAGCCTGTTGTCCCTTGGCCATTGCTTATTAGAGAGGGTGGTCTCACTCTCTTTCTGCCTCCCAGAGCTGAGGTCCCCTCAGCCCTGCTGCAGTTTCATTCTTGGGTTTTAGGTCTTTTTTTTTTTCTTTTCTTTTTTTTTAATATGTCCCCTAAGTCCCTTAAGGTAATTTCCTTACCTTCCTCTGCCCAGACAAAATGGCCCCTTAGGAAGAGAGCTTTGATGATTATCCAGTGGAGAAGGCTGTGGCTGATTGAATGGCCTTCATAGATCCTTTATGACAAGTCGTGGGTGTCCTTGTCAAGCTGTCCCCCAGCCTGCCTTCCCTAAGAAGTATCTGAGGGGTCTCTAGGGTAACAGCTGGGAGCAACCTTGGGTGGGACTCAGTGTTTCAGGAGTGCTTGGTTTTAATCTGTTAGCCTAAAATCATGCCGTCCTTGGTGGGGGGCAAACAGTGGACTCAAAGCTGGCGCCACGACACAGCGCTGGTGCGTGGGCCTGGCCATGTCACCGCGCTCTGGGCCTCGGTTCCTCATCTCCCTACAGCAGACGTGAAGAGAGTCCTAATGGGCTTGTGGGGAGGATCAGATAAGATACTGCCTTCCCAAAGTGCTTCGCAGCAAGAATGGACGGTCGTGTCACTAGCGGGTCATTTCGGGCTTGTCGGAATCTCAGCTTGGTGGCTGGGTGTCAGAATGAAGTGTCAGGGTGTGGGTGCCAGTCTGTCCTCTCCGCAGCTATTTGTGTCCGTAGCTGGTGGCTCTCCCTGTTCCACAGGGAGCCTGCGGACACATTGATGGATCGATAGTTGAGATCCTTCATGTGGACACTTGCCTTTTGAGGTCTCCCCCGGTTACCCATCCTGGGTTCCCGCCAGCTGGCAAAGGAATGGCTTTCCCACGATTAAGGCCGCAGAGATCGAAGACAGGAAGGAGTATCTGCTGGGCGCCCGAGGCAGGCCGGCTGCTAGGTATATCCTTTTGTCTTCGCAGTGATCTTTTGAGGCTGATCCTTCTCCCTTCATTTACAAAAGAGGAAATAAAGGCTCAGACATTCTGTCAGTTGCCTGCAGTGCTCGAGCTAGGTAGAAGTTAGGGGTGAGATCTGAACTTGGGTCTGAGTAATACCAGTGATCTCTCCCACTGAGATGGGGAGATTGCCCCCTCCCACTCTTGCCAGGAGCGCGCAGGCCCACTCTCCTTTATGGGGTGCGATGTGTCCTGCACTGGGTGTGGGTCGGAGCGGCTGGACAGCGCCAGCGTCCCAGACTGGCGGGAGAAGGCCCTGTGGGGTCTGGCCTCTCTGGCAAACACTGCCTCTCCCCAGTTGCCTTCTGTCTGACCTGGCTCCAGGCTGCAGAGACGAGCTGGAGAGGGAGCTGCTGGAGCAGCAGCTTTTGTCATTGGCGAGTGCAGGTTTCCTGTGTGCCTTGGCGGCTGGCAGGTGCAGGGCTCAGAGTGGAGGCTTGCCTGGGCTGAGAGCTGCCTGCAGGTGCCACTGCCAGGTGGGACGTTCTGCCAAACGCCTCCAACAGGTAGGAGACCCCACTTCCCCCAAGGAGTAGTACTAAGTTCTAATAAATCAGAAAACCAGGCCGGGCGCAGTGGCTCACGCCTGTGATCCTAGCTCTCTGGGAGGCCAAGGCGGGAGGATTGCTCAAGGTCAGGAGTTCGAAACCAGCCTGAGCTAGAGCGAGACACCATCTCTACTATAAATACAAAGAAATTGATTGGCTAACTAAAATATATATAGAGAAAAAACTAGCCGGGCATGGTGGCGCATGCCTATAGTCCCAGTTACTTGGAAGGCTGAGGCAGGAGGATGGCTTGAACCCAGGAATTTGAGGTTGCTGTGAGCTAGCCTGACGCCACGGCACTCTAGCCAGGGCAACAGAGTGAGACTCTGTCCCAATAAAAAAAAAAAAGAGAGAGAAAACCAGCAGGGCTCTGCTCAGTCAGCCTGTTTGCTTGGAGGAATGCGGCTTCAGCTTTCTGCTGAAGGTATGCCGGAATGCCAGAAATGCCCCGGACAAGCCAGAAGGGAAGTCTTGTCCCTATAGTAAAAACACTAATGAAACATCTCTAGAATCTGCTCCTTCCTTTCCACCCACAATGCCACTAACTAAATTACCTTTTGTTCTCATCATTTGCTGAATTGCAGCAGCTTCTTAATTGATTTTCCTGTCTCTGTTTCTCCACACCCACCTCAATCTGTCCTCCACATGGTTTCCAGAATGATGACCGGACAGAAATGCAAATCTATCACGTTTCTTCCTTCGCTTCCCTCCCCACGCCTGCAACATTGAGTGCAGATGCCTGAGTGGCCTTCTGGGACATTCTGGAACTTTCTGGAACCTGCATGAGCTGTTCCTGGGCTCTGGCTGACTTTGCTGTCCCACCCTCTAGCTACTCGTTGTCTCATTTAAAAACAAAAAAGTTATTTTATGACTCTGGGCTTTGGTCGTGCTGTGCCTGGACTGCCTTCCCTGCCCCTTACCCTGCCTGTGTGCCATGCCCTGCACCCCAGCCCAGCCTGTCAAACTCCTCCAAGGGATTGCCTCCTCTTTAATGCCTTCTCAGGACCCCAGCCACTCCACCCTGCAGCGTTGGGCTCAGCCTCCTTGAGATCCCACAATATGTGCGTACTCCTCTGTCTTGGCACCTGGTTGCCTGCTCCACGTGGCACCAGTGTCCTGATCTGGGGGCCCTGAGAAGGTGCTGCTCATACACCTGGCCCTGGGTGGGGACGGCTGGAGGGCTGGGCCCAGTTGGCCCTCCCTCCCCATCTGGGCAGGTTCAGGGCCACTCTACGTGGTCTCTCCGTCACAGTAATCGGGGCTCTGTTGGACACAGCCGCTGACAACCCAGAGTCAGGGGGAGAGGAAACAGACCTAGAGATGGGAGGAGTGTGAAATGCTCTGTGGCCATCTTCACTCCACCGTGGTGGTCCACACCTGTATCCCAGACTCCGATGATGCCGCGGCTACCTGGTGGGGAAGAGCAGCTCCCACCACCCACTGCCAAAAGCAAGCGCAGTGCCAGCCTTTCTTTAGCTCCAGCAAATGCAAGACCCTGTGTATCCTGCTTCACCCCCACTGTGTGTACTCCTGGAAATTGGGTCACCCTGTATCTGCCTAAGAGCAGGAGTGCAGCTGGAATTTGTGTTCCCAAACATCAAATACCAGCAAGGATTCCACATCTCTCTACCTCTTTAATCAGGGTAAATGTCTCGTTGTGCTCCAGGTCCTGTATGATGCACTTGAAGGTGCTCTAAGGTACTACATGTGGGCTGTATTACACTAGGGTCCTTTTCATGTATATGTATCTCTCTAAGCCTCAGTTTCCCCATCTGTAAAATGAAATTAATAGTGTTTGTCAGAGGATTAATGGGGTATTAGAGGAGATATAATAATATGCATAGAATGCATAGCACAGTGTCTGGTACATAGGAATGCCCAGTTAGAACAAAATGCACAGTTGTGGTTAAAACTGGCCTGGAATACAGTAATTAACTCAAAGTGGGTCATAGACCTAAACAAAAAAGATAAAACTATAAAACTTCTAGAACCTAGGAGAACATCTTTGTGACTAAGGGCTTGGCAGGGATTTCTTGGATTGGAAGTAAAAAGCACAAGCCAAAAAAATCAAAAAAGATTGATAAATTGGACTTCATAAAATATTAGCTGCTCTTTGAAATTTAAGGACTTTTAGAGGAATGCTTTTGGTTGGCATGCGGTCCCAAGAAGAATGAAGGGGTATGGTGTTTTTCTTATAGATTTTCTGGAAGCCAACAGGAAGCCTCACCCTTAGAAACATTAGCCTTAGAAGGAAGTTTGAAATATTGTGAGCTTAATAAATGCTAGAAAGGACTACTTTTGGTTGCAAGTGACAGAAAATGTGACTTGATAGGCCATGATGTTTCTCCTAGGATAACTTTGGAGTCAGGTGGCACTAGTGTGCTGGGGTGGCAGCTGAACAGGGATAGTCTGTCTGGTTCTCTGGGCAACTCTTGGCCATTCTAATGGTTACAGGATGGCTGCGCAGCTTGTCATCTTCAAAGCAGACAGCAGTGGTGGCCAGGCCCAGGGTCTGTCCCATGCTTTCCCAGTGGTTCTCCAGCAGACATGTCCTGGTGCCTCACTGGCCCGAACTGTCACAGTAGCCAGCCTCAAGGGAAGCTAGAAGTGGGGACTGAGTTATGATGATAGCCTTGCTGGGACTCCATCCCAAGTCAGTTACATCAGAATCTCGTGGGCCGTGAAGTGAAGACAGGGCTGAGAACCACTGACTCAGACCAGGTGGTCACCAGGCACAGTGCCACCCCAGACAAAACTGGGTTCTGTGAGTGAGGAAGACGTCAGGAGTGGATGGATGTTGGGTAGGGCGGAGCAGGGCCTAGTGCACCGCTCCATAGTGAGTGGTGGCTCTGGCACCGGTCATCCTTGCAGGGCGTTTGTGCTGCATGGGTTGACCCCTGGTGTCCAGGGCATCATCTGCCCTTCCCTTCATCCTTTTCTGTGATGGCCTGAGCCATGGCCCTGGAGAGGAAGCCCTTTTATCTCTCCGGCATCGGGCACAGTCTCCTCCTCATAGCAGGTGCTTACACACCAGAGGTTTGTTTTTTATTTTAAGACAGGGTCATGCTCTGTTGCCCAGACTGGAGTGCAGTAGTGTCACATCTCACTGTAACTTTGAATTCCTGGGCTCAAGGGATCCTCCGACCTCAGCCTCCTAAGTAGCTGGGACTACAGGCCACATCACGGCGCCTAGCTAATTTTTATATTTCTTTCTTTCTTTTTTTTTTTTTTTTGAGACAGAGTATCACTGTGTTGCCCGGGCTAGAGTGCTGTGGCGTCAGCCTAGCTTACAGCAACCTCAAACTCCTGGGCTTGAGCGATCGATCCTTCTGCCTCAGCCTCCCGAGTAGCTGGGACAATAGGCACGCGCCACCAAGCCTGGCTAATTTTTTTCTCTCTCTGTATATATTTTAGTTGGCCAATTTCTTTCTTTCTATTTTTAGTAGAGATGGGGTCTCACTCAGGCTGGTTTTGAACTCCTGACCTTGAGCAATCCTCCTGCCTTGGTCTCCCAGAGTGCTAGAATTAGAGGTGTGACCCACCTCGCCCGGCCTAATTTTTATATTTTTAGTAGAGATGGGTCTCGCTCTTGCTCAGGCTGGTCTTAAACTCCTGGGCTGAAGCGATCCTCTCACCTCTGCCTCCCAGAGTGCTAGGATCACGGGTGCGAGCGTAATCTGCCATATACACCTGTGTTTTAAGTGCCTCACCTTCCCCATCCCTGCCTTCCAGTGGCTTCCAGGGGAACAGGTTTTAAGGACAGGTAAGGGGGGTGGGCCCATTGGCCAAAATCCACCTTTGCTGTTAGACACGACCTCTGCCTTTTTTCCTAGGCCTCCACTTGGTAATTCACACCAGGGTCCCTTCCAGTGGTGTGGTGCCAGGAATTCTCCAGGGTTCTGTGTTGTAATTGAGGGGTTGAGGGGTAAACCAGCTCCATGGCCGCGCCCTGTGGGCCTGGCCCACAGACGTTTGCACCGGGACGCAGGCTGTGTGGACGGAGGACCTGGTTTGTGGGCAGCACTACACCTGTGGCTCCTGACACGTGGGCCAGCTCTCCCCTTGGCCTCCCAGCAGATCCCGAGCGCTGGGGCTGCCGCGTCATGGACACTGAGAGGTGGGGACGCGTCCGCTTGCTGTCTGCCTCGCTGCCTTCCTCAGCCAGGCACATCTTTGGACTCGTCTGTCACCCCCACTCGTGTGAGTTCCTTAAGCTTGTGGGCTGGGCTGCTTATGACCCGTCCTCGGTGCCTAGCACGGGGCCTGGCATTGGAAAGACGTCTCTTGGCTGTTTGTTGAATGACTGACTGGACGGTGGATAGAAGTCCTTCTCTCCTTTAGTCCCCATTGGAGTTAGGGGTTAAAGTAGGCGTCTGTCTTTCTCATGATTGAGTCCTAGTTTGTCCCCACAGCCCCCAAGGACTAAGAACACATGAGGTATTGGGGTTTTGCATAACAGCGTTGAACTGAGGCAGGAAGCAGAACTCAAAAGGCACTTGCCGGGATTTCGACAAGGTAAACTTGCTTTCTGAAGAGCACAGTTTTTTATCGGATGCACCTGGCTTCTCAGGCGGCGGCTGTTGGGGGCTATTTGGATCCGGGAAGTGCCTTCCTCTTCAAGCCTGAGTCTCCTGACCTCAGGTGTTGCTGAGAAAACTCATGTCCTTGGCTGTCCTCCCTGGCTCAGCTCCAACCCCGTGTTTCCCAGGAAGCCTTGTGAGTGCTTCTAGCCCGCACTTACCCACATGGTCTCTGCTGTCTCTGGCCACTCATGCTTGGTGTCAGGGTGATCGGAACAGGTGACGTTATCTGAATAGGGCGCTGATTGCACAGAGGAGCTGACTTCGTGCTTCGGGGCAGGGTCTCCTGCACCCACTGCCGCGCCATCATACCCATCGACAAAGCCAAAGAGTGATCTGGTTTCTTCTCAGCCCGGGGTCGAACCTCCCGGGAGTCCGCAGCCCTGGTGGATCTGAGGGCAGGGCGGGAAGCCCTGAGTTCCCAGCTGCGGCCGCTCTCACCCCTGGCCTCCTTGGGAACGTCTCCACTTGTGGTCTGGGGCAGATTTGTTTGTTTGTGTTTGAAGTTCCCCGACTCTTGAGTTTGACGTCAAGGCAGGATCGCTGGGGGGAGGCTTGGCGGGGAGGCTGTCTCTGCGCGAAAGCACAAGTCTGGCAGCTTCCCCAGGAGAATGCGGGCAGGGGACAAGCCGCGCAAGGGTTGCTGTTGCGAAACGCCTAGCCCAAGGATTGAGGTCACTTGTACTTTCTCCTCTCCCCACTTTCCCTGGTGCGCGCTCTCACTCTGCCCCTTGCCTGAGAATGTCATGCCCCTCCTTGAGGGCTGGGCGGTGTTTACTAGCAGCCAGGGCCGCCTTTGGCACCCTTGGAGCCGGGCGCTGTGGTCAGCCCGCACCTGGGAGTGAAGCGGTCAGCTGCGTCAAGACCTCCTTATGTTCTCAGAAATCATTTTGCAACATGTTGGCCGCGGCAGCCAGGCCAGACTGCCTAGCTGGCTGGGTTGGCAGGAAGTCTCCAGAAGCACACTCCAGCTTTGGCAAGGAGGTAGATGTATGGGGACCATCCCTGAGGTCTGGGCAGCGCAGGCTTGTAGTTGTTGGGAAAGAGACCACTGGGGAAAAGGCTGAGTAAGTCAGGAGGGCTTTGGTGACTTGCTGAACTTTGGGATGGCTCGGCCCAAGCAAGGACTGGGTAGGCATCCATGCAAGAGGGCGGTGCTGCCTGGAGGAGGAAGAAATCAGGGTCCTAGGGGTGCTGGTGAGCTGGAAGCCGGTCCACAAGCTGCACCAGCTGCAGGAGGACTAAACAGGCCAAGAGGAAAGGGGTGGATGAGTACAGGGGCTGTCCACCCTTCACCTCACTCTGCAAAGCTTGCTGGGATCTTCCTGAAAGGGTGGCCAGGTGGTGGTCAATGTCAGTGCTGATTTGGAGCCAGGGATGGGGTGTAGTTTACTGCAGTAACCCCAGAGGCTAGGTTACTGCAAACCAGGACCAGAGGTGGTGTCCCATTGGGGTGGCTGGGTACATTTAGAAGGTGTGGGCCAGCCTGCAGCTTCTATTCACATTGCTGGATTTGGGGCTTTGGGTCCCAGGAGAGGTAGACCCTGCTCCCTGCCATCCTGCTCCCACCAGTCAGGACCACTTGGATGAGCTGAGGGTGTGGGTGGCAGGGGTCGTTATTTTGGGACGTAGTGTGACACCTAGAGACAGAGTGTTGGATCAAGATCGGAATCCCTTCTTTAACCACAGCATTTGAGAAAGTTATTAATATAAAGCTTGGTGCCTTGGTTTCCTTGTTTGTAAAATGGGACTAATAAAATACACCTTTTAGTCTCATGGGTTTAACACACGTGGGTTTGTGAGTGACGCTAAAGGAGAGTGTCACTCATCCTGCTGAGGCTGGACTCAGAATTGCATGCCTTGCTGCTGGCACGGTGGCGGGCAGGCAGCCCCTAGCCAGTGGGCGAGCCCAGCACCCACGTGTGGGCATAGCTCTGTTTTCCTCTACTCACTGTTGAGTCCACGGTACTTCCCATTAGAAGTCGGGATGGGTCTGTGATGTTTTCAGTTACAGGTGACGGTATTCGGTAGGGGGAGTGATATGTTTCAGGGACATTGCCAGCTTAGGAGCTGTGTGAAGATTGGGACGTCGTCTTTGTGCTGTCAGGGATCTTCTGTAATCCCTGTCTCCTGGAATTGTCACTGGCAATCCCGGGAGAGAAGGTGATGAGGTCCCATACAAATAGAAGAGATTATTAACACTGCTAGGCTGACAATTGCATACTGACATGATTTCTATAACAGAGGGAGCCTGTGAGGGCTCCTGCTATTCTACGTGGGAGTCTGGTGTTCCTCTCATCCTGTGCCCGGGATTCATTTGTTCATTTATGTGTTAACATCTGTCACCTCTGTCCCCATAGACTTAACCTCCTGTCCTGCTTTTGAGACATGAGTATGTTGGCCACCTCGAGGGTCCCATGGCAGCAGACGTGTGAATCAGGGTTAGGGTGACACACATCTCGGCATCTGGCCTCTTACACAGCCCAGATCACGGGCTTGGGAGTTGCCCGCAGAAGGGACCTCCCCATCTCAGGCCCTGCAATTTTAGGGTGGAGCTGACTTTGTTTGCGAAGTCAGTAGTCTGGAAAGAGGTGTTTTCTGTTTTACCTTTTCTGTAGTTAAAAAAAAAAAAAATTTTTTTTTTTTTTTTTGCAAAAGCTTAAAAAAGCCTGGGTGGGGTATAATCCAAGTGGCACCCACCAAAAGTCTTCCTGCTCCTCCTCATCAAGGCTGTTCTTGCAGGCTGAGCAGGAGCAATACTAACAGGGTCCTATTCAGCAAGTATTTTATGCGTTCTGGACTTGGATAAACACTGCATGCATGAGTCCGCAGTGAGTTCTCGGCGGAGCTATGGAGCATGCGTTCTTTTCTGCACTTGACAGATGAGGAAACTAAGATGAAGTGACCCAGTTCCTGCCACACAGCTGATGCGTGATGGTGCCCAGGGTGGAGCTGCCTGTCTGCCAAACCCCAGCTGCCCACGGGGGGATGGGGCAGTTAACAAATGGCGGGCATGGCCCCCGAGCAGTCAGAACAGGCGCTGGTAGAAAACAGGAGGTGTGGGCAGTTTGGTCGTCACCACTGCACCGCCTGGCCAGTCCGGCACAATGGCTGGCCCCCGTCCAGTGCCCTGTGGAAGCCCGCGGGAGGTTTCTGCTCAGACTGCCATCGTAGCCAGCGTTGTCCTCTCGCTTTTGGAGGCAGAGCGGCTACTGCTCTAGCTCCACGGGGGCGACCTCCAGGGCATGGTGGGTTCTGTGGCCACGGAGGAGCCCGGTCTCCCAAGTCAGCCTGGCCTTTGAGCGGGTCGCTTGTGACAGCCGTGACGGACCCTGGAGGGTGGACCCAGGGTCCGTGGGTGCCAGCTGTGGGGAGGCAGTTTGAGGCCCAGCGTAAAGGGAAATGATGAGGACGAGGCCAGCACTGATTTCAGGGTCTTTTTTCGTCCCATCCCTGGCACGGACATGATCCCACCCACATCTTCACTACTGCTAAGGAGGACACAAGGACTTTGCTGCTTGGGGATACCACCCGCTCCAGCCCCCCCACCACTGAATGAGGGTTTGCCCTGTTGCAGGCATTTTGCTGAGCATTTTACATTCATATTTTCTCGTGTAAATCTTTGCAACAGCCTTTTGAGGTGGATCGACCCCATTTTACAGGTGGGGAAACTGAGACTTACAGGTCAAATTCTATGGCTGTGTTCACTCATTGAAGGAAGATGGTGTTGAGGGACTTTAAGGCCTAGTCTGCCTGTCTTGAGAGCTGAGGTCTTCCTCTGGAGCTCTCTTGCCTCTTGTTTATGGTTGGAGCAGCCAACTGTAATGTCGGAGGACCCGTGTAGCTTTTTTCCAGGCAATCTTTTGTATATAGCAACTCACTTGGCCCCAACCTCCGTAAGTGATGCTCTCGCCTGTAGGTAGTGAGACTGAAGCTGAGCTGAGGATGATTTTTCCAAGATCTTTGATCTTAAACGTCAGACCTGGGACCAGAGCCGAGGTCTTTCAGCCCAGGACACTTAGTGAGTGCCTGCTGTGTACAGTGCATCTGATAGTACCCACCAACTGTTTATGGGCTGATTTGATGCTCTTCTGCTCTTTCTGTAAACCAGGTTCTGTGTCAGGTGGGGGTGGGGTCTATGAGTCTGGCCAGGGCCTCTCCTATGGCCAAGTTCCCTCTTGCTGTTGCTCCCATCCCTAGAACCCCAGGTGCTTTTCTGTGCTGGAAAATTTATATCTTGTGGTTTTGTGGTTAAGAGAAAATGACACTACCAGCGAAAGGTCCCTTGTAAGCCCCTAGGGCTGGGTTGGCAGGGCCACCCCTTGGTGCTTCTGTCATTGCAACCAACTTTCCAAAAAGCAAGAGCAGCTGTATGTCACTGACGGGGAGTTTGCCACACGCTGAGCTCCTCTGTCCTCTGTGAATGCGAGAACCCAAATCTGCAGGTGTCGTTTCTTCTTCATGAGCTCGGGGAGATAGCAGCTTCCAGAACACCAAATGGGTCCCTGGCAAATGGGTCACAGTGTGTCATGTGTCAGGCTCAGCCTGCTGGGTTTATGGATTGTTACCTGGGCGCAGCAAGGAATCACTTCGGGTTCTGCCCAGTCCTCCGCGGGGACTGCTCTGGGCTATCTAGTGGGCACCTCTAACACCCTTAAAAAAAAAAAAGAAACCACTTGCTCTTCTTCTGGGGAGCGTGCTCTGGGTTTAGATATGATCAGGCTCCTGCCTCATCACTTGCCTGATTGGCATTTGTTTTCCGCTACCATTTGATAAATGTCTCGTGCTTGTCGGGCACAACGCGTCGTGTGTTCGTGTGTCCACCCATGTGACAAAAGTTTTAAAATAGACAAGCAAAAAATCAGAGCTGTGATATGGGATCTGGGCAGGGGCCAGAGGGCTCAGGGAAGGCTTCCTGGAGGAAGGGGTGTCTGGGCTGATCTGTGCAGGCACAACAGTCCTTGGGAAGAGCCCACCTGGCAGAGGAAGGGGGGGCCTCTGGCTGAAAAGGGCAGCAGGTGGTGGGGAGGAGGCTGAACTGGAGAAGCCCCAAATGCTGGCTCGTCTCGATGTTGGCCTGCGATGGCCCCAACGTCTTGCGCAGAGCAGATGTTATTAATCACTCCCGGAGGAGCGTGGTCCCTGAAGGCCTGTGCCAGTGGCGGACGGTCTTCATAGCTGCTGCTGTTGGTGCCAGCAGCCCAGCCTGTTCAGTTGACGTGGAAAAGAGTGGTTTTGAGTTTGGACAGCTGCCTGATTTATATAGTCCTGTCTCTGGTCAGCCCTTCGAAGTGGTGGTCTGAGAGCTGTTTGGAACGGAGGGAGGAACTGGCTGTGAGAAACACGGGGAGAAGGCCCCCTGTTTCCTTCCTCGGGCATTTCTCAGCACTTGTTAAGTGCCAGGTGCGGAAATAGGCAGGTAGGGACAGTAGTGAATGAGGTGGGCACGGCCCCTGCCTTGATGTATGACAATAGGGGCATCTGACCTAGTCTCGTGTGGTCTCTGTACTGCAGTGCAGTGTGAGCTTGGTGTCGCCATTCCTGTTTCACAGACTCAGAAAAATTAATGTACCTTCCTCAGAGCCACACAACTAGTGAATGGTGGCTTTGAACTCAGATCTGTTCACCTCAGAAGCCTTCTGAGATGTGCCCGTGCCCGGGGAGCTCAGATCTATTGGGAGAGACTGAAGCAGAAGCTGTTAACTTTAGTACGAGGCCCACCGTGGTCGGGCGTGATACAGTCACACGTGGTCCACTTGGCAGGGGACGTGGGGACTCTGGCTTGGCGTGGGTGGGAAACTCCAGGAAGGATTTCAGGAATGGCTGGTGGGTGGGTGTGTACCTGGAGGGCGGGGTGGGGGCAGGGGCTGCGGAATGGAGATGGGTGGGGGGAGACTGAGGTCCTTACTTGGGGATTAGCCTCTGATCTCACCGGGAGGGAGGGTCAGAGTGGGGTGAGCCGGGACAGGGCACTGAGTGCCTACTTACACCTGTAGGGTAAACGCGCAGGTGTCAGCTTTGTCCCTGACGATGTTGGTCCCTTAATAGGACAGCGAGTAGACTTCTTATGTGATCACTCTCTGGCCTCAGTGAGAGTGTGGGATCAGCAGTGTCTGCTCCGGACGCCTGAGGGCATGTGGTGCAGGAATGCACGGTTTCCCCAAACATCCGGACTGTACAATTGAGTGGGATTATTTTGATTCTGACTCAGGGCTCCCTGTCTAGCGATTGTCCCCACTTGCCACTGAGGCCCTGGTGTCCTGAAGGTAGCAGGATTTACGGAGTTTGGGGTTACATGAGAAGGGCTAGTGACCCTGAGTGGGCTGAATCTGGGTTTGCCAGATTCTTGGTGAACTTGGGACCAAGCAATTAAATGGTTTCTGGGGGGCAATTTCAGACAGGCTGATGTGGGAGCAGTGGTTTTGTTGTCATTGTGGGTCTCGTTTCATGTTCACATCCCTCTAGCCACAGGAGTTCTTTATCTAGGGTCTGTGGATAGGATTCAGGGACCCACAGACTTGGATGGGAAAAATGCACTTTTATTTTCATTAACCTTAATGGGAATTTAGCATGCTGTTCCACTTGGTTGTAAGCAACAAGGCACGGTCATCTTAGTAAGTACCTGCGACTCGGTCACCAGTAGCAATCACAGCTGTTTTCATACAGTATCACTATGGAGCTGTCGAAAAAGTAGTTTACACTTGCGACAGCTCCAAAGTCATGGTGGTTATTAGACCCACTGCTAGATATCATTTAATACTTTAATAAAGGTGCTTTAATTACATTCACACTTTTAATATCTTGATTAACGTATTTAAATAACAATTGATTTCCATTGTAACCCTAAGTGTTTTATGCATTTAAAAGCATTGTTCTTAGAAAGAGATCATGAGCCTCCCCAGACTGCCAGAGGGGTCCCTACTCTGAAATGGTTATAAGCTCCTGTTCTAATTGGAAATTTGGAGCCTTTCTAGATATTTGAAATTTAAAATTATTATTTTTTAATATTGTGACTGTTGACAAAAGAATCCTTGGCCTTTAGAAAAATGTACTAAGATTTATTTATACTGAGATTTACTAAGTGTTGAGTATCCCTTATCGAAGTGCTTGGGACCTGAGGTGTTTTAGATTACAGATTTTTTTTGGATTTTGGAATATTTGCATTTTACTCAATGGTTAAGCATCCAAAATCCGAACTGCAAAATGCTCCAGTGAGCATTTCCTTTCAGCATCATGTTGGTGCTAAAAAAGTTGTGAGTTTTGGAGCATTTCAGATTTTGGATTTTTGGATTGGGAATGCTCAACCTCTATTTGCAGATGGAAGGAAAAGGAATGAATTAACAGTAACTGCAAAACCTGTGAGGGGCAGCATGACCCAGGAGGTGTCTCTGAATGGCAGGGTCCTATAGGAGACTTGAAGGTGGTGCTTGCCTTTTTGGGGGGAATCTTGGAAGTCACCAACAGGAGGGCACTAGAGTCCCGGCAACATTTCGGAAGCTCTGGCTGGGTCCCTGGTTCACTTGATCTCAGCCAAGCCAGGCGCCTCCTCGGGTCTCTGCAGTGGCGATGTGCTCATTTCCCTCTGTTCAGCCTGCTCAGCCTGGCCTGGCCTGGCCTGGCCTCCAGATGGGACGCGTCTCCTTTGTTTTTTAACCACCCCTGGCTGCGCCCTCCTTGTGCCCCTCCTCCCCCATTTCTTCAGTCCAGTACTGGGCGCCAGGTCGGAGCCCAGTGTTTGTCACGGAGACTGCCAGGCTGATCTAGGTCTGTCTCTGCCTGTCCTCGTTTAAACTTACCTTATTTGAAGTTTTAGCCTTTCAAGAGTCTTTTGAAAGCTTTGGACACCCTTCCCTTGGAAAATACAAAGGCTCACGTGTCTGAAATTTGCATACATTTCAGGGTATGGATCCCTGAAAGCTTATTTGGGGACCCTGACCAGCACTGCTACAGCCCTGCAGTCACGGCCACACTTTGTTGTTCACTGCATGCTGGGCATGTCCCGCGGGCGTCATTCTTCTCACCTTCCCTGAGAGGCAGATTCTGTTATTACCCTCATTTTCTGGAGGAGGAAATGGAGGTTCTTCTGGTGGTGGGGGTTGGGGGCAGAATTAAGTAAGTTGTCCGAGGTCACAGAGCTAGGATGAGACCGAGCCACTGGACCCCAATGTAGGCAGTCTGCTTCTAGGCTGGACACATCCTTGGTAAGTTACCCATCCTCCCCAAACCCCAAAGTCTTCCACATTATCAATTACCGACTCTCCCACCCCACCCCAGCAGGAAGGCGTTTTATGTTCAACCCAGTTCTCTGTTCTGACCTCATGGTCTTGAGGGTGGGGCAGTGTCAGCCCGGCTGTGTCACGCAAACAGCCGAGAGCAGAGCCGGCAGGCCGCTGTCCTCATCACATTGCTCGTGTCTGCCCGAGCTCCCCTGTAGCTTGCTGGGGGCTGCCACGTGCCTGGGCCACGAATGAACGCGGCCTTTTCTTCCCTGGCCTTCCCGCAGGCGAAGCTGGTCCGGTACATTTGTAAGCAGCGGCAGTGCAAGCTGAGCGTGGCCCCCAGCGAGAGGACCTCGGAGCTCAACAGCTACCCCCGCTTCAGCGACTGGCTGTACACCTTCAACGTGAGGCCGGAGGTGGTGCAGGTACGCGGGCCGGGGCTTGGGCAGGGGTGGAGTGTGAGGGGCCACGCAGAGGGACCACACAAACCCGTGGGCCAGCTTCACCGTGGCTAAGGGCGGGGGGTGCTCTCTGCTCTTGAGAAGGGGATGGGAGTGGCCCAGAGTAAAAGTCACTCCAGCGAGTGCCCTGGCACTTTAAGTCAGTACCTTATAAACCAGGGCAGCCTGACCATGCTGGCCATTCATTTGTTCATCATGATGACAGCAGCCAGCACTTCTGGAAGCATTGGCTATGTGGCAGACACTGTGTTAAACATTTTGTATAGATTTACTTCTCACAAAACCCTATAAGGGAGTTAGTATCCTTGTTGCCATTTTATATTGGGGAAAATTAAAGCACAGAATGCTTAAGTAACTTGTTTAAAATTACACATCCAGTAAGTGATTGCCTTGAAAGTTTGAAAAGAGAATTTGACTTCAGTTTACTCTTCTGACTGCTACAATGTACTGTTTTCCTTCCTTTGTTCTCTCTTCCTATCCATACAACCCCGCACCCCCCAACTAACCAACCAGTGTATGTGGAGCGTGTACCATGCTAGGTGTCAGGGGTGCAGGGATAGCTCTCGTGGGTGCAAATAAATCCATGCTTGCCAAGTAAGTTTCACCCAGTTGGGTCTCTAAACTCCCTGCTTCTATTCTAAAATTAACAAGGTTGGCTCTTGCTATTGTGTAAAAAGTAACATGAATTCGTTATATTTAGACACATTGGAAAACAGAAAGAAGGAAAAAAAATCACGTAACATATTCCCACTGCTCAGAGAAAATATGATCATTATGATCTAGTCTTTCCCCACCCCATCACCGATTCAAAAGTCTTTTAAAAATTTCTGGGTGAGAAACGGGCAAGACCTGGACTGTCTTGTAAGGTCGTCACTAGCCTTGTGTGGCTATTAAGCACTTGAAACATGGCTAGTCCAAATTCAGATGTGCTGTATCAAAGATATAAATTTGAAGATGGGCTGAATTCTGAAGACTTGGTACAGGAAAAAGAGTATAAAATTTCATTCAGAACTTTTTTTATGTCTAGTATAAATCACACTCCTTTGGATATATAGAGCTGAATAACATTAAAATTAATTTTCTACATGTTTGTTTTCTCTTTACTTTTTAAAATGTGGCCACTTGAAAGTTAAAATCTAAGTAAGTGGCTTGCATTATGTTTCTGTTGGCCAGCACTGGTTTAAACCATCCTGAATAAATAATGTTAGGTTTTGTTCTTATCATTTGACATGCCTACCAACACGTTTTCTCCATGTTTTCATGCTTTGATGTTGTATTTATTACTTATTTGTGTCTTGTGGAGTGCCTGTGGTGTGGTCAGTTACCAGGCAGAGGTTAACCCCAGCCATGGGCTATTAGTCACAGCACAGGGGCTAATATTATTTATGAGACTGTTTGTATACTTAGGAATTTTCCCTAGGAGAGATTCCTGGACGGGAAATGACAACAACATGAAAGGTTCCTGTCGTGTGGTGGGGGGTGGAGAGGTGGGGGTAAATGGGGGACCCACAGGGGAGCTCATCGATAGAGTTATCGACACCTCACATGCCCCTGGAGCTATCCCAGGCCCCAGCAACCCTCCTAACTGTGGGGTACACCAGCTCTTAAGCTGGCAGAAAGGGGTGGGTTGGAGGAGTTTGAAGGAAACTGTGCTTTGCGAGATGGAGTTTTCTAGAGTATTCACAAATAGTTGCACATGCGCGTGTGTGCACACACTCAAACACACACACGTGCGCAGATAATATGCACGCTGGGCTATGGTCTCCATCCACCGCCCCACTGCCTGCCTGCCCAACAGCTTCCTGCCTTCAGGAAGGAGTCCTGAACATGTAACGATGAGTCCCCGGGTACAGGTTTAAGATCATGAACTTGGAGGCCATGGAAAGTTGAGGGGCCCCTCAGCCCCCTGCCCCTTCCCACCTTGCCTCCTTCCTACCCACCCGCCCTCCCCGGCTAAGAGCTCAGAGACAGCAGATCCCTCCTACTCACGGCTTCAGCTTACAGCCGGGGACACTGGGGCCCTACGCCAGCCACAGAGCTAGTAGCAGGGACAGACTCGAGGTTCAGACCCAGGCATGCTGGACTCCAAAGTGCCTTTTCACTTCCTTTCCTGGGCCTAAGGCATCTTTGGCAGAAGCTCCCCAAGGGATTTCCCTGCAGAGATCTGAAATGTGCAGGCACCCAGCTCCATCCCTGTCCGTCTTTGAGAGAGGGGCCGGGTGTTCCCAGGGCAGAAGCCAGTATGATGGCGGCTGGCTGCGGGGGCTGCCTTGTCACGT
The DNA here is from genome assembly GCF_040939455.1 of Microcebus murinus. Classification (NCBI taxonomy): domain Eukaryota; kingdom Metazoa; phylum Chordata; class Mammalia; order Primates; family Cheirogaleidae; genus Microcebus; species Microcebus murinus. Next base: position 23,135,105 of record NC_134121.1, on the reverse strand, counting down.
GGTCAGCTCTGCGGTAGCTGGGGAAGGGGTGTTCTAGCCTTGCCCAGAGGCATAGGGGATGCTGAGTCAGGTAGTGTTTGAAGCATGAAGTGACAAAACAGAGCTGGGTGGTCACTGAGGCGTAAGCTCATTCATATCTAGGGATCAGGCAGGCAGCAGAGGCCAAACGCCAGAAGGACATTGGGAGCCAGGATGTCACTTGGTGTGGAAGACTGGAGTGGAAGTCTGAGGAGAGAGCTGTGGGGATGGGGGGTCAGGAGCATCCCGGCTGCCCGGTGACCTCTCCAGCTCAGAAAGTGACGTGTTTGGAGCAGGCTCTTCCTCCCCAGCCATATACACATCCATGCTTGCTTTCCCACCCCCCGTCCCATCTCAGTAAATGGTAGCATTGTCCACCGGGTGCCTAAGCCACACACCGGGAGTCAACCCTGGTCCCTCCCGTGCGAGCCCTGGGGGCTCCCCTCCAAGACACGCTGCAGACCTGTTCACCTCCTCTGTCCCCACCTCCAGCACTGGGTCCAGGCCTCTTGTCATCTCTCGCTGAACCCCTGTATCAGTCCCATCAGACTAGTATTGACTAGTCTTCCTGCTTCATCCTTTACCCCCTTCACTCCCTAGCTAACCAGCAGCTGGAGTGTTCACTTAGAAACGTGAATTAGATCACGTGCTTGTCCAATGCTTCCCATTTCCTTTAAACGCCAGATGCCTCCTGCGATTTGGCCTCTGCCTCCCCCTTTCTGCCCTCCTCTCGCTCACACTCTCTGTTGCTCACTCTGCTCTGAACTTGCACCAGCTCCTCCCCTCCCTGGAGTACTCTGTGACTCATTCCCTGAACATCATCCTAGTGTGGGCCCATGGTCACCTCCTCCATGCTGTCCTCCCTGATGATCTGATCTAAAGATCACCCCACCCTTTATTCTCTACCAGTGCACCTTGGTACAGTGAACACTCTCGGGAGTTACCTAACTCATTTGTTGTGTGTGGTCTGTCCACTCTCCCACGGGGATATAAACTCCGTGAGACAAGGACCTAGCTGCTCTAGTTGGTTGGCCACAAAATCCCCACTGATTATTGAGCTCAACATGGCAGTCATTTGATTGAGCTAGATATAAAAATAAATACCTGTTTATTTATTGGGTGAATGAATTTCATCGTGACATGGTCGGTGGCCCCAGGAGCCAAGGCTGTGGTTCTGATTGGTAATGACACAGGTGGCTCTCAGCTCTGGCTTTCAGTTTAAGTCTTGCACGAGAGGCCACTGTAAGGGTCATAGCCCCCAAAGAGCCACCTTTGCACCCGTGCCCAGCTGCCCAAGAGTCCCTTCGGAAAGAGTCCTGGGAGAGTTGGTGCCCCCAGGGGAGATGGCTTTCTCCAGGAAGGCTGGGCCGGGGAAGGTGGGGGAGCCAGCACCCCAGAGAGTTCTTGGGCTGCTGCAGCACTCTGTCTGACCATGCTGATGTCCCTTCATTCCTTAGGGGGTGCTGCTTCCAGGAGCCTGAGCAATTTTGCTGGGAGCCGCTGCTATCTGGATTTGAGCCGCACCTATGGCCACGTGGGGTCCTGGGATCCTTGAGAGCCTGTGGCCCGTTTTGCCTCAGAGCTGACACTTACAGAGCACACTTGATGTGTAGTGCTAAGTGCTCTAAGGCATTGTCTCATTGCATTGTCCCAGCACCCCAACAGCAGGGACCATTTGCACCATCTCACAGTTACGGAAATGGGGGTGCAGTGGGGTGCAGTAACTCGCCCATAATCCCAGAGCCAGTGAGGAGCAGAGCTGGGTGTCCCTCCACACCTTACTGTCCAAGTCCTGGCTCTCAGCCACCCTCTCTCCCTCCTTTCAGAATGGCTGGGTTCAGGATCCTGGCTAAGTCTTTCTCTTCCCGGAGCCTCAGTCTCCTGCTCTGTGAAATGGGGGAATAACGCATGCACCGCTTGCCGGCCCAGGCAGTTGTAAGGGTCAGGCGCTTAGAGGCACTTTGGTGTTCACTGGAGTGGAGGAGGGAAAATTAAGGCACTTTTCCATTTTTTTTTAATCCTCAGCTGCTGTTAATCCCGGGTTAGATCCAGACCCAACAGAGACTGCAGGAGAAGCTTGCACTTCAGTGGCTCTAAATAGCTTCCTGGGAGTGAAAGGAAGGCTGGGAACAGGGGCTGACAGGAGGCTGGCTTCTGAGTCAAGAGGCAACAGGAGTTGGCCCAGGGCTTAGGACAGAGAGAGTGGCACATTGGACCAAGCGGCCAACTCCTGTTCCCCAGCTGGTACCGAGGGCATCCCCACCAGCAGGGCTGGGGGGATGGGGCTGGAGTGGGTGGGGAACAGGAGGAGGGCGGGCTGGGCTGCAGGAGCCCAGGGAGTGGGCCCAGCAGCCTTCTGCCTGGGCTTTGAGAACCAGAGGGGACCATTGGCTGGGTGTCTTCCCCAAACTCTCTGGTCCCTCTTTCTCAAGATTTCTCTTTTTCTTCCTCCCAAATCTCATGTCAATTCCTGGGTTCTGGCCAGAGCGTTCTAAAGGCTGGAAAAAAAATGCTATTCCCTTTGGTAAATCCAGCTGCAGCCCCTTCAGACTGGGGAGACGGCTGCCTCGGTTCAGCTCTGCTCCTAGGAGTTTCGTGTGTGTGTGTGTGTGTGTGTGTGTCTGTCTGTCTGTCTGTCTGTCTGTCAGTCAGTCTAGTGATGGGGGGGGTGCCTCGAGCTAGAGCAGTCCTCTCGGGGTGTGGGCCTCAGGGCTGGCCCTGGGTGTGGGTCTGCTTTATTCTGTCACTGGGACTCTGACCTGTCCCCCACTCCCCCCCCCCCCAGGCCCTGAAAGATTCTGTGTGCTTTCAGTGGGAATCGGTTCTGGAAGTTCTGCCTATCAAACAGAGGTTCAATAATTAGAAGAGAAAGTTCCAAACTGTAAAAACCTATGCTTTTCCAAAGTTGATCTCATAGGTGGAATCTTGTGACTTCTTAATGTCATGTAAACCATTGTTTATTTTCTTAAGTAACTTTTTATTTGGGGATTTACTTTAGAGTTTCAGAAAAGTTGCAGAGATGTGCAGAGGGTTCCATACGTGCCCTTCACCCGTTTCCCCATTGTTAATACCACACCTTACCAGGGTGCAGTTGTCACCGCTGAGGAAGCAGCACTGCAGTGTCACTGGAGTGTCAGCTAAGCTCCAGACTCGTTGGATTTCACCACTTTTCCCTTTAATGTCCCCTTTGTGTTCTAGGATCTAGTCCAGGCCGTCACATTGTTTTTATTTGTCACGTCTCCCCGGTTTCCTCTGCTCTGTGACGGTTTCTCTGTCTTTCCTTGTTTTCCGTGACCTTGACAGCCTTGAGGCCAGGTTTCTGGGTTGCCTGTTGTTTATTGGGATTGTGGGGTTTTGGAAGGAACGTACCGCAGGTGAAGTGCCCTTCCTGTCCCATCACACCGGGGAACACAGTGTCCACGGGGTTTCCCTGATGACAGGACCTTGTCACTTGGCTAATGTCACGTCTGCAGGTCTCTCCAGTGTAAAGCTACTATTTTTCCCTTTCCCCGCCTTACTTTTTGGAAGTGAGTCGCTATGTCTGGCCCGCCCTTAGGACTGCAGGGAGTTGGGTGATGCTCTGCCTCCTCTAGGAGGCGTGTCTACACGTATTCTTTGGAACTTTCCTATAGGAAGGGAGCAGTCTTCTCCCCCATTTATTTATGTCTGTGTGGACTCCTGCCTGTTTCTTTTACGCTTCGGGTTATAATCCAACACTAACTACCGTATTGATTTCGTTGCTCGTGTTGTTCCAGCTTTGGCCACTGGGAGCTCTTGCAGGTTGGTCCCTGTGTCCTTTGGCATGTCCCCATCCTTCCGTTTGTTTTCTGTTTGGACTTCGAGCACTTCCTCGCTTTCTGGCACCACAAGATGCTCCATCCAGCCTCCTCCTTTCTTTTCCACCCCCAGCCCCAGCCCTGGAATCAGCCGTTTACCCAGGGCCCCCCCCCCCAGAGCCAGAGCTTTGCTTGCCTTTGCTTTTATTATATTATGTTTATTTTTGAAATTGTGGTAAAATGCACATACCATAATTTATCATTTTAATAATTTCTGAGCGTATAGTCCAGTGGTGTTAAATACATTCACGTTGTTGTGCAAACATCACCACAACTTTTTCATCTTCCCAGGCGAATCATTGCTTTTTAAAACATTGGTTTTATTAGAAAATATGTTTATTGTGTGTGTATATGGGGAGGGTGGAATAAAATGAGATAAAATGACAGAAGTCCCTCCTTCCCCATGTCCCTGGGGCCTGCCCATCCTCCCTGACACTTTCTAGCCCTCACCTGCCTCTGTCTCTTCTGCACACGTGGGGTTAGACCAGACCTGTCCCTTCGCTTGGTGATTACAAACGCTGCTGCCAAGAACATCTGAGTGCACCTGTGTCTGTGTTCCTGTGGGAAAAGAGTCCTGGGAGTGAGCTTGCTGGGCTGATTTTGTTTTTGTTTTTAATGCTGAGTATGTCTTAAACACTGGGATGGATTTCAACGTGGCCAAAGTGTCCTTCAAATATAATAAAACAATCAAAGTAGGCTTTTGCCCAGCTTTTTCTAGCAGGCAGTGCAGAGAGAGACTGTCATTCCAGATGCACCTGGGACAGACAATAGGCTACATGTGTACCTTTTCCAAACTTGAACTTGGTTAGGTCGTAGTTAGGACTCCCCACCCCTGTCCTTGCATGCTCCCTGAGAACTTGTGCAGGGCCACGGCCTCAGAATAATGAGAGAGGCAGAGGAGAGACGAGGGTCCCTGGGTGGGTCGAGTGGTCGCTGTGGTGCAGGGCCTGATTCCAGGCCCGCTCTGGCCCTGCCTGGGGAACCGCCCAGGAAGCCCAGGCCTTTATGGGATCATGTGTCCTCTGCTGTATCTGGACCAGCCCAGCACCTTAGAGGCTGCAAGCTCAGTGGCATTTTCTTCCTGGCCTGCCTGCCCTGGTGCCTTAGCCCACCCGCTGTTTAGGACGACACAGATTCTGCAAGGGGCTGATGGGATAGGACAGCTTGGCTCACACCAAGGAGAAGGGGTGCCAAGGTCTTGCCAGTGCCCTCCTGGGACAGCCCCGACTCCAGAGTCCAGACCTGTGAGGGTCAAGCTTTGTCAGGCTTCAGAAAGGACCCAGAACCCATGAGGATCTCCAGAAACCTGGCCTGGGATGTGGGGGTAGGTCCTCGGGGTCTCTGTGGAGCAGCTGGTCTGGCTTGGAGGATCCTTCTAGAGCTGGCTCTCTTTCTATCTGGCCCTGAAGTTTGGCCTGGAGAGAGTCTCCTCCAAGGCAGCTCAGCACCCTGAAGAAGTAGCGCCCAGTGTGTGTGTGAGAGAGGGGTTTGGACCAGAAAGTACCTCCAGGATTAGGAGGGACTTGTAGGGGGTAGAGGAGGCCAGGAAGTCGTGGTGTCTGCCCCTCTTTTCCAGGGCAAGGATCACACACATACCACGCTTACCTGGCTGGCATGTACCCTGGCCCCTGTAGGTCAGCCCCTGTGGTGGGCACTGCAGGTGGGCCACAGGTACCTGCTGCCTCCCAGAGCCGCCATCCAGTGGAAGCAGGATGGCCCTGCGTCCCTGTGGCTGTGGTTGGCCCGGCGTGGGGGCCAGGCAGCACCTGAGATTCTTTGAGTATCTAGAGTGGGCCCCCACTGCCTTTCACACTCTGAGATCCCAGGCTTCATCTCTCTGGGCCTCAGTTTACCCATGAGAAATGAAGGGTTAGATTGTTTTTTAAGTTCTTGCCTCAGACAGTTGCTTCTTTTGGAGAGTAAGGAAGCACAGAGTAGAAGCTATGTCCTTCTGCTTCCCCAAACCTGCCATTGGGCGGCTTTGCTTTGCCTCTTGGATGTGTCTGCTCTCCACACGGAGAGGAAGCAAGCAGATACCAGTACCGAGAAATGGGGATTTTAAACTGTTGTCTACACCAAACGAGTACAGAAGTGTTATAAAGTAAGCAGGCAAAGGCCCTCTCTCCTCTTTCACGTCTCAGGGTCCCAGCTTGTCAGCAAGTTGATGGGTCCCCTGCCAGACACCTTCATGCACTTTTCAGTCATTTAAATTGACGTATAAATCTGTTCCCTTCCCTTTTTTTACTTTGCGAAAATGGCGTCCTGTGATATATACCATTCTGCAGGTTTTTAGTCTTAACCTCATCTCTGTGTTAGTCCGTAAGAGTCCACGTATTCTTAGAATAGTAAGGTACAGGATTTCTTCAAGGCATCTTACGAATGCAACTGAGGGGTGCCCACCTGCCCATGTAGCCACGCACCGTGACATGCAGCCTCTTGGTAGTTCAGGTGGCTGGGCACCTGCAAGAGACGGGGTGCCCGGAGGAGGGCAGGCGCCCCGCTGCATGACACCTGGCACACGTGCGGGAGGCCTGTGGCACTTACCTGTGGGGTGAGGGAACGAACAGAAATCACTGTGGGTGGATGTTGGAGACGCCAGAGTCAAAAAGGGGGCCCCTCTCAATATCTGCCCTTCTGTATCTTGGATTTTTTTTTTTTTTTTCTTTTTTTAAGGGATCCAGATCCATGAAGTCTGTTTGCTAAGCTGTCAGTGCTGCAGGGCCCAGCACCAGTGAAGTCAGTACCCAAAGATGATTTGCCCCAGGGCTGCTCCCTGAGGCCTCTGGGGATGGCCTCTGTGTGGTCGGCTTTGTCCCTTCAGCCACTTCGAGTTCTCTGCTGACCTCGACTCTTCATAGCTTCTTGACGGGGAGCCTGATTTTTCCCTTTGGAAAACAAACGAACAGATCTTATGTGTGTGAAGCCATATGTGCGTGTATGATTGCCTCTTTCCTTTTCAATATTGCTTTGCTAGGGGCCGTCCCTGTAGGGCTAGCTCAGTATCATTTCAGCTTTTGTCTTTAGGTTGGACAGTGTTGTGGTCATGAAGTTTCCAGGAAATCTGCTGGGTAGAGAGAAAGGGCACAGACGTGGATGTGGTCACAGGGTGGCAGTTGCACCTCCAGGTTCTTGGTATGGCCGAGGTGACTCTGTGTGTTGCCTTCTGTTTCTACCTGAGTCAGCCCTCAGCCCTCTGCAGCTTGGAGCCTGCTGCGGCATTTCTGGCCTGCCTGACCTTTGGTTCCTCCTCTCTTTCCTGTCTGTGGATGTTGGGGACAGAGAGCTTGGGTGCCACCACTGTATGTGTTGCCCAACCCATCAGACCACCTTCTAGAGCGCCGCTGTCCTGTAGCACTTTTTGCAGTGACAGAAGTTCCCTGTACCACCCCATCCAACGTGGTAGCCGCTAGCCACATGTGGCTGAGGGACACTTGAAATGAGCACAGTGCAACTGAGAAACTGAAGTTACATTAGATTTTATCGTGATGGATTTTAACTGGAATAGACATCTGACTGTGGCTGCACTGGCCGTGCAGGTCTGGAGCCCACCCTGGGCAGGGCCCTGTGCCGAGAGCTGGGCGCTAAAGACACTGCCCCGCCCCAGGAGCGCACAGGCTGGGGTGAGGGGCCCTGGTGGCAGCCAGCCCGGGGTCTCCCAGAACTAGCGGGCAGACTGCGGACAGTCAGGGAAAGACCGATGCCAGGGAACACTTTCCAAGAGCCCAGAGGGGAAGGGGAAGACACACCACGCTCTGCAGAGACCCTGAGCATGAGGAAGCTGCAGTCGTGTGCGGGGCGGCTGAGGGACAGGTCCGCTCCTGGAACTGTTCATGTGTGCAGCATGAGGGTTGCGGTTTACCTGGGGGAGTTGGAAGCGTGTGTGAGAGAGAGGGGGAAGAAGAGTGACTATTGGAATTGCTTTAAGGAAAATAAAACTCCTCCTCAAGAGAAGGCTGGGTGTGCTGAGAGTGTGGGCATGAGGGCAGCACCCGCGTGGAGGCAGGGCCGGGGGCTGAGGGACAGGGCCGGGGTAGGAAACGAGCAGGAGCACTGGACATCTGGAGTCACATGCTGTGGCCATCTGCAGCCACCCTGTTCCACAGGTTAGATCTGAAACTCGCAGCCCCATGCTCTGGCTGCAGCTGGGGAAGTGATTTCAGAGCCTGCTGGCGTGGAGCCAGATTTTTTTCCCTTCAGCGATTTCCCCATTGGAAGTTGTTGAAGGAAGTGGCAAGCGCTGGCCGGGTCGGTTCTGGTGGCGGGGAGCGGCGGGGGCCGTGGAGTCGGGGATTCCAGGGCGACCGCTTCAGGCTCCCCGAATGAGCTCGTGCTGCTGGGGTTCCTGACTGAAGATGCAGGCAGGTCCGGTAAGGGGTTTGCTGTGGCCCTGACGGGGCAAGTTTCTCTTTCCCTGTCCCCTGTCCTGCCATAGTCCCATGTTTCAAATGAGGCCCTCGCTCGGGGTCGGGGGCGAAAGCTACCTGCCTTCTGCCGCCATCTTGGTTTCCCACTGGCTGGCGGTGGCCGTGGCCCTGGGCGGGTCGGCGAGTGCAGGCTGTGCGAGCTGGGAGGACGTGTGCGGTCTGAACGAGACACACGTGAATCCTGTGCCCACGGCCCCTCCCCCAGCCCCTCCTCCCCCCCCCTTGCCATTGGCCCCGCACTCCCCCTTTGGGAGCCAGAGGCCCGGGCATCCTTACAGCCTCGCTCTTTGGCGACTGGGAGCCTCCCCAGGAAGTGCCACATGTCCTCACCCGGCCTCGTGGGGCCTCTGTGCCGGCGTGCCGGGCCCAGCAGCCCAGGGCTGCCTTGGGACTGAGGGGCTGAGAGCTCAGCGCTGGGTGTGGGGTCTCAGTACCAGCCCAGGGGGCCTGGGTCGCAGAGCTCCCCACTTACGATGGGGAAATGGAGGCCACAGTGGCGGACTGGCATGCCTGTGTCGCCCAGCCCGCCGGGAGGGAGCTGCAGTTGGGACATGGAAGGAAGGGGGCAAGCTACAAGGCTGGCCTTATATATATGGTGTCCTGTTTAATCCTTACACCTGGGGCAGGGCGAGAGGGAGAGCCGATGATCCTCGTTTTGTAGCTGAGCAAACTGAGGCTCAGAGAAGTTGAGTGACTTGTCAGTGTCACACAGCAAGCTGATGGCGCAGTCAGGATTCAAACTCAGGTCCTGGTAACTCCACTGCCAAGCTTCCTTTGCCCACACAGTTTTGTCATCTAATCTCTTAGCCAGAATACCCTAGTCTGGGGCTACTGTGTGTAGTTGTGTAATTGAATTAACTGACTGCCTCCCATCCTCCCTCCCTCCCTTTTCTCCTTTTTCTCTCCCTCCCTCCCTCTTTGTCCTTATTCTTCTCATTTCTTCTTTCCTTTACATTCACTCATTATGCACCCACTGATCACTTACCTTGTGCCAGGCTCCCAAGTTAAATATCACAGAAGATTAACAGACAAAATAGTCTGTCCTGGAGGCTTACAGCTGGTGGGACACACATATGTGCAGGTCACCAGGATGCAAAGCTGGCTGGTGGACCCCAGAGAGGAAGGAACAGACTGTGGGCAGGTGCAGAGCTGGGGCCTACTTCCAGGTGTTCTCATTTAGTGAGTGTGTACTTAGCACCTCTTGTGTGCCAGGTACTGTTCTAGGCACTGAACCCACGTTCCTGACCTTAGAGAACTGGCATCACTTTCTGCAACTAATTGTTCTGATCTTGAGCCAAAGGTATCCTCTCTTCAGCTTTCGGGGTGGGGCTACCTCTGGTTTCTAAAAATCTGAAAAACCATGGCATGAGTGTCCTGCTTAGGCCCGTACGTACTACTTGGCATATTTGATCAGCTCTTGGGATTTCCGGGCTGCCAGCTGCAGTGGAAACTGACTAGACTGGAAGCAGCATGTGGGCAGAGACTGGGCTGTTTCATTCACGGCCCTGTCCCCAGTGCCTGGCAGAGAGAGTAGGTGCTCTAATTGAATAACTGGATTCAAATAAGATGATCCACAGAGTCCTGGTCTCTTGGGAGCTCTCCTGTCTGGGCCAATGCAGGTTGCGCTGCAAGGATCTCTGGGGAGAGTGAAGATGGGGGGGCTGCTGGTGGCCTGCTGAGGCCTAAGCCGCCTGCGGTTTCCACTGGTGACAGGCGGACTTGAGCAAGAGTACATGCCCATGGCCTTGCTGTGAGACGTCTTCGGCATCGTGTGTGCTGAGCCTCTTCTGGGGACCACCTGGCTCCTGGACTGTCAGCTTGTGTTTGCCCCCTCCTCCTCTGGGGCCACCTCAAAGGCAAGATTGCCCTAGAAGAGATCTGACTACCCAGATACCATTGGGAAATTTTGCATCAACACTGCACTGTTTTTATTATTGTAAAGCAAGAGTCTCTTCTCTCATTATCCTTGTTTTTAAAAAATAGTAGCATATACATGTCAGTCGTCCCTGCTCTCAGCTATATATGTGTCTTTGGGCTGGCTGCAGGATTGGAAAGCAAGATTGCTTAAGACTTTGACTCCTGGAAGTAGATGGCCCAGGTCCTGGCCCTAGGAGACAAAATCCAGACTTTGTCACTTGCCAGCGTTATGACTTTGGACAAGTCCCTCAACCTCTCTGAGCCTGTTTACTCCCGTGTCAGTTGCTCTAGGTAGAAACTTAGGAGTCATTTCAGCTCCCTTCTGCTTCCTCAACCCCCACATTCGATCACCCAGCAAATCCCATTGGCTCTATTTCCAAGTACGTCTCAAATCCACCTATGTCTCTTTCCTCACCGCCACCTCCCTGGTCCTGGCTACTGCTGGGACCTCTGCGCTGCCCCACATCGCTCTCTGTGTCCACTCTTGCCCTCTCCTTCCTTTTATTCTTCATAAGCCAAGAGTGACTTTTCCGAAAACCCAAATACGATCATCTCACGTTTCCGAGTTAAATCCCTCCTCGGTGTCTTGCTATAATCACTGCAGAGTCCAAACACCCCACATTACTGTCGAGGCCCTGAAGAGTTCAGCGTCTTCCTCCTCCTTGCATGTCATCGGCTGTCACTTTCCCACTGGCTGTAGAACACGTCAGATGGTTTCCTGTCTTAGCCCAGGGCCTTTGTATGCCCTGTTTCCTCTGCCTGGAAATTTCTCTGCCCTCATGGCTAGCGCCTTCGCATCCTCTGACCAGGGCTTGGAGGTCAGCTCTTTAGAGAGGCCACCCCTTCTGAACTTAGATGCCCCCCCATACCCGCGACTTCACCTCAACATCTTCTTTCCGTCTTTCCTTTCTTTCTTTCCAATTTAAATTGCAAATTTCAATTACATATTTTAGTTATTTTTGATTTGTTTTTTATTTGGTGGTTCTTATCAGAATGCAAGCACCCTGGGGAAAAGATTATATGTTTTGTTCAGTGTTGTATTCCTAGTGCTGACTAAGGTGCCTGGGACTTAGCTGGTAGTCAGTAGCTATTTGTTGATTGGATGGATGGATGGAGAAATGGGAGAATGACATGGCATCAAGGCACATAGTGAGTACTTACTTAGTTAAAAATGTTATATTCTTCTCCTAGTTAGAACTTATCCATAGCAAGTTCAGATACCAGTTGGCTTAAAACAGAGACTTGTCAGTTCAGGTGATACGAGTCCAGGGAGGTCTGGGTACAGGGGCTCAGGTGGTGCCATTGGTGCTTCTCAGGCAGGCTTGCTCCGCCTGGCAGGCGCAAAGGGCACAGGAGCTGAGCCCCACTCCCTTCCACCACCATCGTCTTGTCAGTGAAGAGCTGCTTCCCTCAGAACTGCAGCCGAACTTCAGTCTCAGGGGGGGCTCTGATTGGCCTGGCTTTGGTCACATGCTCATCCTGTAACCCGCCACCTGGCTATTCGGATGGAGAACTCCAGTTGGCTCAAAAGACTTGGCCTTGGTGGAGGAGCCTGAGGGGCCAGGGCCACCTGCTCTCAGGAAGTGGTTCCTGGAGGAGAGACAGCCCTGCGCACAGGAGGCCGGGTCCTGTGAAACTCTCCCTCCCTCGGGTCACAGTGACTGTGGCTACTGTGGTACCCGCCCCCACACTTCCTCGGGGTGGGTTGTCTGGGGGGTCTCAGGTGACCCTTGGGTCTCCATTTCCCGTCAGGGAACAGAACTCCGGTGTCTGGGGGAGGCGGGCTGAAGGGCCTCTGGCTCAAAGGTGGCTTGCCAGAGGCTTTGCCATTCCCCAGGAGGGGTCTACGGTGATCGTGTTTCTAGAATGCAGTAGGTGAGCCCATCTCTCAGTTTTTTGATAATATTTCTCATTTTCCTCACTATGAAAATAATAAATGTTCATTTTAGAAAATACAAGAAAGCAAAGCAAAGTCACCTATAATCCTATTCAGAGACAATTGTTGGTTCTTGGCTTTGTAGGTTTTTTTCTTAATATCCAATAATTTACACATATATTTGTCCTTCCTTCCTTCTTTCCTCCCTCCTGCTCTTTCTTTCACTGTTTTAGACAGGGTCTCACTGTGTCACCAGGGCTAGAGTGCAGTGGTGTCATCACAGCTCACTGCAACCCCAAACTCCTGGGCTCAAGTGATCTTCCGCCCTCGGCCTCCCAAAGCACTGAGATTACAGACATGAGCCACCATACCCAGCCCATATGTTCCTTTTCAAAATGTGAAAAGTATAGAAATTACAGAAAACAATAATAGCCACCATTTATTGATGGCTTATACCATAATCTTACTACCCAAAGGAAACAGTGCAAACGTCTTGTATTTTCTTCCAGTCAGCCATCTTGGTATGTTGGGCTTTTCTTTTTTCTCTTTTTAAATGTAGTTTATTCGTGAATTTATGCCACGGTTATTTAGTGAGCATTCCCAGTGTGTCTGGGACTGAGCTGCGAGCTGTACATGGAGGGTCTCATCTAATCCTCTCAATAACCTTATGAGGAGGCAATGCTCTTACCCTCAGTGTACAACGGAGGTAGAGAAACTAAGTGACTTTGAAGTCACCTAGATCTGCCACACAGCAGGAGGTGAGCAGCGGGCCAGCAGGCAGGTGAAGCTTCCTCTGTATTTACAGCCACTCCCCATGGCCCACGTCACTGCCTGAGCTCTGGATCTCCCCTGCTTCCGCCCCTGGTCCTCAGAACAATTGTCTTCCATACCAGTCCCTGGTGCCCAAAAGATTGGGGACCGCTGGCCTTAGATGTTATGTGGTAGAGTCAGGATTCATATCCAGGAAGTCTGGCTCCAAAGCTGGGTCATGAAATTCTCTCATTCATTCATATTCATTCTCATTCTCTCTCTCTCTCTCTCTCTCTCTCTCTCTCTCTCTCTCTCTCTCTCTCTCTCTTATAGATAGGACAACATTGTGCATACTCTCTGGGCATCTTTCCTTTTTTATTTTATTATTTTTATTTATTATTATTTTAAAGCAACATTTTCTAAATCTAATTACAAATGTCCATTGTAGGAAAATCCGAAAATACAGAAAAGCTTGAAAAAGAAAATCCCTGCATAACCCTGCCAGCCCCAATAGTCAGCACTTTTTTTACATTTATTTTTCCATTTCCATCTACTCACATTATGATTTCTGGTGTTTGCTTCTAGGAGCTTTGACAGCTGAACACCCTTTTTTTTTTTGAGACAGAGTCTGACTTTGTTGCCCAGGCTAGAGTGAGTGCCATGGCATCAGCCTAGCTCACAGCAATGTCAAACTCCTGGGCTCAAGCAATCCTCCTGCCCCAGCCTCCTGAGTAGCTGGGACTACAGGCATGTGCCACCATGCCCAGCTAATTTTTTCTCTATATATTAGTTGACCAATTAATTTCTTTCTATTTATAGTAGAGACGGGGTCTCACTCTTGCTCAGGCTGGTTTCGAACTCCTGACCTCGAGCAATCCGCCCGCCTCAGCGTCCCAGAGTGCTAGGATTACAGGCGTGAGCCACCGCGCCCGGCTTTGAGCACCCTTTTTAACTGCTGTCTTGTGTGCCGTCCAGGGCATCTGCTGTGGCTTGGGGCTCCCTGTGAGTGTGCAAGCCACCCACCTTGAGTGCATGAGAGGCTGTAGGGGGCTGGGGGCAGGTGGCGTCCATGGTGACGGGTCCCCTAGTTGATTCACTGGGAGGAGGGAGATGACTGTGCTCCTTATTGACTCAGATCTTAGTTTTTGGAGGGAGGTGCTAAGGCAGGGGAAACCTCTTTGCGGCCTGGTGTCCTGGGTGCCAGGTTCCCAGCCCCCTGCTGCGAGGGCCGCCAGAACCTGTGTGTGTCATACCCAGCACCTGCTCCGGGAGGTATGTGCTGACTCCCCAGCTCCCAGGCACAAACTATTTTTGGCTGCAGTGGCTGCTCACTACAGTCATGAAAACAAACCCCTCTGCCTGGGACGCTGCACCGGGGGCTGGGGCTGCCGGGGACCCTGGGCTCGGGCCCCCTCACCATGCATTGCCTGTGGAGCTGGGTGACGGCTAAGGCACCCAGGGGCACGGAGGCCCCGCCACCCGTGATGCCGAGAGAAGCCCGAGGCCTGAGCCAGCCTGGGCCGGAGGGTTGCGAGGTAGGCCCGGGCCCAGGAGGCCTTTCCACGACCCCCCGGAGTGGCTGCATGCGACTGGGCTGCAAGTCCTGGCTTTGCTAACTGGCTGCAGAGCGCACTCGGAGAAATCAGCATGTTGGGGTAGAGGTGCCTCCATTTCCTGATTCCATTCCCATCTTTCTTGTGATAAAGTGGCTGGGGACAGTCAGACCCTCCCTGAAATGGATCCTCCCCACCCTGCTGGGGAATGGTGTTCGGTCCTTTCATGCTTACGGTTTGAACAGGACACACACTGGTTTTGAGCTTGCAGCTTTGACAGGGAGCTCAGAACCCTGAGATGTGGAGGCCGCCCCAGCCCTGCCTCTCCATACTTGTAGCCAGCAAGGCCAGGGAGGCCTGTCCCAGTAGGTATGCTGACTTTGCAGTGACACAGGACCAGGGGCCGTCCAGGCCCTGTTACTTACTTGCTGTGTCTTAACGTGAATAACTTAGTCTCTCTGAGCCTCGGCTCCTTAGCCACCAAGCCGTGGTGCCCAGGCCACTTACTGGATGGTGGTGGTACCAGTGCCTGTTATTCTTATGATGAGACCAGTCGTGAAAAGAGGAAGTATGGCGAAAAGCTGAGTAAGAATCAGCATGCCACAGCCCCCAGTGGGTCTTGGGCCCTGTCTGAGAACCTGAGTGTTTGGGTGTAGCTGGTGATGTGGGTGTTCTTCTTCTTTTCAAAAAGAAGAAAAGTGTGCACTGTCACCAAAGTGGGGGCGAGGAGGGGGCAGACAAGAACCTGGACTTGAGTTGTGTGTGCCGCCATCTTCTAATCCAAGACATTAGGGATCGGCCAGGCTCCGGGTGAGGCCACGAGCCCGGAACCCCAATCCTGGGCACGCAGGGCTCTGGGCGCAGGAGGTGAGCACGTGGTTTGGTGTCCCACGGGCAGCTTAGTCCTTGGGGAATCCTCCCCTTGGCTCCCTTCTTAGACCAGCTCAGAAAACCTAGAAGGAATGAAACCTTTACATCAGGGTAGGAGTGTCCACCGTGGAGAGTAGTGAGCTCTTCCAGGGGCGCATATATCCTAGGTTACTGGCAGGGGTGTCTGGACACCTCGTCCTGCCACTATTGCTTTGGGCGACCCAGGCTGGTCCCCTCCTCTCCCTGGGCTGTGGTTTCCTCTTCTCCTAAATCAATTTTGGACTAGATAGTCCCTAAGGTCCCTCCAAAGTCTGCCTTTTTTGACCTTGGCGAATAAATGGTTTCTTCCCGACCTCTTGAGTGTCTGCTGGCCCCTTTCATGCCCTCAGGACCTGCTGGCTGTGGCGATGGCCCCCCCAGCGTGGGTCCTGGCCATCTGCTCAGGGGCTCTGTTGAGCTCCTGTAGCATTGGAGCCCCTTGCCGCAGTGTGGCAGGAGTTGTTTTCAGGGTTTCTGGAAAACTACAGAGAGGAGCTGCCTCCCCCCAGCCTCTCCTGCGAGATCTCTGCCTCCTGGCTGCACACCCGCGGGGGGCTGAAACAATGCAGGCCTTGTCCTCGGGCAGAGGAGCCTGGTGCTCAGGTCTCCAGCTCTGGGCCCGCTTCCTGCAGCCGGGCTCACCCCCACCTGGACAGACAGGCAGACTGCTGTGTGCTGGACACTGGGACATGTCCCTCTGGCTGGGGACGGAGGGTCTGTGCTTTGGTTCTTGGCCCTCCTGGGGACCCACCAGGCTGCAAAGCTGGTGTGCAGAGGCCTGGTTGACTCCTTGGGCACGCTCTGGTGCAGCAGCCTCACGACTGCATTCCGAGCTCTCACCCTGTGCACATGGAGGAGGCAGGAGCAGGACGAGGAGACTTATCTGCAATTTCTCTTCTTCATGGTGCGCCTGAGCAGGGGAGAACTGAAAGGGGGAGACGCTGGGGACCAGCAGGCAGGGAAGATGCTGCAGCCGTGGCCACACCCGAGAGCCCTGTTTATTTCTGTCTGTCTGCCCTGGTCCCTGGGAGGGCGAGGGTCCCACACGTGGAGATATAATTCAAACCAGATCTGGCTCCCCGCACCCTCTGCATTGGATTACCAGCATTCCAGCTTGCCGGGGACTGTCCCAGTTTAGGTCTGTTGTCACAGCTCTACCCTTCCTTAAAGGAGAAGTGTCCCTGTTGCGATGGCACATCGTGGGCTCAGCCTCCTCTGTAGCCCTCACCCAGCCGCAGTCCTGGGGAATGGGGCCCTTCCGCACGGCTCTGTTTTGTATGTGGGGAGGGCTTTCCCATTTGCTGGTTCTGCAGAAGCCAAGCCTCACCCAAGGGTTAATGCAGCTCTTTGGCTGCTGGCAAACCCTCCCTCTCCCTTGTCCTACCCTGACCCTAGTCTTCCTTTTGAATATTCTTTAAAAATTTTAAATATATTCCCCCCCTCTTTTTTTTTTTTTTGAGATAGGGTCTTGTTCTTTTGCCTGGGCTAGAGTATAGTGGCCTGATCATATCTCTCTGCAACCTCAAGTTCCTGGGCTCAAGCGATCCTGGCTCAGCCTCCCGAGTAGCTGGAGGCACACACCATC
Organism: Microcebus murinus; assembly: GCF_040939455.1. NCBI lineage: Eukaryota > Metazoa > Chordata > Mammalia > Primates > Cheirogaleidae > Microcebus > Microcebus murinus. The sequence continues at coordinate 23,118,237 of NC_134121.1, read as the reverse complement.
ACACCTGGCGAATTTTTAAAATTTTTTGTGGAGATGAGGTCTTGGTCTTGCTCAGGCTGGTCTCAAACTCCTGACCTCAAGTAATCCTCCCATCTCAGCCTCCCAGAGTGCTAAGATTATAGGTGTGAGCCACTGCACCCAACCTATTTTAGCATATTCCATTTTTGGCTCAAGTTTTAGTGTGGGGTCTCGCGGATAATAGTGTTTATTTAAAATTTTCTTTTTTAAATTTCACAGTCAGCAAACATCCTGGGTGTAGGGAAACCTACTCTGAGGCCGCCTACCCATCTCCTCTCTCCGTTTTGGGAGGAGCATGTGTTTCGGGAAACCCAAGTCGCTGAAGCTGGGGTCCATGTGTGTTCCTTTAGTGCAGGACATGTCTGGGCGTTTTCAGACAGCAGCCAGGAGCAGCGATTTTAGCAATGTGTGTTGATGACACAGAGAAGAATGACAAAATGCAGGCTGCGTCCATGGCAGATGTGGGCTTGCTCATAAGCCTCTCCTTGGTGTTCCTGCTGCCTGTGTGCTGGGGGTTGGACGGGAGAGGACGCGGTGACAGACGAGGGAAAAAGCAGAAGCAGTGACGCCCAGGGCCAGCAGGAAGTAGAGCCCTACTTCGCTGCTGTGCGTTTGTTGAGTGGCTGAGTGACCCACCAGACTGGGGCTTGCTGAACTATGACCCCAGTACCAGAGTTCACCCTGACTGGATTGGGGGGAGCAGGGTAGGGTCAGGAAAGTCAGATGTGACCTGTGATGCCAGTGGCTGCAAACTTCATAGAGCAGGGCAGTGGGCACCAGAGCAGGCAGGGCTGGCTGGCTGGCTGGCAGTGGGTACAGACAGCCATGCCCCAGCCTCACCCACCATGCTGTGTGGCCTTGAGCAAGTTCTCCACCTTCTCTGAGCCTTATTACCCATCTCAGGATGTTATGGGGCTTGCATGTGCCAACCTCTGTAGCTAATCCAGCAGGATGCCTGGTGACTAGGTCATGCATAGTAGGTGCTCATCACTCGCCCTTTCTCGATCCCCTCCCGTCCCCTCCTCCTCTTTGACCTGTACCCCTCCTCCTCCATCCCTGCACCTTGACGTGCCAGTGCCCAGGCCAGAGGCAGCTGGTCCCTGAAGGTGTCCAGCCCAGCTCCCCACTGTGAGCTCCCACCTACCTTGTGGGGAGGGAGGCAGGCACTGGTGCACAGGAGGGGACATCTCCTGGGGCATCTGTGAGCATGGGTAGGCTGGGGTCACGCTGAAGGAATGTGGCCTCCCAACGGGACAGGGAGAGGAGGACAAGCCCCAGAGCACAGCCCCGCCGTGGCCACATCTGCCTTCTGAACCAGGCGTCCTCAGTCCCTTGCCGCCCTGGGCTACTCTGGCCAGACTTTAGGTGCCAAGCTTGTCTGCCCTCGAGGCCCCCACCCCATGAAATTCTCATTCTGCTGGTCTGTGGTAGGGCCTGGGCATTGCTCGATTTTTAAAATCCCCTGGGTAATTCCAGGGCACAGCCAGAGTTGAGAGCAACTGAGCTGATCTAGCCAAAGCCAACTCACTTTATAAATGAGAAAACCGAGGCTCAGAGAAGGACAGGGCCTTTGTCCAAGGTCAAGGGGGTTGCAAGGACCAAGTCTAGTTCTTTCCTTCCCTGTGCTGGCTGCCTGGGAAGTGGTGTCTAGAAGCTGGGGTTTGCCCTCAAGGAAGCAGCTGATTGCTCCCAGGAGGGGGCTGTGCTGCCCTTGTTTCCCAGGGTGTGACGGTGAAGAGGCAGGGCCCAGAACTGGCCTCCATGCAAGGCCTTTATCCCCAGACTTTCTGCTGCTCTTGTGGAAACCCCTGGAGGTGCCGCCTGGCCCAGGCCCTTGCTGCTTCAGCCCCTCCTTTGCCTCCCAGAATATGTGACTATTCTTATCCTGTCTCACTCCTCCCTCTCCGCAGCCCAGCGGTGGGGGCCGGCGGGAGGAACATCTGTCAGGTGCTCCCTTGCCGATCAATGTGTGGCACGTGCTCGCGGCTCCCATCCTGGGCTGCCATAGAAACCCTCTTCCCTTGCTCCTCCCCCCATCCTCCCACCCCCCACCGCCGCAGAGGGATGTGCAGGGGTCTACGCCACCCTGCAGGGCTCTAGAGGTCCCTCTGGCCTCTCCCGAATAACCGGTTCCGGGAGAAGTGTCTGTGCCCCTTTTATTACTCCACAGCCGGGGGACACACATTTTCCTGCACACACCGGGGGTCCAGGCTCTGCAGGTGACTGAGGCAGCAGCCTGCCTTTACTGTCACATGCTCTAGGACGAAAACGCTCAACAGAAACATAAAGCGTCAGTTTGTTTCTTGGTCTTCTTCAACCTGGCATTCGCCCCCAAATTCTGGCTTGCATTGCACCATGTTTGTGTATGTGGCCCGCACACAGGCGGCGACACCCGTGGCATTCCTCCGTCCACCTGACTGGCACCCAGTGAGAGTGGCGGCTCTGTGTCCGCCAGCACAGGTTTCTAAGTATAGCCCCGGCAGCCCCGTGGCTGCTGGTAAGTCCCAGGACGCCATCTGATACCCAGCTGGCCCGAGCTTGCTGCTTACCCAGCGTGGCCTGTGACGCCAGCTGCCGAGGGCAGGGGCAGCCGCGTGTGACCAAGCCCTTCCCCACCTTCCACTGTAGAGAATGGAGACCTGCAGCCTCCTGCTAACGGCATGGCTGAATTGTCACAGACTGGGGTGACCTCAGTGCTCAACTGGTCATGCTCTCTAATCATTATCAGAAAGAATAACTCAGTGTCACCTACTGGAAAACATATTAATACGTCGTGGTTTGATGGAAAGGCAGAGGCAGGGAGCCAGTATGCTCTGGCACTGCCCGGCTCGTGTGCTCCCTGGCTAACCCCGAGGCTTGTCGGAGCCAGGGCAGCCATCTCCCAGGATGGTCTGGGTGTCCACGTGTTCCCTTGGTTTCTGGTTCTGTATTTCTTGAGACAGCAGCCGGGGTGGGTAGTAATTGTCCTGGAGGCAGTACGGAACTCCCAGCCTTCATCTCTTCTCCAGAACCTCAGGGGATAGCAGAAATAAGGACTCTTGACGCCTTTGGCTTTGGGACAACTTAGCCTCTTCTATGTGGCACCAGGCAGGTGGGATGTCCCCCTGGGGCATTGGAGCCTTTCAGGCCTGAGAAGGTTTCAGTGTGGCTTTACCTGCGAGTTCACCTTCAGCAGGTGGCAAAAGTGATTCCCTAATTTGTTTTGAGTGAATTCCTCTGGTTTGAAATAATGGGCTGTGTCTGTCCCTGTGGGTAGGTGAGCCACGTCCGTGTGCGAGGTCTGGGGTGCCAAGTTGCTCCGGGGCATTGTTGAGTCATGATAGTAGGAGATACCAGGGCCGCTGCCAGGGGCCTGCACAGCCACGAGGCCCAGTGGAGAGCAGGCCTGCCTCCTGCACATCCCCTCTTGATTTAATCAACGTTGGGCCCCAGAGTCGGTTGTAGGAGTCCGAGCCAGGCACTCTGTTTCCAGGCCTTGCTGAGAAGGCCTGGCCACTGGAGTTCTTGCTGCTGGGCCACCAGCCCTCCCCATTTGCCTACAGAAATAACCTCTAAAGAGGTCACTGGTCAGATCCACCTTCAGTAGACACCTGATTCTTCCTATAAGGTCTCCACGCTTGGGCCTGGGGGCTCTATGCTACCCATGGACGTCATTTGTTTTGTCTGCACATGTTTGAATTCATTACCACCGTGAAAAAAACGAGTCATTTAAAAATAACAATTCAGATTTCTTTAAAACCAGAAGGTCTGGAGTCCTTCCATAGGCCACCCTCCAAACCCGGTCCCCCAACCCTGAGTGAGAACAGAGGGTGGGTTTAGGATTAGTATTGCCATTGCTGCTATTGGGTTTCTCATCCAGTGAAAAGACAAGCCAAGTGTTTCTAGCACCTGTAGCTCCCTCAAAAGATAGATAGAGGGGGCCTGTCCCTGCTGGTCTTGTCTCTTCCCAAGGCTTGGGCCTGAGGCTTTTGTGTTTGAGACCCTTGTACCAGGTAGCCTGCCTGCTGCCCGGTGGATGGCTGCACCGCCCCAGTTCAATAATCCAGTGCTGTAGGGAGGAGGGGATTAGACAGTGGGAGGGACATTTGCTCAGAAATGACGATCGTAATCTTTGGTGCTGGATGGCTTGCTAAGCACGCTAATTTCATTGTGTGGAAATGCATAGTTCACAGACCAGAAAGCAAGGGCTGGAAGGTTAAGTTGCTTTGTCTGGGGAGAGGCAGGGGCAACGCTAGTTTAAGGGACCCTAGATCAATTCCCTTGACCCCAGCACCCCTACCTGCACCCCAGTTTGGTCTTGCCCACCCATTAGTGCTGGTTTGAATTGGAGCATGAAGGGGAGGCAAGGGAGGGAAAGGAAAGATGCCCCCCTACTTTATTAGAGTGGGCTAGATGGATTCCCCGAAGCCTCGCCTCGGAAGCTAGGGACGCTTTCCAGCTAATTCGAAGCTGTAGCGGAATACCTTTTCTCTTTTTGTCATTTTTTAAGGGGATGGGTTTGAATATATTCTCTCTCTCTCTCTGTCTCTCTCTTTTTTTGTTTTGAGACAGTCTCACTTTGTTGCCCAGGCTAGAGTGAGTGCCGTGGCGTCAGCCTAGCTCACAGCAACCTCAAACTCCTGGGCTCAAGCAATCCTCCTGCCTCAGCCTCCTGAGTAGCTGGGACTATAGGCATGCACCACCATGCCCAGCTAATTTTTTCTATATATATTAGTTGGCCAATTAATTTCTTTCTATTTATAGTAGAGATGGGGTCTTGCTCTTGCTCAGGCTGGTTTCGAACTCCTGACCTCGAGCAATCCACCTGCCTCCGCCTCCCAGAGTGCTAGGATTACAGGCATGAGCCACGGCGCCCTGCCTTATTCTCTCTTTTTAAGGAGGTTACTTCACTTGCTTAAAGAACAAAGAACATTCTAAAGTATAGGTTTTTCGGAAAGTAGGTAGAAATTAATTTACTTTGAAAAAATAATCTCCCCCAAAAGGAAGCTGCTGCATCCCAAGGCTTTGCCACATGGAGCAATTGAAGGAGCTTCGAATTGGGGCACATCCGGGCTTCAGTTCTGGCCCAGCCATTTATTAGACCATGTCACATGAGGTCTCTGAACCTCAGAAAAATGGGCTTAAGGCATCTACTTGCTGAATTGTCTAGAGCGGAGATAATGTATAGCCCTGGGCATATTGCACTGGCAAATATTAACAGTTTGTAATAATGGTGTAGTTATTATGTTTAAGAAACTGAAACTCGGTGGAGGTGAAGAGGAGAAGAAAGGAAAGAAAGACAGCGAGCCCTATCTGCATTATAGTTGGGTTGGGAGTTGGGTTTCCAGGCCTGGCTCCCTTCTGGCCACCATCAAACAGGTCTCCCATCTTCAGGAAAACCGCTGGGTCATCGCAGCCTGGGGCTGTGGGATGTGGGGAAGACTGCTGAGTCATCACAGCCTGGTGGTGGAGGGAATGGAGCTGCTGAGTCATCACAGCTTTGGGAAAATGTGCGGGGACTCTGTGTGGAGGGTAGGGAGTGACAAACTAAAGAGCCCCAGCTGGAGAAAAGGTGGAGGCTTGCTTTGTGCGGTTGTGTTAAGGTGACGGTCACTTTTGTTCTTGCCCTGACAATATCGCCAAGTTGCTTTTCTTAGTAAAATGAGATAAAAGATGTCAGAACTGCTTTTCGATGAAGGTGCATTGACTGAATAAAAGCTTCTGCGCAGGACCGTGTATCTAATCAGCCTCTCCTGGGCTGTTCTTATCAGAGGTTTCCTGTGATGCTTTAGCTTATCTTCTGGAAGGATTCCTGACAACCGAGGGTCTGGCCAACCGGTGATGAGCTGCTTGGTACTGTTACGTGTCTGTTTTTATTTTGGGATGAATCCTTCTAAACGGTGAGGGGATTCTTGCCCACGGCCCTGGAGGTGAAGAATATACTGACATGGTAGTGAGAGGGGCTGGGCTGGCCCCATGCCGCAGGACGATCAGGTTTTACACTGGAGTCAGAGATTTACAGCTTGTGAATGTCAGATACAACTCGCCCCAAATCACTGAGCATCCACTTAGATTCTCAAGAGCCGTGAGCTTTGTAGCACTTACAAAGGTGCGGGATGTCTGGCCTTCCCTGTTACAGAAAATCTGGGAAATACAGAAAGGGGTAAAAAAGGGGGAAAAAGAAAGCCTGATTTGGTTCAGTGGCTCTTCAAATTCTCTCTCTCTGCTAATCCATATTATTGCATTGTAATTACTTGTTTTCATGTCACCTCCCACTGGGCTGCAAGCCATTTAAGGCCAGGGACATGTCCCGTTGGTCTTCGTATCTGTTCCAAGCTTGGTGTCACATGTGGCTCAAAGGAGTCAGAGCTGGAGGGGTTTCTTCCCTCCTTGACGAGAGGGAAGGGCACAAGCTTTGAGGCCAGTTGGGCCTTGATGCATATGCTTGCTCTTTGTATTAGTTTCTATTATGCCACAAATTTAGCAGTTTAAAACACCCCCCATTTATGAGCTCACGGTTCTGTAGGAGCGGAGGAACGCAGGTGGACTGTGCTAGAATCCCTGCCTAGGATCTCATAAGGCTGTGGCCAGGTGTGGGCCAGGCCAGCCTCTTAAACCTGGACGCTTTGGGGAAGAATCCACTTCCAAGTTCATTCAGGTTTTTGACAGAATCCAGTTCCTTGTGGCTACAGGTCTGAAGTCCCTACTCCCTGTCGGCTGGGGACCACTCTCTCCTCGAGGCTACCTGGATTCCTTCTTATGTGGCCCCCTCCTCCTTCAAAGTCCTTGTCATGCTGCCAGCCTCTGAAGACGTCTCTGCTACTAGCCAGAGAAAACCCTTTGCTTTTGAAGGGTTTGTGATTCGATCAAGCCTACTTGGGCAGTTTTCCTCTTGCCATATACAGCAGCCACCCCTTATCCAGGGGATAGAGCAGTCACCCGGCATCCAGGGGATACGTTTCAAGAGCACAATGAATGCCTGAAACCACAAATAGTACTGAACCCTATATACGCTACGCTATGTTTTTTCCTATACATACCTCTGATAAAGTTTATAAATCAGGCACAGTAAGAGATTAACAGTAACTAATAATAAAATAACAATTATGATATACTGTAGTAAGAGTCAGGTGAATGTGGTATCTGTCTGTCTGTCTCTCTCTCTCTCACTCTCACTCTCACTCTCACTCTTGTACCATCCTGTGCTCATCTTTCTTCTTGTGATGATGTGAGATGATAAATGCCTAGGTGATGAGATACCGAGACAGTGGATCTGATAACCAGCGTGGCTGAGTGACCGACAGGCGGGGAGTGGAGACAGCATGGATACGCTGGACAAAGGGATGATTCATGCCCTGGGTGGGACAGTGTGAGATTTCATCACGCTACTCTAAACGGCGTGTAATTTAAAACTTACGAGTTGTTTATTTCTGGAGTATTTCTGGAATTTTCCACTGAGTAGTTTTGGACCACAGTTGACCGCAGGTAACTGAAGTTGCAGAAAGCAAAACGGTCGATGGGGTGTGGGGACGACCGTACTGTAATGTAATCATGAGTGACACTGGGGACTCGGGTCAGAGGCCACCTTAAAATTCTGCCTGTTACCTTCTTGCCCTGAGGGCCCAGTGACCTTGTACAGGTGACACAAGCCCCCTTGTGTCTGCACCTCTTCCTTCAGCTGTCAAGTGGGCCGGGCGAGAGGCTTCGACAGTTAAATAATGCGGCATAGTAAGTGTCTCTGCAGTGCTTGGCAAGGGTTTTTTAGTCCTTCCCTTGTTTGAGCCAGTTTTATTTGAAATCTCTCTTGTCTGATTCTCATACAACAAAATTGTTAAGGGCCATCTTTGTCCGGAGTACCTGTCACTCTGAAAAATTGTCATGGTTCACAATTTTCCTTTGCAGAAGAATATGAAGAAGCGAGGGGGGACAGCATGCTGTCGTCAAAACCTTTCAGGCTTTTTCTTCTTCCCCACCCCGAGTCCCTTCAGCTGCCGTCTCTGGGAGCACCAAGGGTGGGGGGAGGGCTCTCCGCCTGTGTCCTCAAGCACGTGGTGGCTCTGGTGGCAGCAGCTGGCCCCTGCCACTCAGCGGGAGGCCAGCCTTCAGGGGAAGGGGCCTCCTGGTCTGCCGACTGCTCACCGCCTCTCCCCTGTCCCTCCGTCCCTCCGTGCCCCTCAGGAGATCCCCTGCGAGCTCACGCTGGATGCCCTGCTGGAGATGAACGAGGCCAAGGTCAAGGACACGCTGCGGCGCTGCGGGGCCAGCGCCGAGGAGTGCGGCCGCCTGCAGTACGCCCTCACCTGCCTGCGGAAGGTGCCGGGCCTGGGTAGGTGGGAACTCCCTCTCCCTGCAGCCCAGCCTGGCCTGGTTCCCTGGGGCCGGGGCCTCTGCCCGCAGCGGGCGATGGGGCGGGGTACGTGTGGCCCAGGGTTTCTGGGGCAGCTCGCACAGGCCAGGGTGGATGTTCAGATGGGCCTGTCTAAGAGGGAGCCTCCCCCACAGTCCCGGGGCTCTGGATCTGGGTCGGTCTGGCCAGTCTGAACTCCGAGAGGCTTTAGTGATTGCTGGAAATCCCAGGCCGGTCTGCTGGGCTGGTCCTGTGTGATTTTCCATCCTCGGAGGGCTCTGTGTACCCTCCACTAGCTTCCTGCATTCCGGCCCCCAGCCCTTGCCCCACCTTCTCCTGTCCCACTGGCCGGCTGGGCTCTGCTCTCCAGAGGCACACGCTGATGTGGGGCAGCCTGAGCCACGCGTGCTTAGAGACACCGTGTGGTTTTTCAGCTGGGAGCATGTGCATGGCTGTCCCGGGCAAAGTGTATGTGTCCCTGGCATTGTGATGAGGTCCCTGGAATTACTTGCAGGCGGTCTACATCTTGCCTTGGAAATAGCGTCAAGTGCCTGACTTAATGCTCCTGCTACTACACAGATAAGGCATTAAAATGAGCCTAATGAATGGAATTAGGTCCAATTTTTAATTATCTGAGCCTCTTATCTCCAGCTGCCTGAGGCTTAAAAGGAGGGCACTGAGGTTTATATTCTACTCGACTGTTTTCTTCGCAGAGAGGACTGGGCTTCATTTCTTCCCCGGCCCCATTGTCTCAAGTCCTCTCAGCATGGAGCAGTGTAGAGCGTTTCACTCAATTCAGACAATCTTGACATGCCAGGCCTCCCAGCAGGTGCTAGAGATAAGTGTGACAGAGGCGTGGCCAGCATTCTCATGCCCACATTTCATGGAGGAGACTCAGCCCAGGGAGGGGACGGGGCTTGGTCAAGGGACATGCAGCAGTGGGGATTTGAGCCTCGAGCTGTGATAGAAATGGGGTTGTTCCCACGCTGCCACCCAAGCTGGGATCTCTGGGGTAGCTCGTCAGCCCTCCCTCCCTCCCATCTTATGCCTGGATCTTAAAGAATTGCGAGGGGAGCAGCTGTCGAGTGGTAGTGACCCATCTGTGTCATGAAGGCTGCTCTCTGCCCGTCCCAGATGCCGAGACAGGGAGATCGTTAACTTATTAAGCACCTACTGTGTGCCAGGCATGTGCCACACACACTGTGGCTGCACCTTATTAAGAGGTGGTGCTAAGCTCATTTTGTAGCTAAGACACCTGGCCGTTGGAGGCGTTGGGTGAGTCACCTGGGATCCCACACCTGCCGCAGGGCAGAGCTGGGCTTTGAACCCACAGGGTGCTTTTTCCACCAAGCCCAGGAGGAGGCCCCTCAGGGACAGACCTTTTCCAGGTTTCTTCTTTCCCATGCAGTCTCAGCTTGTGTCCCTGCATCCTCAAGAGAGTCCTGGCCACATTGCAGTCCCAGGCAGAGGCCTTTCGTCTGCCCAGCAGTGGTCGCACTTCATGGGTACCTGCTGCGGACTAGGTGGGCAGCAGTGACCCCCATCTGTCGGGTCATGTAGTCAGAGCATCTTTTTTGCAACCCAGCAAGGCCAGGTGAGGGTGTTCTGCTCACAGCAAAGATGGGCTGTGCAGTCAGACTGCCTGGGCCAGCACTCTGCTCAGCCACTTTAAACTGTGACACCTTGGCCACTTCCTTCATCTCACTGTGCCTCAGTTTCCTCATCTGCAAAACGGAGGTAATAGCACCACCTCTCTCTAAGGGTTGTAGCGAGGATGAAATGAGTTAAGGTAAAGTGCTTAGACCAGAACCTGGCACATATTAGATGCTCTTTTCAATATTAGGCCCGTGGGGTGATGGAAAATGTTGACGTCACTTCCTTGTGGTCCCTGGTCTTAAGGAAGGTGAGTGGAGGAGGTTCCCTGTGCTGCTGAATAGGGGCCGATCATTCCTGCCGATCCCCGTCTTTCACTGTAGCAGACATCACTAGTCAATCCACGAAGAGCGACTCCAGATTCATTCACAAGCACCCCCGTGCAGGTTGACTGGGGTCGGCACCCACATCAAGACCCATCTGCCATCCCTGTGTTGGCCCAAAGCCATGGTGATTAAATAGACAATGTGAAGACTTGGGGGGGGGTGTTTCCTTGGGTGGCAGACTTGCTCACAGATTCATGAAATTCATTCTTTCATCCACTCACTAAGAAACATGTTCAGTGCCTCCAGCAGGCCAGTGTGTAAGCTACAGTGTAAGTCGAGGCTGCAGTTCCAAAGCAGCAAGTAGCATAGGAGCACAGAGACTGAGCACCTCGTCCTGCCCCGTTGATCCATGGATAGAAAGTCACCATGCAGTGACAGGGAAGGGATTGGAAAAGGGGGTGGATGTACAGAAGAGCCTTACGAATTGTGAAGGCTAAACCCTCCCCACCACCCCTGGTAAATGGCCCCACCACCTTCGAGGACAGAGAGCTTGTTACTCCCAGTGCTGTTCCACTGTGGGTCATTCAAAGTCGCCGGCATTGCGGGAGGGGGCATGTGCTGAAATTGAGGTTTTCAATTCCCATCCCACCGCTGTCTCAGTCCCGTGGCCTCTCTGAGTCTCAGCAACCTCCGCTGAACACCAGGGAGAAGAACGGGCCTGGCGGGAGGGTGGAGGGAGGCGGGGTATGTGTGCATGTAACGTGGAGGCTCCTTTTGTCTTGAGTCAAAATCTGCCTTCCTGCACTGTCCACTCACTGGTAGATAGGAGAGGAGGGGGATGTCTTCTCCTTCCCCATGACAGCCTCTTGGGTCTCTTCGGATGGAGTCCCTTCTCCCTGCCCTCAACCCTTCTGTGTCTGAAGTCCCTGATGAGACATTCCAGGCCCTTCCTGAGTGGCCCCAGCTGGGGTGACCCCTCTGACTTCATCTCTTGCCTCCCCCTGGCTTTTCCAACCGTCATCAGCAGGTGTCACGTGCTCTCCTACTGTGCATGTGCTGTCCCCTCTGCCTGGAGTACCTTCTGCACCTTCTTCCTGAGCTGGTCAGCCCAGGCACCACCTCCTCGGGGAAGCCTTCCCTGGCCAGCCCCCACTCCTCCACAGAGCCCCCTTGTGTCTCTGTCCTGGGACACAGCATGCTCTTGTGTGTCTGTCACTCCCATCGGACTCTCCAAGTACAGGGCGTGTGTCCTTTTTAGGCATATGCTTGAGTGAACAGCCGGCCTGTGCAATTGAGTTTGAGCCCCACGGGTCTCAAGGTCTTGGGAGCCTGGGGCAGGGGCCATGGTGGGGGCAGCTGAAAGTCACTTGGGGGGCTCCTCTCAGAAGGGAGTGGCTGTCGATCCATTTCTATCTGGACCCTTTTTCACAAGCCTCAGGACAATTTGCTATCCGAAGGTTAGGGCAGCTCCTTGTCCTGACATTTGAATTTTCTTGAAGTGGCGTTTTCCCTCCCTTTACACACTCAGCTTACCCTTCCTTGAGGACCAGTCGCCATTCGCTCTGAGTCTCCCACTTCTGGGGTGGCTTTCCCAGCTTGTCCCCATCAACCTGCCGGGAAGAGCCCCGCACAGGCCCTGCCTCTCTGGGCCTTGTCTCCTCCTCTGTAAAACAGATGCAGAGTGAGTGTCCCTTCTCTGCAATGCTTGAGATCAGAAGGTTTTGGGTTTTCTCTGGTTTGGGGGTATTTGCCTTTATCAGCACCTATAACCCCAAAATCTGCTGTGCTGCAGTGCGCATTCCCTGTGAGCGTCATGTTGGTGCTGAAATGTTAATAGTTTCCGATTTGGGAGCATTTGGATTTCAGATTAGGGCTACGCACCCTGTAGTAATGTCTGCCCCGGTGGCCCCACGGTCAGCAAAATAGCGCGGAAGATGACGTGTGTGCAGGAGAGGCCTTTCTGAGCCGGCCACAGGCTGGTAGTCGAAGCCTTCCATTAAGGAAAGGTGACTCCTCGCCCACGGTGTTTAACCTCTCTGGCCCCTTGTCACCTCGCCTGGAAGCGCCTTCTCGCCAAAACCACCTGTGACTCGACTTCTCGGCCCACAGGAGGGGAGCACAAAGAGGACTCGGGCTGGAGCATGTCCGACGCTCGGCGGGAAAGCGGCTCGGGGCCCCCCACGGACACCCTCCCGCCGGCCGGCCTGGCCTGGCCCCCGGGCAGCGCCGCGCTGGGCAGAGTGGGCAACGGCGCCCAGGGCCCGCGCTCCGTCTCCGTGTCGGCTCTGCCCGCCTCGGACTTGCCGGCCCCTGGCCTCAGCGAGGGCCTCTCGGACACCTGTGTCCCCCTGCACGCCAGCGGCCGGCTCACGCCCCGCGCCCTGCACAGCTTCCTCACCCCGCCCACCACGCCGCAGCTGCGCCGGCACGCCAAGCTGAGGCCGCCGCGGACGCCCCCGCCGCCCAGCCGCAAGGTCTTCCAGCTGCTGCCCAGCTTCCCCACGCTCACCAGGAGCAAGTCCCACGAGTCCCAGCTGGGGAACCGCATCGACGACGTCGCCCCGGGGAGGTGAGTGCTCCTGCCACGCAGCTTTGGCGGCCGTTTCCTTGTTGTCAGGGTTTATAAAAGGGACACACAGAATCAACCAATGTAGAAGTGTGTGAAGTAAAAAGTAAAAGGTGCCCCCGTCTCTCAGTCCAGTCCCCAGACTCCCTTGGCAATTTGGGCTGCATCTGCCTAGATTTTGTTCCGTGCATACATACACATGAAATGATGCCATGTATCAGTCAGGGCAGGCTGGGTTATGCCGCAGTAACAAACAACCTCCAAATATCTGGGTCTTAAAATGACAAAGATCTATTTCTCACTCATGCTACCTGCCCATTGTGGGTCAGCCTTCTGCCCAGGCCCATGCTGACACAATAGCCACTGTCCTGAGTGTGGCTGGTGGCAGAGAGAAAAGCGAATTCTGGGTGTCGTGCCCTGGAAATGGAGTACTCTTTCCTAGATGTTACACTCATAATTCATGGCCCTACCCAGACAAGGGATTGAGCAATGCAGTTCTCTCATGTGTCCGGCAGGGGAGAACTGGAACGTTTGGCTAAAACCACCAGTGACTGTCAAATACCATGCGCTCTGCCCTGTGACCTGTCCTTTCGACTTACCTTGATATTTCTGAGAGTGTCACGTCAGTTTCTTGAAACACCTTACTCTTTTATTTATTTTTTGACTTAAAAGGTTTTCTATCTATGTATTTTGAATAAGTTGAGACAGTCACATCGTCCAAAACGCAACAGTTCTGTGCCTTATATCTTTCTGTTTCTGCAGGGTACACAGTAAAAAGTCTGCCCCTTACCATTTCTACTCAGTCACCCGGTTCACCTTTCAGAAGCCAACCAAGTTACCAGTTTTGTATTATATCTGTAATTATTCAAACAACCTCATTTTGTTTTAACTTGTCCATATCATTCCATTGTATAGTTTAACTTGTGCCCTGTTGATGGGCACTTAGATCATTGTCTGTTTTTGCTATTATAAAGATTGTCCTTGGCAATATACCCTTGTGGGCAGAATAGAAGACAAGGGGTGTTTTCTTTGGGTGCCTCTGACTTTCTTATACCCCTGTGGGTTGGGACACCTCCTCGACATGGGCATACACTTTTATGGGGCTTTCCCTGGGCCCTGCCTGGTCTGTCTTGAGCCTTGGAGTCACCTTTGGTGGGATGGGCCTGTTCTCCCTGTCCCAGTGCAGCTGTCTCAGGCCTTCATGGCATGGACTCTGGACAGGTCTGATGGCTTCGAGTGTGCTGTCTAAGGAGGAGAAATCCAGGTGTGACCTGCCATGGTTACTGGCTTAAGGGCAGACTGAGTGTCTTGGCTCCTCCCTGCTCCCTGCACCTCTAGGGCCAGTGGCAGCCCTAGGGTGGGCACTGCTCAGGGTGTGTCCCTCCCTGACTCTTCTTGCAGGGGCCACATCTCTGCTTAGCAGGCTGCCCCTCCTGCCATCCTGCCCAGCCACCCATCTCCAGTGCACTGACCCCTTCTCTGGCTGGAACCTAGGCAGAGCTCTCCCACTCATGAGCCTCAGTTTCCCTAGCTGTGACGTGGGGTGAGCTCTAATTGCCATGCTTGGTGGCTGGCGAGGCTCAGATAAGCTGGTGTCCCAGGGAACGCCTTCTAGCCCCTGCCCTCGAGGAAACATCCCCATGGGATGGCAGGGGTTCCCACAGCCACTGGGCCAGCCTGGCCCCAAGCCAGGCCTCAGAGTCCCACATTCCATCCCCTTGCCTGTCCCTCCCAAGGGTAACATTCTAGGAACATGCCGAGTCAGCATGGTGACATAATCCCCTTTCTCTTTTTTGTCTCCTCCAGGTTTGGTAAGAGTGATTCATTTCCGTCCCCTCTGCCACCCAAGAGTCGTGTTTGTGTTGCTGTCCCCATCGGGGGTGGATTTCTTTGACCCTCTGTTCCCATAGTCCAGAAGCAGAGGTGCTGGTAACCGCCTCAGGAAATAGCCCTAAGACAGGTGGCCTTAAAGTGACAGGCTGGCTTCAGCCCAGCCGGCAGCTGCTCTCTGAGAAGCTGGGACCTCGAGAGTGTCATGGTCCATGAGCAGCCCATCTCTGCCTTGCCAGCCCACAGTGACCTACGGTGACCTCTCTGGCAGGGACACTTGCCCGCTGGGCTGCCACGTAAAGCAGTGCTTCTGGGAGGGAGATGCCACCCGTCTGGTTTAGGTGGACTTCAGCCACCCTGGAACCCCACCTGACGTCTTAGGACCCTTCTGTCCAGGAGGGGCACTCCTGGAGGCAGGGGTGCGGCTCAGCCCTGAACGAGGCCGGGATGGATGGGAGGGTGCAGGTGCCCCTTAGGGTGGGGAGGAGGATGCCAGGACGCCCTGGTCCCCTCTTCCACCCTCCAGCTCAGGCTGGGAACAGCTTCCTGCATGTCGCCGGGCTGTGCGGCTTCTCTCTCATGAACCCAAGCAGAGGGAGCAGCCGTGCCTCTGCGGCCTGCTTTTAATTGAGTGGAAATGCAGAGACACCTGGTTTTTGAACAAAATAGCAGCGTATGTTCATACTACCCTGAGCTGACAGAGGAGAGCAACGCAGCTGTGTGTGGGGTCGTGGGGACGGGCAGGGGCACAGTAGGCAGTGACGACGCTGAAATGGCTGCAGGCACCCCAGGGTGTTACGGGGTGAGGAAGGAGAGCAGCTACACTTTCTTCTCCAGAACACGGGCGGAAGCTCCCAGGGCCCTTACCAGAGCCTTGGAGGAGAATCCAGCAGCTCCGTCCCTAGGGCAGCCCATCCCTCCAGTCGCCATAGTAATGCAGGGACCGCAGCGAGGCTGATAGGCCTTCAGGGCCAGTATTTCCATCCAGATCCGGGAGAGGCGACACCCGGCACCCGTACCACCTCCCTGCCCGGCCCCCGCCTGGGGCAGACGTCACACATCACAGCTCGCTTCCAGAGCTGGGCGGCTGACCTCTCATTTTCTCATAGTCTGTTTTCTCAGGCTGACAGCAACCCCTTGCAGCCCCTTGTGCTTTGAGGCTTTGGCTGCCGACTGGGTTGGGGTGGGCCCCGGGAGGGACTGGGGGTAAGTCCGCCCCGTGCACGCGTGCCAGAGCTGCGGGTGCGACCCCTGCGGGTTCCCGAGCAGGGAGCGGGCAGAGGGCCTTTGGGTGCTGATCACGCTCCCCGTGGCATGGGCGGAGGCAGTAGCACCTGCACCACGCCCTTCGCCTTCAGGTGGGGTGTGTCGTCCTTGGCCGTATGTGAACCAGCCCTTAATGAGCACCAGCTGTGTGCTGGGCCAGCCCTCAAGGGGCCTTCTGATGTAGAGGACACAGCATGTGTGCCCACAGGTCACTCCAGCACAGGACAGTCTAGAACTGGCTTTCCAGGGAAAAGCCCACAGTGTTCTGCTGGCCAGTGCGGAGGGTCCCCAGGTCCCTGACGCCTGTCCATGCGTTTTTGGGGGACACAGCGCTGAGTTTGGGGCGTGAGTTGGACACGTGGGCCGCCAGTGGATGGCTGCTCCTCACTGCCGAGCCTGTAATGCCATCAACGTGGGAGACACCTGTTCCCTCAGGGAAGCCCAGGTCAGGAGAGGGGGCGTCCACGAAGCCCTCCAGGAAGTCAAGCAGTAGGGGCACCTCAAAGCTCATGGCTCTTTTTGCAGCAGAGAAAGAAGGTTCCTGAGACATCCCCAGAGGCTCAGACTGTGGCACTTGGGTAGGGCTGGCCCGGGTGGGAGTGTGGTAAACCTTCCCCTTGTCCTCTACCTGCCAAGACCTGCCAGTGGTGGCTGTCGGAGGAATGTTCTCGAGGTGTTTCAGGCTGGGAACGTACTAGCCCCAGACTCCCCTTCAACGATCAAGCATCTTCTACCCACTTAACACGTATGGTTGACTTCTGAACAACAATGGGGTTAGGGGCACTGACCCCTGCCCCCGTGCAGTCAAAAATTTGTATATAACCTTTGATCCCCCCAAAACCTAACTACTCTTGACTGGAAGGCTTACCTATAGCATAAACATTTGATGAACACACATTTTATGTTATGTGTGTTATGTATTGCATTTTTACAGTAAAGTAAGCTGGAGAAAAGAAAATAATGTTTAGAAAAATCATAAGGAAGAAAAAATCATACTATTTATTAAGTGGCAACAGAGCATGATAAAGGTCTTTATCCTTGTAGTCTTCACGTTCTGTAGGCTGAGGAAGAGGAGGGTTGGTCTTTCATCTCAGGGGTGGCAGAAGCAGAAGAAAATCCACATACCGGTGGACATGTGCAAATTAAACTCATGTCATGCCAGGATCAGCTGTGACAGGCTCAAGCCTTTGCAAGCAGGTGGCCTGTGGGTGTGTTGGTGAGAGAGTGCAAGAGCTGGGGTGTGTGGAAACTGCTCCCCTCACCTTTGCTCTGGCTTCTGCCTCTCAAGCCCGCCTTCCACCTGTGCCAGAAACCGCACAGGGACGGCAACCCGAGCTGCCTGCAGAGGCCAGGCAGTGACGGTCCCTAGAGAAGGAAGCCATGCCACTCCACGGGTCTCGCTTGGCCAGCCCCTGTTTTGATAGACGTAGGTTCAGGGACATGGTTTTCTCGCGTGTGATAAATTGCCATCCCCCATCCG
This sequence comes from Microcebus murinus, assembly GCF_040939455.1. Classification (NCBI taxonomy): domain Eukaryota; kingdom Metazoa; phylum Chordata; class Mammalia; order Primates; family Cheirogaleidae; genus Microcebus; species Microcebus murinus. Next base: position 23,100,832 of record NC_134121.1, on the reverse strand, counting down.
GCCTGTGACCTCTGACATGGGAGGCCGCAGGCACGAACCGTCCCGCGCAGGGCTTCTGCAGCCTGCCCAACCTGGCTCCTTTCCTCGCAGATCTCCTGCACGGATCCCCACAGATGGTACGAAGGGACATCGGGCTCTCGGTGACACACAGGTAGGCCCGGCCGGCCTGGTGGGGAGGGCTGCGGGGCTGGGTGCCCCCACTGAGGTAGGGGATCTGTCCCTGCCGCTGTTTCCCTGGACTCCTTGCCTCTGTTCAGCCTGTCTGTCTCCTCACTGGGACTCAGCCCTGCACCCACCTGGAGCCCCTGCGTTGTCACTGGCGGCCACGTGGGCTTGCTGGTCCCTCGCCTGCCCCTCCTTGGGTCTCCTCCTCGCTCTGCTGGGGGACGTCACTCTCCTCCTTTCCCAGGAGCCATACGGAGGAGCCAAGAGCTTCCTCTGCACCCAGTGTGACGCCGTGCGGGTCCCACAACTCTGCACTTCAGAGTCCCCGCTAGAGTTCGCTGAAAATCCAGATTCCCAGGCCCTATCCCCGAGGCTCTCAGCCTGGCAATCTGGATTTTTTTTTGTCTTTTTTGAGACAGAGTCTCACTTTGTTGCCTGGGCTAGAGTGCCGTGGCGTCAGCCTAACAGCAGCCTCAAACTTGTGGGCTCAGGTGATCCTCCTGCCTCAGCCTCCCGAGTAGGTGGGACTACAGGCACGTGCCACCACACTCGGCTAATTTTTTCTATATATATATATTTTTAGTTGTCCAGCTAATTTCCTTCTACTTTTAGTAGAGACAGAGTCTCACTCTTGCTTGGGCTGGTCTCGAACTTCTGACCTAGAGCAATCCTCCCGCCTCAGCCCCCCAGAGTGCTAGGATTACAGGCGTGAGCTACCGGGCCCGGCCTTGGCAATCTGGATTTTAACAAGCTCTGCAGGGTCTTTGATGCTCGTACATATTGGGGAGGGTGGATATGGCCCCGTGACGGGGACTGCCAGGGGCCTTGGCTCCTTAGGGCGGTGTGTGCTGGCAGCAGCAGGTCTGGGTGGCGTCTCATCACCGGCAGGTAAGTGCCTTGGGATGCCCGTGCTCTGGCTGTCCCTGTCAAAGGCTGTTGTAAATGCAACAGGGAGTGCCGCAGCGTCACAACATGCCAGGGCCTTGCGTTTCCCCCAGCGAGCGTGAGTTGCTCTCCAGCTTGTGCGGGAGGCAGGCCTGGAATTCTCACCCCAGAGGGTGACACCCAGGCTCCCAAGGGTTGAGTAACTTGTCTGAGGTCACACTGCCAGTAAGACAGTGCTTGATTGAGCCCAAGAGGTGCCCAGGACCTGTTTGGTGCCTTGTCAGGGCTAGGATGCCTGTTCCCCAGAGCCTCGGGGAGGAGGGTCCAAGGTGCCAGCAGCCAACTAGGATAGGGCTCTTGGAGCAAAGGTCACAGTGTGTCCCTCCACCACACCTGAGGTGTCAGGTGCGATCTTCCAAGGGCTGGGAGAGAACTGCCAAGAATAGGACCTTTGATACTGGGCACCTACTCTTCCCCTGATGAGCTGCACACCTGTAGGCAGTAACTGCTCCAAGCCTCAGTTTCCCCCTCTGCAAATGGAATGCTGATACCTTCCAGTCCCATCATGAGCATAAAATGGGGTAATGTGCATGTGAGCTTCGAGTGTCCAGCAGTGGCGAGTGCTTGGTATTTAACCTCGGGCTCTAGCACCCAGAGGGGCTGACACTGAGGGCCGCCGGGGCTGGCAGGTTGCCCCATTTCACAGAGGATCCTCGGCTGAGCTAGCTTGTCCCCAAATGTCTCCCAGGCTACTTTCCCCTCCACCTGTGGCGGCCAGTTTCAGCCTCCAAGTGTGGCCGCAGCCTTGCCAGGCTGCCCCACGCCTCCCCTCGCTGGGTTCTGGGCTTGAGGAGGTGAGGTCATGGTCACACCATTCTTGGTTTTTACCATGTATGTATGTGTATATTTATGTATTTATTCATTTGTTTGTTTGTTTAGAGATGGGGCTCGCTGTGTTGCCCAGGTACCTGCCTCTGCTTAGTCCCAGATCTGACTGTCATTTAGACTTATTTTCAAGATCTCCCAGTGGAGATCATCTCAGGCACCCCTCTTGCCCCCCGTCACCCCCAATGTTGACGTGAGAGGCAATTAACACCCAAGGAGAGCGCGAGAGAAAGAGAAAGCATGCTTGCTTACACAAACCCGGGTTCCGGGGAGATTGGATTGGGCACTCCAGGCAAGTGGCCGTCCTTTGCCACCAGAAGTTGGGGGGGGGCAATGACATTCATGGAAGGTCTTTCTACCTTCCAGGCACTACACACGTGCACAGCATGTGTGTGGCTGTCCCCAGATCCCTGTGCGGGTGAGTGACAGCCCTGTTACAGGGGCTCCGAGGCATCCTGCAGCCTGCAGCAGGCTTGCTATGAGCCCGAAGCTGGTACGCTTGCTCCTGCTCAAGGCTTCCTTTGGCCTCTGCTGCAGAGAAGCTCTGTAACGCTGAGTTCAGAGACCTGGGCGCCAGCCCTGCCGCACAGCGTCCCACCTGTGTGACCTCAGGAACGTCACCTGAGCTCTCAGAGCTGCTTCCCTTGCCTGTGTGCTAAGATCCTGGACCTGCCAGACTCCCCAGGGCGGTTGCAAGAATCAAGCGTCAGTGGATGCATTACCAGTTACTCCCCCGATGTTGTTGGTGTTCATTCTGTTGTTACTGTGATATACTATGCTTTAAACAAATCTATTCCTCAAAAAATATGGGCTCTTCCCGCTCTTAGGCCTGCCAACCCTGTGGGCACACTCAACCCCCATCACTCCTTCCGCTCTATCTTTTGTGGTTTTTTATTTTTTAAATTTTGAATTGAAAATACATGCATATATTCAAAATTCAAAGGGTATATATAGAGAGAAGGCCCCTCTCATTCCTGTCCCCAGCTCGTAGCTCCTCCTATAGACAGGACTTAGCAGTTTCTCGTGTATTTTTCTGGAGGTGTTTTATACAAATAATGTGTATATGTTCATTCTCCTTTTATTCTAAATGAATGCTATATATGTTATACACACACTACTCTATACTTAGCTTTTTATAAAAATTGAGATATCTATATGGAGCAAAATGCACAAATGAATTTTTATATATATACACGCATCATGCACACATCCAGAAGATTTAGAACATTCTGGCACCCCAGAAAGTTACCTTTGGCACTTCCTAGTTGGTAGTGCTACTACCATCAAGTGGTTACTAGTCACTTTTGTCATCATAGATTAGTTTTTCCTATTATAAATGGGATTATATCATACTGTACCTTTCTTTACTTGACAGTGTGATTTGGAGATTATTGCACACTTGCACAAAAGGAGTGTCCTTATTTGCTGGCTGTGAGGTGTTCCGTTGTATGTATGAACCATGCTGTAGTTTGTGCCCTACTGATGAATGTATAGGTTATTTCCAGTCTTTTATGGCTACAAACCTGCCACAGATGTACCTTGTCCATATGTCTTTTGACACCTGTTATAGTATCTGTTGAATAAATTTGTAAGACTGGAATTGCTGGGTCAAAGGGTATGCACACTTTGTAGTTTTGATTGCTATTGCCAAATTTGGTATCAGTGACCCCGTGAACTCTAGGATATTGATAGTGAAGGCTTTGTGGCTGGGAAAGCTACATGCCTGGGGGGAAGCAGTGGCCCCCGGGTGTCCTGCCTTCCTGGGAGAGGACCCCTGAGGCTCTGGGATGGAGCAGGACTCTGAGTTTCCCCGGAGCTGTGTGGGAACCCTTCTGTGGCCGGGCCCTGGGTTCCTGGGCCGTGTGAGCATGTGTATGTGTCCACCCCCTGCAGGTTCTCCACGAAGTCCTGGCTGTCGCAAGTCTGCCACGTGTGCCAGAAAAGCATGATGTTTGGAGTGAAGTGCAAGCATTGCAGGTGATGGGCGGAAGGTGGGGTGCGGGAGCAAACACTTTCGGTTTAGTAAGTCAGAGTTAAGAGGAATTCTCCTAAACCTACTACTATTCATAATCCCATTCAGCACACTGGGGAGTGATCAGGCCTCTCCAGGGAGATTAAGCAAGGTGTTCCTGGAAGAAGGGAATATTTGAGGTGGGTTTTGAAGGATGAATAGAAGTTTATAAGGTAGATCAAGGGGGAAAGAGAATTCCAGGCCAAGGGAGCATCATGTACAAAGGCAGGGAGGAATTTGAGGACTGTTGTGGGAACTGTACGGAGTTCTGAAGTTTACCCTTATATTTTAGCTGGGACATGGGGGGGATAGACCATGGTAAAAACAGAGCTCTGGCTTATAGAAGGGGAGAGCGAGAGAATGTGAATTTTATACAAATCAAACTTTTCTTCTCATACCATTGTGGTTTCTGGGGGGAAAGAAGGGCGAGGACAGGGGACAGTGTGGGCTGAGCAGAGTCCGGTCCTCTGCCATCTGGCTGTCCTCATCTTACAAACAGTGGCCGTAGAGTCTTGGTTCCCACTTTGCCCCTGCATTACTGTGTGACCTGGGGCAAGGTGCTTGCCCTTTCTGGGCCTCATGTCTTATTTATACACCTGAGAAGATGACTCCACTGAGGTTGCTCTGAGAGTCTGAGCTAGAACGTGTTCATGCACTGGGGCTCCGGGCAGACTCCAGGTGCTGGGTCTTGTGCGTATCACCCTGATAGATCTTGTTTCCCTGACAGCTCTGCTGCCCTCCAGCGAGATGCTGGAGTTTTCTCTCCAGTCTAACTCTCCTGTGGTTCCAGGCCACTTAGCTTTGAATGAGGGACTGCCAGCTCCCATTCAACTGTGGCTTTCTGGTGGAGAGCACAGAAAGCCCACGCTGGCCTGCGCGCACGTGGGGTGGGCGGATACAACAGATACATCTCTGTTGTATCAACGAGATTCAGAGCAGTTGACAGGCCAAAACAAGAACCCGGCTGTGTCCACTCCTGACCCTCACACTGCACAGCCCAGTGCTTGACCGTGGCAGGAGGGGCTGCCCTCTGGACCCCTGGGGGCCTTTGGGATGCCAACATTCACCTTCTGACTTTTTTTTATATAAGTTCAGCTTTATCTCGAGCCTTCTGCATGTAGGTAGAGGGTCTCTTTTTCTTAGAAAGGGAAGATAGATATGTGACCTGTGACAAGTTAGATGGGCATAATTAAACCTGCTGTGCTGCGAGGACTGGGTAGATGACAGCAGCACGTGACCAGTGCTCAACAGGGCGTGGCTGCTGTCACTCTCGATGTCAGCCACCTGCCCAGGCCATGCCCCGGCGTGGCCCCGCACCCTGACCTTGCCCTTGCCCTCCTTCACCAGGTTGAAGTGTCACAACAAGTGTACAAAAGAAGCCCCCGCCTGCAGAATATCCTTCCTTCCACGTGAGTTCTCTGTGCTCCCTCTCCTCTGCCTTCTGGATCTGGGGGTGAGCTTCCTTTAGCTTGGTCTGCGCCCTGCTGACGGGTCCCCCCTGTTCCAACAGTAACGAGGCTTCGGAGGACGGAGTCAGTCCCGTCGGACATCAACAACCCAGTGGACAGAGCGGCAGAGCCCCATTTCGGAACCCTCCCCAAAGCGCTGACAAAGAAGGTACGCCGGGCAGTGCCGGGAGAACCGCCGCCGCCCCCAGAAATCCTTTCTGTAAAGCACCCCTGGCGGGGAGGCTCGGTGGGGAAGTGTGGCATGGCACCACAAGCCAGGAGGGTGGCCCTGGGGAGCGTATCTTTGCCGTCTAGGAGACTTCTCGGTTCCACCCAGAGTGTTGTGGTGTGGCTGTGATGCCCGCGTGCAAATTCTGTGCCAGGAGCTTCCTCCATTGCCATTTCATTTGACCCCTCACAGTGGTTCCAAAGGGCACAGACTGATCTATTTTACAGTGAGACACTGAGCCCAGCCCCCCCCCCCCAAAGAGCAAGAAGCAAACCCAGAGCGGTAGCCTTGGTGTTTGCCCGACCCCAAAACCTGGGCCCTTTGTCGCAGTGTGGCACACACGCCTGCAGTTGTGCACTAAAGCAGTTGCGCGGCTGCAGCGAGCAAGGCGCTGCCACCCTTACTGGTTCGCACCCCAAAGTGGGTTTCTTTGCATAGCCTGGGGCCGGGCTCCTCTGCTGGTGCAGACAGGCGTCCTCTGCGGTAGACAGACTCTGGAAAGCCTTTGTCCCCCAGGACGCTCTGCAGACCTGTCTTCGGCCCCTGTGCGCAGGTGTTCCTGGTGTCTGCGAGGCGCCGGTTTCGATGGCTTCTGACAGCCGCCTCCATCCTGGCGACCACGCGGCAGGCAGCTTCCTCCCAGGCTGCAGGCTGCGGCTGTGTATTTTTAAGTGTGTCCTGTCTCAGCCCCAGACCAGGGCGTAGCATGTGCCTCCCCGATGTGGAGCGTGTCACTACTGCTGCTTGGCTGTGACCGGCCTTCAGTGGCCCAGGCCAGCCTCAGTGGAGGCGTGAGCTGAGAGAAGAGAGAGGCGGGTGGGCGGTGTGGCCCCTTAACCCAGGGGCTGCTCCAGGAGTGTCCAGGGCCACCTCTTACTGTCAGACAAGGCCATCTGCGCCAAATCTGACCCCCTCTCGGGCCTCCTCCTGTCCTTTCTCCTGCCTCTGCCTGTCTTGTGTTTTCCCTCTGATGGCAGCTTCCCAGCAGGAATGGTGGGACCGAGTGGATAGATGTTAGGATCCTGTCTTAGCCCATTGGGGCTGCTATGACCAAATGCCACAGCCTGGGTTCTGGAGGCTGGGAAGTCCACGATCAAGGCACTGGCAGATCTGGTGTCTGGGAAGGCCCCATTTCCTCGGAGACGGTGCCTTCTTCCTGTGTCCTTATACCGTGGAAGGGTCCAACAAGCCCCCCCAGGCCTCTTTTATAAGGCCACCACTCCTGTTCATGAGGGCTTCACCCTCATGACCTGGTCACCTCCCAAAGGCCCCACCTGCCGATACCATCATTAGGATTTCAGCATAGGGACTTTGGGGGACACAGTTGTTCAGACCATATCGTATCACAGCCCTGGGTTTGAGTCCAATTAGTCCCCTTTCTTGCTTCTGTGACCTTCAGTGAACTACTTGACCTCTCTGAGCCTCGATAATAATGCTTCATTCCCAGGGTGTCAGAGGGCAATGAAAGAAAGTTCATGAACTCAGGTGCAGGGGGAGATACCATCCCATCACCCAGTATTTGTTTCCCAGCCTGTCACAGACAGGAGTAATTCCTTAGCAGGGACGCTGGCACACCCCACCCCGTCACCAACACCATCACCGCCCTGCCGTCTCCTCTCCAGCTCTGCTGTGCACACCTGTGGCCTCACAGGGTACTCACGCCCGCGCTCACCCACGTCCCTTCGTGCCCTGGCGCATTCACTCCCGCACCTCCGCCCAGCTGGGCGCCGCTCCTCGGCCCTGCTCTCGGCTCGGGACTCTCAGTCCCACCTCCTGCACGCACCTGCTCGGCCCCTGAGCCGACGGAGCCCTGGGGTGTGAGGAGCAGAGCAAGGGGTCAGTGGCCCAGCCCCCTTCTTAGCTTGGCACCACGTTGTGTCAGCTGTCCCTGGAGTTCACTGCCACCCAGAGCCTTCAGGGCCCGCGGAAGAGTCACCTGCGGAACTTGGCGTTTGACCCAACTTGGCCCCAACGCTTTTGACCAAGAAATTCCTCTTCTACCCCTCCCAGGACCTGATTTTTGGGGCTGGGGGACACCCATCATATCCGGGGTCCTGCCTAACATGGAACCCCGCAGCCTTCTGTCTGCTGGTAGCCTAGGCCCAAACCACTGGGTGCTCCTGGCTAGCAGGTCAGCAGAAGAGTGGCACAAGCATTTATTAGTCACCTACTGTGTACCACACACTCACCTTTGTGAAGCTGCTAATACAGCCACCCTCTGACATAGGTGTGGATGTCTTCATTTCGTGGTTGAGGAAATGAGAGCTCAGAGAGGTGAAGGAAGTTGCCCAGTCACCCAGCTCAGAGGTGACAGAGCTGGGTGAGAATTGCAGTTAATCTGCCTCCAAGCCCACTGCTGTTTCTGCCGAGAAGTCTGAGCTTGGGCCTCCCCAACTCGAGTGCAGCACCCCGTCCCCAGAGCGCTCTGCGTCCTCCCCCAGGTGCTCGCTCTCGGCTGGGAGATGCTGCTGCTATTCTCGGGGTTTCCTCTGTGCTGTGGCCCGGGGAGCCCTGGTCAGAAGGAAGCCCAGAGCTGGGATCCAGCCAGGCCTGTCCCCCATGACCGTGGGCAAAGCCGCTCGCCGCCCCGGGCCCTGAGCTCTGGCGTGGGGCTGGGGTGGTGCATAGTATGGGGAGAGCCAATGCTAGAATCATCAAGTTGCAAAGCGTCTTCATGGTTTCTGCCTTAACCGGGTACCCCCTGGGTTAATGTTTACATGTAAGAATTCGTTTTTATGTAATCATCACTGTCATAATTGGAAAATCCACCATCTCCATAGAGAGAAGGTAATCATTAAAATCAATATAGTTTAAACCAAAAGGTACTAAATTCCATCTAGATACCATGCTTGCTTACGGCTCGGAGCTTGACACCTTCAGTCTTCGTTAACTTGCCTGGCCGGTGTGGGGAGGCCTTCAGGACACAGCGGCAGGGACTGAGACCTTCGTGCAGGACAAGGGAGAAAAGAACACTCTTCCTTCGTGGCTCAGTGTCCCCATGGTGTGTCCAAGGGCCTCTTAAAGTCCCCTTGTGGGCCACCAGACATGCGTGAACCCTCTGGCAGGCTCTGACTGGCGTGATCTATTAGTAGGGGGGACTGTGCTTGCTTTTGCGTGGGTAAGGGATGACATTATCATTTAAGTTGGGACAGCAGGAGCGAACCAGGTTTGTCCCGACAAACCAACTCTTGCAGTTATCTTCTAGAAAGTTCATTCCAGCTCTGGAATTTTTCACAGTGGCAGACAGCACCGGCCCTCACTGGCTTTGCAGCTTAACGTGGGTTCCTAGAGTTCCCAGTGCCTTTGAGACAACAAGGTCTGCAAAGACAGGGCCATTTGCATCTGGCTTGTCGTAGTCTCCTTACTTCTAGCGGGGCGCCTGGCAAGAGCAGGCGTTACGAGTAAACACGCGTTAGAGGTTGAATTCACTTTATTATATAAAACCCTACTACTTGTCTCACTCAGAGGCAGGCACTGGCCTCACAGCACACACGGTATGGTGGGAATGACGTCCAGCAGGAAAAAGTGCCCCGATGGAAAATCGCTGGGAGCTATGGGAGGCTAAAGAGGAGGAGCATGGACCCGGCTGGGGTTCAGGGAAGGCTTCTGGGGGGAAAGGATGCTTGGGCTGAACAAAGATGAGTGGGAGTCCTCTAGCGGATGGACATTGAGGCGAGGGTCTCTGTGTGTGCCCCTTGCTCAATACTAGGCCCATACAACGGCAGCTGAAGGGCAAGACCCTGAGGATCCCCTGGGCTGACCTCTTCCTTTTCAGTGGGCAAGGGAGGGTGCTGACACGGGGCAGGCAGCCCGGGTCAGGTGGTGACAGCCCTGCCCACCCCAGCGCCTCTGGTCCTGCAGGAGCACCCTCCGGCCATGAACCACCTGGACTCCAGCAGCAACCCATCCTCCACCACCTCCTCCACGCCTTCCTCGCCAGCGCCCTTCCCGACGTCGTCCAACCCCTCCAGTGCTACCACGCCGCCCAACCCCTCGCCTGGCCAGCGGGACAGCAGGTTCAACTTCCCAGGTACCACATCTCGGCTTTTCTGGGTTCTCAGGGGAGCCACCAGATCCCCCTTCTCAGCAGACCCTGGCAGGTTCAAGGTCAAACACCACTACCACAAAGAGCTGATGCTTATGGAGCACTTGCCAAGCACCTCGAGCACGGTAGCACTGAGGGTGATGCTGTCATTGTACCCATTTTGCAGACAGGAACACTGAGGTTCAGAGAGCAGGAGTGGCTTGCCCTGCGTTGTATCACTCAGAAGTAGCACAGCAAGGACCAAACCTGAGACCATATGATGTAACATAACCCCCACGCTGCCCTCCCGTGCACAGGTGGCTCCTCTGGAGCATGGCTCGCTCACTCAGGGCGGGCATCTGAGCTCCCAGGAGGTGTGGCAGGCAGCACAGTGAGCCAGGAGGCCTAGCAGAGGGGCCCTGCTGCCTACCTGCTCTGTGATCTGGGTAAGCCACTTCAAGGAGACCCTTGGTTCATTTTCCATAAAATAAGGAGCCCATGCGAAGCTGGGCTTAGGTCGTCCCCGTGGTGTGGCTGAGGACACTGCGTCCCACGGAAGAGCAGAGCAAGAGGCCCAAGCCGGAGCTGACTCCAGCTCCCCCCCGCAGCCCCGCTGCCCAGGGCTCCGTGGGGAGAGGTCAGGACCTCAGCCCCTCCTGGCCAGGCCCGGCGGGGCCGCCTCTCCCAGGAGCAGAGCCAAGCCCACTTGCCCCTTTTGGGGCTCAGCTGCCACCGTGGCCTCCCCAGCAGCTCCTCGAGGCTGGACTCAGCCTTCAGCTTCTGCAGTTTGCAGGCCTGGAGGAAGGAGGACGGCAGTGACGCTCAGCTCCGGGCCGCCACAGGCTGTCCCCGGCCCGTGGAGTCCAGGTCAGGCCCCTGCCACTGGCCCCTGGGGCTCCAGGCCCTGGAGGACAGAGGTGCGGCTCTAACCATGCCAGGGGAGCACAGCTGGGGCCACGCAGAGCCAGCAGGAGGCCGGGCCTTGGGCCGCCTCACCAGCGTTCTGGGGGGACTGCTCTTAGGGGTGGCGGGACACCAGGTTTTGTAGGAATCTTTTCTTCTCTTGTGCCTGTCCCTTCACCTCCATATGCACGTGGCTGGGAATCCTGTGACATTAACACCTGTCCTGAGCACGCCCTCCCCTCCCGCAGGTGAGCGATGGCCCATTTGATTAACCTGCCCTCCCATTCTGCTCCGTCCTTATTACGCTCCGAAACTGCCTTTGCTAACCTCCTACTTTGGGTTTTTCTAAAAGGAAGGGCCTGTTTGAAAAACAACAGCCACAGAAAAGGGCCTTTTTGTGATGTCAGCCAGACCTTCTCCGCTTTCCCCGATGTCTCTGGACTGGGCCCTCATTGTCCCTATACAGAGGCCTCCCCCTCTCCAAGATCTTATCTCTCTGGCCCTGGCAGCACTAATTGGGCCAAGCCCTCAGGGCTGGGCTGCCCGGTACTCTATCTGGGAAGGAACTCCTGTCGTCCCCTGCTCTGTGCCGCACGCACGACAGCATGGCACTTGGTCTTCAGGGTTAAACCTGGGAAAAGGTTAGGGTCACAGCACTTCCTAAGGGGGTTACCTGCTGAGAAATGCGCTGTGAGGCAGTTTTGTCGTGTGGGACGTCCTGTGTACTCACAGAAACATAGCGATGGCAGAGCCTACTGCACACCTAGGCTACGTGGCACAGCCTGTTGACACAAACCTGCACAGCAGGCGACTGTCCTGAGTGCTGTAGGCAACTGTAACACACTGGCATTTGTGTATCTAAACATAGAAGAGGGGCCGGGCGCGGTGGCTCACGCCTGTAATCCTAGCACTCTGGGAGACCGAGCGAGGCGGGAGGATCGCTCAAGGTCAGAAGTTCGAAACCAGCCTAAGCAAGAGCGAGACCCCATCTCTACTAAAAATAGGAAGAAATAATTGGCCAACTAAAAATATATATAGGAAAAATTAGCCGGGCATGGTGGCGCATGCCACCCAGCAATCCCAGCTACTCGGGAGGCTGATGCAGGAGGATCGCTTGAGCCCAGGAGGTTGAGGTTGCTGTGAGCTAGGCTGATGCCACAGCACTCTAGCCCAGGCAACAGAGTGAGGCTCTGTCTCAAAAAAAAGAAAAAAGAAAAAGAAAACATAGAAGAGGTATAGTAAAAATGTTGTATAAAAGATTAAAAATGCTACACCTATACAGGGAGCCTGCCACGCAGCTTACAGGCCTGTAACTTGCTCGGCGTGAGTGGGGAGTGAATGCGAAGGCCCTGTGCACACGTAGGGAGCACTAAATTTATTTTTAGAAATTTTCTTTCTTCAATAATAAATTACCCTTAGCTCACTGTAACTTTTTGACTTTATAAACTTTAAAATTTTATTTTTCACTTTGAGTCTTTTGTAATAACACTTAGCTTAAACAATTTACAGCTGTACCAAAATATTTTTTCTGTATATCCTTTTTCTATAAACTTTTTTATTTTTTAAATTTAAAATTTTTTTTTTTTACTTTTTAATCTTTTTTGTTAAAAGCTGAGACACAAATGCACACATTAGCATAGAGCTATGCAGGGTCACGATCATCAATGCCACCGTCTTCCACCTCCACATCTTGTCCCACGGGAAGGGGCAGTAACACTGGTGGAGCTGTCATCTCCTGCGATAACAGTGCCTTCTTCTGGAACACCTCTTGAAGGACCTGCCTGAGGCTGTTTTTACAGCCTACTTTCATTTTTATTATAAACAGGAGGAGAACACTCTAATAATGATAAAAAGTATAGTAAATACGCAAGCCAGTAACGCAGTCATTTATTATTATCATTGGGTGTTACGTTCTGCACATGATTGTATGTGCTATACTTTGATACAACTGGCAGTGTAGTAGGATCGTTTACACCGGCATTATCACAAACACATGGGTAATAATACTCCGTGACAACGGCTACAATGTCACTAGGTGACAGGAAGTTTTCTGGTCTGTTACAATCTTACGGGGCCACCATCAGACATGTGGCCTGTCGTTGACTGAAAAATGTCATTAGGCGGAGCAGGATTGTATGTGTAGCTACGTTTTACAGTGAGACAACCAGAGAGGGTAACTAACTTGCCAAGGTCCCAGAGCCTAGTAAGTGGCAGAGTGGAGGCTAGAACATGCTGTGTCAGATTCCAGAAGTCCAGTGTGTTCCTTTTGGTTCCCCTTAAGAGAGGGGGAAAAAAATCTTGTGTTGGGGGTGACACTCTGGGGGTGAAGGTGGGGGCCCGTCTTCTGCACACAACACTGTTACACTTTGTCGTGATCACTGTTTTCTCCCACATTGTACGTTGCCCTCCCGGGCTCCAGTGCATGTCGCAGAGCAGGGCACTGGCCCGGCCTCTGCAGCAGGGTGGCCGCTGAGACTGGGTCTCGGAACCGCCAGGCCGCCTGCCCCAGCCCCTTTACTCCTGGAGGCTCCTGCGGGGCCCGTTTCCTCCCAGCTCGTTCCGTCCTTCCTGCATGGCTCAGCCTGCCCCTGCCAGGCCCACCTGGGGCAGGGCTGTCCCAGCCCAATAACAAGCCCGTATCTCCCGAGCTGATGCCTGCGTTCCCTCCTCCCTTGCTGAGTTTGCCGTTCTGTGTGTGTGACTCACTTCCTCTTCTGTTTAAAGCTGCCTCCTTCATTCATCATAGACAGCAGTTTATCTTTCCAGGTGAGTCCTTTGCATGGTTCCACTAACTACCTCTTGCTGCAGCCCTTCTGTCCAGCCCACCTGGGTGCCCTCTCCCTGGGCGCTTCTGGAGGTATTTGAGTCTCCCTCCACCTGTTTTGAGAGCTGACTGCCCATTGAGGATCAGAAGGGGACAGGGCAAGTGTCCTGGAGGTGGGCTCCTTCCATGAGCAGTCCTTGCTAGGAGAGATCCTGGAATCCATCCTGTCCTGCCTTTTGCACAGAGACTGCAGGCAATTTTTTCAAGGTCACACAGCCAGGAGGTGGCAGAAGCAGGACTAGAACCTGGTTTTGCAGAATGGAGGAGGAGAATTTTTGCTGGTGCCTTATGAGCAGCTGTCACCATATCCTACCCTACATACACAATGACAGTAAACTACTACCTTATCTTACAGAAGTGGAAACCAATTTGGGAAGGTCTGCAGGCTTCAAATTTGTCCAATGCTTTACAACACAGTGCCATCTGCTGGCCATCACTGGAAGTGCCTCCTATTGAAGAAAATTTTTTTTTTTTTTCCAAACAAGTCAGTTGTCTGATTGAAGAAAATTTAAAGGAAAAAACTTTTCAATTTAATAATATAGTCCAGTCCATTGATACCCTTTCAGAAAAATTGTTTTGCACACCTACTATGTGCCAACCTTTGCCTTTGACCATATTTCTTCCCCTAAGGAGTTTATAAGATCAGTGCTTTTTTCCTCTAGGTGAAGGTATCAAGCATGGTGGTGTTTAAACAAAGACTGTAGCTGCTTGGTTTTTTTCTTGGATTAAACAGGACTGTCTTGAAGTTACAGTATTTTGGTTATTCCAGGATTTTCTGTTCCCCCAGCCCAGCTGCATTAGGTGATTGACTGGGAGCACTTGTGGCCCCACGGGGGCTTCCTGGGAATAGCCGAGCTGCCTCTGTGCTTTCACGCCCGGTTTGCTGCAGTTCCCCTCCAAGTGCCTCCCTGGTTACTCGCTCTAGGACGCATTCAGCGGAGCACCCCAAAGCATTGGGAAAACATGGCTCTTCTTCCCGAAGGGCCCATTTTGCCCTGAAGATATGTTGAGGGGAAGGAAAGGAAATCTATTTCTATTAAAACAAACACAGACACATTTTAGGGGGAAATGCACAATACACTCTTAACCTTTAAGCAAACGTGTGAGGCTTTGGAGACATTTCGCCTTCTACCTGGGGTGCGGTTTCTCCCCAGACCCCCAACTCCCTCCAGTCCCCCCCTCGCCCCAGGCATGTGTTTATCTGGAACACGGAGCAGCATGGATGAGCAAAAGCTCCAGGCCGCCACTGGCAGTCTGTCAACACAGTGTAGCGGTGTCGGGGGAGGCCTTAGCAGAGGCTTCTGATGCCCCAGGTCCCCAAGAAATGGTGCAGGGTGTTGGCCCATGTGCACAGTTCCCTGATGAAAAGGATGAGCCTCTGTCAGGTTCTCCACATCTACGAGGTCCCAGAGAGGTTGACGCCTCTGGTTCAGGTGACCTTCAGGAGTAGCCTGGCGGCCCGATGGCTGAGCGGGGAGAGTCTGTGTCCACAAAGGCAGGAGGGAGGGCCACTGCCACTTCCAGTCTCTCTGTGCAGACAAGGCGGGGAGTGAGGGCCCCACGCCCACCCTGAGGCCCCCAGTCTCTCTGTAGCACTTGGGTTCCACACTGGGGTGCCCTCTGTTCTGGTGTCCCTGGACAGGGGACTTTCAGTGCTAAACCTGGGGAAGTCCCTGGCTCAGGGGTCAGCCCGGCTGCCCATTCTTGGGCCCCCTGATGTGGACGGGGCATGTCTTCCTCTCCCCTGAGAGCTGCTCCCCCAGTGACACCCCCCCAACACAGAGACCATATTCGGAAGCTGGGTTGGGGGGCGGGGTGTTCTGCTCTGGAAACGCCCAGCAGCTGCACCAGGTGTCGCTGACAGCCACCTGCCAGTCCTGCCCTTGGCCTCCACTGGCCTAAGGAAGGAGTCTCATTAGGTGCAAGGGGGGCTGCCCAGCCCCCGCCTCCAAACAGAAGGACCCTGCCACCGAGAAGGCGCTCTGGCCGCCTGTCCAGTGAATGATAGCCCGTTTGCTCGTGCCACTTGCCCGTGTGGGCAGCTTGGCCTCGGGAATGAGAGGTCCCGCCCTCCTCCCCCACCCGGAGCCCCTTCCTGGGCCTGAGCAAGCGCTGTGAAGGCTGCATGCAGGTGAGCGACCTGGAGGAGCGCAGCCGGTCCTTCAGGAAGCGTCTGGCGCACACGTGGCAGCTGCTCACGGAGGGGGTGCCGGGTTTCAGGTGTCTTTTCAGGCACGGTGTCTTCGTGGGGACTGGAAGGGTGGTCTCAGGCTTCGTGTTTGCTTTCTGTCGCCCGCAGACATCTCGGCCTCCGCGCAGGCGGCCCCGCTCCCCGATGCCGCCGACAGCACCCGGTAGGTGTCCCTGTGCTGGCCCCTCTCCTAGCGGACCCACACTCCTGACCACCGCCCCACCTTCAACCCCCCACCTTCCTGCGCTGGGCGTTGCCGTGTGCCTGGACCAGCCAGCCAGGGATCTCGGGCTGACTCACCCTCTGGGCCCGCGAACCGGCCGGAGGGTTTTATTAGCCTGTCAGTGTGGCCAGCATCGCGTGGGCCATGTGTGAAGCCGGAGGAGTCTTGTGACCGGGGAGGGCTGGACCAAGCACACCAGAGTTGGAGAAACCTACTAGAAATAACTCCTGTTTGTAGAGTCCTTTCTCCGTGCCAGGCTGTGCCGAGCACTTGACTCACGCACATCCCCTCACTTAGTCCGCGGACAGCCTGCTGAGGTGGGTATTAAAGTGGGTGTCAGCCTTAGTGGACAGCTGGGCCAGAGAGGTTAAGAAATTACATAAGGTCACACAGCTAGGAAGTGATAGAGCCAGTTCTCAAATGCAAGGCTGTTGGGTTCCAAGTCCTGTGCAGGTGCCCTGAACCCTGGTACTGCAGTGTCAAATCTGAAAGGGGCCTCGGTGGCTCCTGCCCACCTCTGATTCCCACCTCCCTAATCATCTTGGAGAAGGCTGAGCCAGGGTGAGGGTGGGCCTGGTCCTCACCTTCTGCCTGTTTCCTCAGCATCCATGTTGCCTTTCCCAGCCACGTGTGGGTCAGAGTAAGGATCCAGCCTGGAGGCCTTTTGTTTGAGCCCTCACTCGAGTCCCCTGCCCAGTGGGAGCAGAGTAGCCCGCCCACGGGGTCTTCTTGACAAACCCTGTTTTATTTACTCTTAGGCTCGACGACCAGCCAAAAGCAGACGTGTTGGAGGTTCACGAAGTGGAGGTGAGTGAGGGTCCGACACGTGAGTCCATGGACAGCCCCTGCTCTGTGCACCCCCCCCCCCATCTCCGAGCACGTAGGGCTCTGGGCCGTGAGTGGGTGCCGGGCCCCGGCCAGGGCTGTCCCAGGTGCCCGCTGCAGCAGGGAAGAACGATGAGGCTGGGGCAAAAACGTGCTTCCGTTTCCTTCTGTTTCTGAGGCTATCTAAAGTCCCTACTTCCCGTGGTCCTCACTGCCAGCCCGGATGCCTGGGCCCTGGCCTGGGAGACTGTCCGTCCGGTCAGTCCGGGATGGGGTCGGGCGTCTGTGTGTTGTCAGGACTCCCCAGGTGATTCTGATTGTAGCCGGGGTCAAGAACCGCTGTCTTGATCTTTGAACAAAAGTGTTGACGGAGCCTGGATGTCCCTGCAGTGCAGGGTGGCTTAGAGAATATTCACAGACTGATTCACTCCTGCCCAGGGGAGAGTCGGAAACTCTGTGTTTAAACCAAAAAAAAAAAAAAATACCAGAAAGATGAATGTAGTTAATCTCTTCCTTGCCAGGGATGTTAAATGCTCTTTCCTGAGTAATCAGATGTTGCTCATAGGCAGATCTCGGAGTGTTAGCAGGATGAGGGACCTCAGGGATGCCCTGGGCCGACTGCCACATGTTGCGGCTGAGGACATGTCGTCTAGTCGTGCTAATAAATGATCCGCCCACCGTCCCCAGCAAGCTGGGCAGAACTGCAGCTAGAACCCAGGTCTCCGGCTCCATGCGTCTTTCCTGCCTTACCTCCGTGTGTGCTCTGAACGCCGTATCACATGGGGGGCTCCGCAGAAGGGAAGAGAGGTCGGCTGAGCCCAGGTCTGCTGCCCTTCCCCGTTCTTTCCTCTCTCCTGCCTTCCTTGCAGGCGGAGGAGCCGGAGGCCGGCAAGTCCGAGGCAGAAGACGACGAGGACGAGGTGGACGACCTGCCCAGCTCCCGCCGGCCCTGGCGCGGCCCCATCTCCCGCAAGGCCAGCCAGACCAGCGTGTACCTGCAGGAGTGGGACATCCCCTTTGAGCAGGTGGAGCTGGGCGAGCCCATCGGGCAGGGCCGCTGGGGCCGGGTGCACCGCGGCCGCTGGCACGGCGAGGTGGCCATCCGCCTGCTGGAGATGGACGGCCACAACCAGGACCACCTGAAGCTGTTCAAGAAGGAGGTGATGAACTACCGGCAGACGCGGCACGAGAACGTGGTGCTCTTCATGGGCGCCTGCATGAACCCGCCCCACCTGGCCATCATCACCAGGTAACCCGGCCCCTCCCCTGCGAGCCCCCTCCTCTGGGTGCGCGCCTGGAGAGCGGAAGCGTTCACACAGAGAGAACCGAGAATGGGTGGAACTTCCCACTCACGGAACCCCACCGACATTGAAACATAAAGATGATACCTTTCTACAGGTAGAGGAAATTCAAATGTCCCATAAAAGGTACAAAGCAAAATTCAGTCCCCTCCCTCCCCGCCGGCTGGGCGCTTCTCCCCAAAGCTGGGGACTGTAAACGGTTCCTTGACATTCCCTCCACTGATAGGAAGAAGTCTGCATGTGCTCATGTGTTTTTAAACTACGTATATATTCCTTGGTAAAAGCACACAGGAGAGATTACGCTGGTTTATACGTTGCTTTCTCCACTTAATTGTAGCTCTGAAGCCCGCTCTATTCTTCTCAGCACCTGCGGGTGTTCCCATCCCAGGTGAACCCGGTGGTGTGCTGGTAATGTTTAACAGCCCGCTTTGGGGCAATAAGGACTGAGGCCCTAATTTGTAGCCATCTGTCAATTTCATGGTCAGTTTCAAGATAACAACACGATGTCACTGAGAGTAGAGCAGAACTGGGAAGAGTCACACACGTGGGCCTGTGGTTCTCTCGCCGGTCATCTTGTAATTTATTTAAGCAGCCCTCTTGTGCTGGACACTGTCACAATGAGCATCCTCGTTTGTTTGTCTTGATGAGCTTCAGCGAGTATATTTGCAGGCTAGGCCAGAGCCTACATATGGAACATTTGGATTTCTAGTGCCCGTTTCTACTCCAGAAAGCATTCACCAGTTTACTCTTTCTCCATCCACATATACGGGAGTGTCCATTTCCCCAGAGCACCAGGGGGTGTGGAACTAAAACATGTTTGCCCAGGGCGTTTAAGAAATTATTGTTTGCTTTTATTTTATTTATTTATTTTCTGGACAGAGTCTCACTCTGTTGCCCAGGCTAGAGTGCTGTGGCGTCAGCCTAGCTCACAGCAACCTCAACCTCCTGGGCTCAAGCGATCCTCCTGCCTCAGCCTCCCGAGTAGCTGGGACTACAGGCATGCGCCACTGTGCCCGGCTGATTTTTTTCTATATATTTTGAGTTGGCCAGTTAATTTCTTTCTATTTTTAGTAGAGACGGGGTCTCGCTCTTATTCAGGCTAGTCTTGAACTCCTGAGCTCAAACGATCCGCCCATCTTGGCCTCCCAGAGTACTAGGATTACAGGCGTGAGCCACCGCGCCCGGCCTATTGTTTGCTTTTAAAATCAGGAAAAACAATATAAAGTCAGTAGAGAAATGTTGGAATATACATAGAAGTTTCGAGAAGAAACTAAAAATCACATTAATCCCATCGGCCAAAAGAACTCACATTAATATTCTGATGATGTTCCTATAGCTGAACTCTGTGCTTTAAAAATAAAAACAAAAAAAACCACAAAACTTTTTTCTACTCAAACTGTATCACCCAAGTAAAAATGAATTTCCATTTTCCTTATGTATCCGAGACATAAGTAACCACCCACCAGAACTCGTGAGCAGTGTGACATCACCAAGGTCACCACATGAAGGGGACACGATTCCAGCCTAAAGCACAGCACCGCGACGTCTTAGGAACCCTTGCGGTCATACAGCTTAGCCGCCCCCAGTGTCACCTGCCCGTCCGTCCACCTTCCCATCTCTCTCTGACTCACCCACCCAGTTCCACGGGAGATTTGAGTCTGGTAAAGACGATACACATAAGTAAACAGCAAAATATTCACAAATTTTTAAAGAACTTAATGTGTTTTTAGAATATGCTGAGGAAAAATGGAACCCAGATAAGTCATCACCAGTATTCCATACCCCTCGCCTGGTTCTCTAAATCTCTGAGGCTCCAAGAATCTTTTCCTTAAAAATAGTCGCTTCCTAAGACGGTGTAAGGCAGCCTGTCCCTGCAGCAGGGGAATGAGCCACACATCTGAGTCCTTCCTCGCTGCCTTTTAGGAGACGATGCAGGCAGGGACCCCAGAACGCAAGTGCCTGTCCCGGTAATACTCTGACACCCCTGCCATCTGCCCCCGCCCTCCTCGCACACCCCTGTATCATAGTAGAAGCCCCGTGATGAAAATACTCACAATAGCAACAACGAGAGTCTTGACAGTGGGCTCCAGGGCCTTGATAGTGTCTGGGTTTCAGCCCTGAAAGGCCAAGGTCTTCCCCGTCGGGATTCCAGTGGTGGCGATCGTGCCTTGAACCCGTCGAGGACGGCTGCTCCGCATTGTTGGCAGCTCCGACGAGCTGAGTCTGCTGTTGCAGGGCAGGGCAGGCCCTGGGCTCAGGGAACAGGGTGTGTGTGTGCATGCATGTCACTGTGGGTGTTTGTGCACGGGGCAGGCGACGCCCCAGCGGGAGTGAGCGTCAGGCTTGGTCAAGAAAGGATTCTTTGGCTCGCAGTCGAAGGGGGCGCAGAGAGTCCTTGGGGGTGGGCAGTCACAGTTCTCTCCATGGGCGCAGTTCACCCACGAGGGGTCGGGGCGGCTGCACTGGCCCCAGACCTCTGACCCCACCACCCTCGACAGCTTCTGCAAGGGGCGGACGTTGCACTCGTTTGTAAGGGACCCCAAGACGTCTCTGGACATCAACAAGACGCGACAGATCGCTCAGGAGATCATCAAGGTAAAGCAGCGTTCGGCTGCGGGAGGGTGGGTTTCTGCTGGTGCCGGAGCCCTCAGTCGTTCCCCTGCTCTGTGGCCATGTCAGGGGTCACTTTGTCCCTCCCTCTAGCTCAGGCTCCTCGATGGTGGGACCCTTCCCCCCCTTATCTCTGTCCCTGTCTCCTCCACTTGGAGCTGGGAGCTGTCCACTCCTTTAGCCTTGATGGAACGGAATTGGTTGGGGAACTCAGCAGGCTTTAAAGACGGTTTGAATCCTGGCGCACCAGCTCTGTGACCTCAGGCAGGTTGTTGAGCCTATCTGAGCTTCAGATTCCTCCCCTGTAAAATGGGGGTGCCGATATAGCCTCCCTTGTTGGATTGGCACGAGGATAAACGCAGTAATGCACGGAGAGAGTTTGGCACAGGGCCGGGCACTCGGCGAGGCCCTGCTAGGACCGAGGATGGGAGGAGCAGAGGGGCGCAACTTTCCTTCCAGGCCACACAAGGACCCACGTGTTTTGCCTGAAAGTTTTTTTCCATGTGGCTAAACTAAGGAATTAAACTTTTGAAAACCAAAGCCAGATCTAAGTGTTGGGCTCAACTGGGCAACTTTTTTCCTTTCTTTTATCATGTTTTAAAGTGATTAAATAAAAGTGAAAGAAAAGTGTATTTGATGCTTTATTTTTAGCAACAAACAGGCTCAAATGAAAACTAGAATGCTGGTGGATAGGGGTTCCTTTTTCTTTTTTTATTGAGTTGAGAAGCTTCTACTTATCAGCTGCCACCAAGCTTCTCCCCTTTTTATCTTCTTTCTTTTCTCCCGCCTGTCTTCTCCCTCCCTCCCTCGCTCATTCTGTCCATTGTGTGTGTGTGTCTTTAGAAAGGAAAAAATAAAAATCACAGTGATAGCCGGGCGCGGTGGCTCACGCCTGTAATCCTAGCACTCTGGGAGGCTGAGGCGGGCGGATTGCTCAAGGTCAGGAGTTCGAAACCAGCCTGAGCAAGAGCGAGACCCCGTCTCTACTATAAATACAAAGAAATTAATTGGCCAACTAATATATATAGAAAATTAGCCAGGCATGGTGGCGCATGTCTGTAGTCCCAGCTACTCGGGAGGCTGAGGCAGGAGGATTGCTTGAGCCCAAGAGTTTGAGGTTGCTGTGAGCTAGGCTGATGCCACGGCACTCACTCTAGCCTGGGCAACAAGCGAGACTCTGTCTCAAAAAAAAAAAAAAAAAAAAAAATCACAGTGATGTTTTTAGATAAACCAAGATTTCTGCATGACATTTCCGTGTGGCTAAATTGATGAATTAAGAATTAAACTATTGAAGACCAAAACCAAAATGTCACACTTTCGCCTTCACTTGTAGTCTGTGTGATTTCAGAGCGATCGGCGGGCCCTGCAGAATGTTACACAACTTCCTTTCCCCCAAAACCCTCCAGCTCTGCCCCCGTCTTGCCCACCCTGCCGCCCTCCCTCGAGCTCTTCCCTCTCCTTACTGTCAGCGCTCGGGGACTCTGGCTGGCTGCTGACCGGCTGAGTTAGGAAGCAGGAGGCTTCTGGAAGATACCAGGGCAGAGGACAAAAGTTACTAAAAGGTTTTGCAGCCGCAGAGCTGGAGGCTGCCTCTCTGCTGGCCTTTTTGGGTTTTGTCCTGATGAAAAACCATCCCTCTCCCCCTTTCTGCTGGGAACTTCTGAGCCACTCCCTTCGTGTCCTTGCCTCCAGTGCTTTCAGACTCAAAATGAACAGGGGAGGCCTGCCCTTTGGTTAGAGGATCAGCAGCTCTGGGGCTGCTGCGGAAACACTGTGAACTTCTGGGAGGGGAGGAGAATTTGTGTTCCAGAGTCAGCACTTTACCTCTTGTCTCTTTAAATGGGCCTTTCCATTTAACCTTACAAATAAGACTCAGAGAGGTACAGTGGCTTGGCCTCCTGGAGTCTTTGGCTCTGTTTGGCTACTGGGGAAGGCATGTGCCTTGGTTGGTTTGGAGAACAGGCAGATAGTTTAAAAGGATCATCTTGTATTCAGGCTGGAGTTTGAGGAAGGAGCAAGTTACCTTTTCTTGGCGCTCCCTGCCCCTGTCCCATGCAGGATAGCAGCTCTCGGACGACCCTGCACCCTCCCTTTTCTTTCAGAGGAGAATCTGCTTCTTTTTAAGTTCTTCTCTGATGCTCTCTGGCTGGGGCTGAGTTCTGTCTGGTTCCGCCTCACAGTGCAATCTATTTCCTAAATGTAGCTGGTTTTCCCTACATGTCACTTTTCCACCCCTTGCCCCAAGATGCCTTCATAGCCGGGAGGTGTCTCTGTAACACACAAAGCACCCTGAGTGTGGGGATTGGGGGGTGGATTTACATTTGCTTCTCCTGAGCTGGCAGGCACAGCCATTCCAGCGGTGGCATCTCACTCCCAGTCCCAAGGTTATCAGGGCACAGGGGAGGCCGTGGCTTGGTGTTTGAAGACAGCTTTGACCTTGGATGAGACCATGCCTGTGTCTGGTCACCCTCGTTCCATGCACCTGGCCTGTTGGTGTTTGGTCCAAATAGAGTGTCGGTTAGGAATCACCCACTGTTGCCCTTTCACTTGACAAGTGAGGAAACTGAGGCTCAGACATTGAGTGATGTGTCCAAGGCCACACTGGATTCGAATTTGAGCTGAGATGGAGCGCAAACCCCAGATTTCTGTCTTAGTCCAGGGCTCCTTCTGTCACAGTGCAGATACTGGGACTGCCCAAACTTAGGGACTCTTCTGGAAATGCCTCTCTGTCCCTCAGGAGAGCCCTTGCCCTGCCTGAGGGCAGAGACCAGCTGTGCAAATCCTGATAGAAACCCCAGCTCACTCAGGCTCTTAGTGACTTAACTCAGGTGGTATCACTGCTCTTTATATCATCCCCTCCCCCACCCCAGAGCCTTCCACCCCTCCCTCACCCTGTCCACACTGCACACCTTATCCAAGTTCTAGGTGGATGGGCCTCAGGTCAGATCTCAGCTCTGCTACTTAACTGCTCTGTGGCTTGGGGCAAGTGACTTTCCCTCTCTGAGCCTTGGTTTCTTCATCTGTCAGATGGGAACAATATACTGCATAGAATTATGAAGATCAAATGAGGGGTTTTAGGTAGCTCGGCCGGGGGTGGAAGCTCAGTCACCTGAACTCCCTGCTGACGTCAGGCTCACTCTTTTCCAGGGCATGGGCTACCTTCACGCCAAGGGCATTGTGCACAAAGATCTCAAATCTAAGAACGTCTTCTATGACAATGGCAAAGTGGTCATCACAGACTTCGGGCTGTTTGGGATCTCGGGCGTGGTCCGAGAAGGACGGTGAGTCGGCGTGGGTGTCTGGTGGGGTGGGGGAGCTGGGTGGCGATGGGTGGGCTTGGGGTCTGGCTGTGAGTGGCTGGGGTTGCTTTGGTCCTGCCCTTGTGGTTCTGGTCTGGAATCAGGTTTGGGTCACACTTAGATTCTCAGGCTAATCCCCGTGGAGGCTGGGTCCCCACACTCACATTTGCCCTGGCTATTCCCGGACTTGGGCAAGCAACCAGGATTCACGTCCCCGTGATGAGAAAGAGAGTCAAGTTTTGTTTTTGGGTTTTTTTTTTATTTTTTTTTTTGAGACAGAGTCTCGATTTGCTGCCCAGGCTAGAGTGAGTGCCATGGCGTCAGCCTAGCTCACAGCAACCTCAAACTCCTGGGCTCAAGCAATCCTCCTACCTCAGCCTCCCAAGTAGCTGGGACTACAGGCATGCACCACCATGCCCGGCTAATTTCTTCTATATATATTAGTTGGCCAATTAATTTCATTCTATTTATAGTAGAGACGGGGTCTCGCTCTTGCTCAGGCTGGTTTTGAACTCCTGACCTCGAGCAATCCGCCCGCCTCGGCCTCCCAGAGTGCTAGGATTACAGGCATGAGCCACCGCGCCCGGCGGAGGATCAAGTTTTATTTCCCCAAATCTTGAAGGGGTTGGTATGGGGAGAAAGGCTCCTCCCCAAGCATCGGGGGGGACCGTGGAAGGGAGACTGGCCCCCAGGCTGCAGAGCCCGCTCCAGGCAGGTTTGCAGGCTGCAGGTGGGTGTGGATTTCTGGTTGGCGATGTACCCCCTCCTAGCATAGAGATTCCACACTTTCAAGTGCAGCTCCCTGTCAGTGCCGTCCTGGCCTGCTTTCCTAGAAAAACCTGGTTATGATTCTTTTGTAACATTCTCCGAGAACACCGGTGCCTTTGCAAGTACAGGATCAACATGCTGGGTCCGGGTGCTTTCTCTGAGCTGTGCGTGCGCTGCTGGCCCCGGGGCACGCGTGTGCCAGGCAGGCCTCTTTGCTGCCTGCTGAAAGGCCCGTGTCCTTGTCCTGGCTTCTTGGCCTCCAGGAGGGAGAACCAGCTGAAGCTGTCACACGACTGGCTGTGCTACCTGGCCCCGGAGATCGTGCGCGAGATGACCCCCGGGAAGGACGAGGATCAGCTGCCGTTCTCCAAAGCCGCCGACGTCTACGCTTTTGGGTGAGCAGGCCCCTCGTGCTCCGAGGCCAAGTGTGGCCAAAAGAGAGGGCCCTGGTGGCCATCGGGGCAGGGAACCGGGTGTCCTGCCCGCCAGGCTCTGGTGCCCCCCAGAGAGCTGGGTGCCGACCAGTAGGAATAAACTGTGAGTCAGATACAGAATTCACAATTTCCTAGTAGCCATATAAAAGAGAAACAGGTGAAATTAGTTTCAATAGTATATTTTAGTTAATTCAATATATCTAAAATATTATTTGAGCATGTAATGAACATACAAAATTAATGAGATATTTTATGTTCTTTTTTCTTACTAAGTCTTCAAAATCTAGTGTGCGTTTCTCACCTCCAGCACACCTCAGTTTACCTGTCCCCACCTCAGTTGCTCAGTAGCCCCCTGTGGCGAGTGGCCCCCACATGGGACACTGCAGGACTGACGGGGATAGTCCCGTCCTAACAACCCGGGGAGGCTCCGCACCCGGCCACCCTGTGCTCTCTCTGGGTTTCCTTCCCACAGTGGCCTGGGCGCTGTCTCTTCCTCCCTTGCCTTTAGCTGTATCACTTCCTGAGCTCCGATGTGTGCCAGGCGCTGGGCTTGGCATTTCTGTTACTCTGGAGGTGTCGGCCCCACTGAGGTCAGGCAGTTGTACCCGGATCCCCCGGCTAGAAAGCGGCAGGACCTCTACCACCACGGCAGCAGGGCCCAGATTCTGCAGGACAGGGAGAAGCCTCCAGATGCCATCATGGCATCCCTGAAGCCTGGCAGGTGAGGAGCCAGGCCGGAGTAGGACCCTGGTCCTCTGGCTTGGCTCCTGGCTTTGGGTAGCAGGTTCTCTGGTCCCAGAGCCCTGGGGCATGAGCTGGCTGAGCCATCAGGAGCTCACGCTGTGGATGGGTCTCCGCAGGACTATCTGGTATGAGCTACAAGCAAGAGACTGGCCCTTTAAGAACCAAGCTGCAGAGGCCTTGATCTGGCAGATCGGCAGCGGGGAAGGAATGAAGCGCGTCCTGGCGTCCGTCAGCCTGGGGAAGGAAGTCAGCGTGAGTCACCACCTGCTCTGGGAGAGAGAGGGAAGCAGGGCCGAGGGTGGGGCTGGGCTCATGACACCGCTGCCCTTCACTGACCCCCCTGGCAAGCGGGACCAGAGGGGGCTCTGCTGCCTGGAGGTGTCATAATTAGCAATTAGCACAGTGCACACGACTGAAGACGGGGACCCATAGCGGAGAAAATAAAACCATCCATCTCACCCCACTGGTCACTTCTCTCATTTCCTTCCAGTCTTTTGTTTAAAAAAAGATAATGGTTTTCACTGATTTACGAGATGAAAAGAGAATAAACCCCTGTACATTATTTACGTGAAAGAAGATAATAAAAAATAATCGCTGCTCAAAACACAAATAGTAGGGTTATGCTGTGGTATCAGATCTTTCTCCATAATGTTTTTATTGACTGTTCAGGAACAGATCGAAGTTTCCACGGCAGACTCGTTTTCAAGATGCTGAATCTTAGTTATAGTGGCTGGCTTCTCGTTTCTGGATGGCTTCTGTGCATTTGTGAGTTTCCTTGTCCTGGCGCAGTGGAATGTGAAGAAACCCCAGGGCTTGACGTTTTCAGTGCGATCAGTGATAACCACGTGTGCACGAGTCACGTAGGATTCAGGCAGAACAGCTTTATGTTACTAGGTAACTCCAGTAGGTGTCTGGCCAGCATCACGGGACGTGCTCAGAGGGACCACCTCGCACCTGTGCAGGTTAAGATCTCAGTGGACCGTGAGCTGCTTGTTAAAGTCACTGGCAGCGTCGCTGTCTGTGAACCCCGGACAGGCACAGTGATGAATTCAGTCTCTCTACCCTCTCCGCCTCCAAAGTCACCGGCGTCTTGCTTCATGAGCTCTTCACTCTCCGTCACTCTGTCCCTTCCGCCGCGAGCTTAGGTCAGCTTTCCCCTCACTCATGTGTCGCTAAGGTTGATGCCACGTTTGCCTGGGTAAATCTTGCACGCTGGGTCTGCAGACTGAGGCTAAGCGGGAAGACAGCAGGCAGTGTGTGCGCTGTTACCTTAGACCATAAGTGCGTTGCCCGCTGGTCAGGCAGGTGCCTGGGGTGACATTTTCTTCTTTGTGGGTCCGTCTCTTCCACTTTGTTACTCAAAGGCCCGCAATTTTTTTTTTTTTTTTTTTTTTTTTTTTGAGACAGAGTCTCGATTTGTTGTCCAGGCTAGAGTGAGTGCCGTGGTGTCAGCCTAGCTCACAGCAACCTCAAACTCCTGGGCTCCAGTGATCCTTCTGCCTCAGCCTCCCGAGTAGCTGGGACTACAGGCATGCGCCACCATGCTCGGCTAATTTCTTATATATATATCAGTTGGCCAATTAATTTCTTTCTATTTATAGTAGAGACTGGGTCTCGCTCTTTCTCAGGCTGGTTTTGAACTCCTGACCTTGAGCAATCTGCCCGCCTCGGCCTCCCAAGAGCTAGGATTACAGGCGTGAGCCACAGCGCCCGGCCTAAGGCCCACAATTTTGATGGCTTCACATTTGGACTGTGGCTTTCAAAATTGTGCAGTGTTAGTTTTTCCCTGTAGTTTTTAACTGTCTTTTTTTTTCCTTGTTGAGAGAGGAAACAAGCACCTTTATCATATTCCTGAGGTCTTTTATTTTTTTTTATTTTTTATTTTTTTGAGACAGAGTCTTGCTTTGTTGCCCAGGCTAGAGTGAGTGCCGTGGCGTCCGCCTAGCTCACAGCAACCTCAAACTCCTGGGCTCAAACAATCCTGCTGCTTCAGCCTCCTGAGTAGCTGGGTCTACAGGCTTGTGCCACCATGCCCGGCTAATTTTTTCTATATGTATTAGTTGGCCAATTAATTTCTTTCTATTTATAGTAGAGACGGGGTCTCGCTCTCACTCAGGCTGGTTTTGAACTCCTGACCTTGAGCAATCCGCCCCCCTCGGCCTCCCAGAGTGCTAGGATTACTGGCGTGAGCCACCGTGCCCGGCCCCTGAGGTCTTTTAGCGCCTTCTTCGTTCTGTTTATGGAATGGAACTTGTGCCATTCTTTTAAGAGCCCTTTTCTGATTTCTCATCATTCGAATCTGTGGGCTTTTAGGTCTGCCTGCACGGCTGTTACCTTCTGTTTTCTGTTCGTTCCTTCCTGGGGCAGTTGCACTGTCCTTGTGTCTCATGTCTGCCCTTCTCTTTATTTGCACTCCAGCAACATGACAGAGAAACCTAAAGAAACTCTCTCCCAATGGATGAATGGGAGATAATCTTTGCGTGCCTAAAAAAATCTTATTTTGTCCACATAGCCGGAGTAGAATTTTAAGTTTGTGATAATTTTCCCTCAGAACACAAAGATTTTGCTCTGCTATCTGCTAAGTGTCCAGTGCATTGTTGAAAAATTCAGTTTTGGTCTGATTCACAACCTTTTGTAGACTCTTATTTCTTCTGGAAGCATCTAGGATTTTCTCTTTATCTTTGCTGTAGTGAAATTTTATATGTGTGAGTTTAGGGTTTTCTGCTTGTTTGCTTTTAGTGAAGTCCCTTTATTGGGCCTTTTCAGCTGAAGACTCCTGTTTGATTTGGAAATTTCTGGGAAATTTTCTTTTATTATGTCTACGATAATTTTCTGCCAAGTGGTTTGTTTTCTTTTGTGGAAATTCATGCTCAACAGAATCTAGTTCTTAGTGAGCCTCCGTGTATTTTACCTCCTTTCATATTTTCCATCCCTGTCTAAAATTGGGTTCACAATCTGAGGAATTTCCTCAGTTTTATCTTCTGGTACTTCTAATGTTGGTTCAGAAATTATATTTTCAATTTCAAGTACTTCCTTATTTGTTGGTTTCTTCTTTATTGTACTCTGGTCTTGTTTTATGGATAGAATAGCTTCTCTCTCTCTCTCTCTCTCTCTCTCTCTCTCTCTCTCACACACACACACACACACACACACACACACACACACACACACACACACACACACACACACACACACACACACACACACACACACACACTGTATCCTCCAAAGACGATATTTTGATCCGTATGTCTTTGGTCTCTGGTTTTCCTAATACGGCAGGCAACCCCATGGGGTCGCATTGTATTTAAGAAAAAAAAAAGCCCAAGTTGCTGAGTCTAGGTGGTGTGTGCCTTCTGCCGCATGTTCCATCGTTCCGTTCCGGCCCATCTCCTCACAGGCGGGTCCCCTGAATCGGAAGGCCGAGGGGTGCAAAGTGTACACGCGCAGATCCTGAGAGCAGGTGGCAAAATGCCACAGTGCAAAGGGCTTTCCTTGGGGGTGGGGGTGGGGCTGGCTGTTGGGACAGCTGTTTCTGCCGATTCTCAGCTGCTTCCCCTGTATTTAGTTGTCCTTGTCACTCCGGGCCTCCATTCTGGTGACACTGAGGCTCCCACCTCTGCAGCAGGCCCCGCATGTCTTCTGAGCATCTTGCTTTTTGCATTAACTTGTGGACATTGTGCCGTCCATTTTGCGTCATCTAAAAACCAACAACCCCATTTCTGACCTCTGTCCCACCACCAGTCTGCCAACATGGTTACTCTTATTTGGGGTAGGGGCTCATCTAAGAAGGAAGGAATGGAGGCAAACTCATGTACTTCGTCTTGAACTAGAAGCATGAGAGCTCTTCTGAAACAGTTGTTTCTCGGCTCTGCAGGTTGGCAGGGTGTTCAGAGGGCCGCCCGCCAGGGGGTGCTCGAGAGCATTGCAGGGGCCCGTTGTGGAGCACTCTGCTGTGCCGCCTTTTGTTTTCTTTTCCTCCCAGCCATCCTACACACCGCTAATGGCAGGTCTGTTTGCAGGAGATCCTGTCTGCCTGCTGGGCTTTTGACCTGCAGGAGAGACCCAGCTTCAGCCTGCTGATGGACATGCTGGAGAAGCTGCCCAAGCTGAACCGACGGCTCTCCCACCCCGGGCACTTCTGGAAGTCGGCTGAGTAAGTTCCCTTCAGTGTGCCAGAACCTGCCCGCCAGGCCTTACCTGGGGTCATGGAGGCACCTTCTGCTCTGTCTGCCCAAGATTTTGGGGAATGCACCAAGCTGATTAGCTAGAGGTGACTCATCCCTTTGCCCAAGTGACACCAAGAATTTCCATTTACCAAGTTTATTTTGGAGACTCGCTTTGACAGGCAGGCACCTCCAGTTCACATCTGTGAAAAACTGCACGTCGCTGTTATGAGACCAGCACTGACGCCAGGCCAGGACTAGGAGGCTCTGCCTAGGAAGGGGCAAGATGGGCCAGTTGGGAGTCAGAGTGACGTGGTACTGAGTGTCACCAACATAAGCAGAGTCCATATTGCTTACAGTGGCAGTGACTCAAACACAGAGCTCTTTAGCGCAAAAGGCCAGCCACCTGTTAGGGGACCACACATTGCGTGGGTTTACATGGTGCTTTGATGCTAGAGGCTCCCTCCTCTGTTTAATCGCACAGCCCTTTGCACCCCTTGGTGCTGCTGCTCTGGGCAGCTAAGGCCTCTGTCATTTCTCCTGCATTCTGTCTCTTCCCTTTTCTCCTTTGTTCCTCTGGCTGCCTCTGCCAGAACACTCAAAAGAGACCTCTACCTGCCTTGAATGCTTCGTGAGAACCCAGGGAAGTTCTTCCTCGTGCTGGGCCTCGCTCTCTGCAGCTTTAGAAAGCCGAGGTAGGGCAAGATGCAGGGTGGCCAGGTGGTGCATAGTTTCTGCAGACCAGGTGGGCAGTTCGAGGCCTTCACACCTGCGATCCTAGCACGGGAGCAGCCACAGGCGAAGCTTGCGCCAGGGAGCTGGCTGCATTCCAGTAGCCCTTGATTCTGGAAATCAGAGTTTCGAGGAACTTTTCCATGTCATAAAATACTCTTCTTTTGATTTTTTTCCTCCCCAACCATTTAGAAAGGTACAAACTATTCTTAGTCTTCGGATTGTACAGAAACAGGGGACGGGCCACACTTGACCCACAGGCTGGGCTCCTGGACGAGATGAACAGTTTTAAACTGTTTTAAGGTGAAGGACACTTTGTGAAAGTGAAGTCACCCTCAGAGCCCCAGTGTATAAAACAGTTGAAGTGGCACCATTCTTGATGGAAATAGGGGCCAGAGCCTGTCTGCCACCCCCTGCCCTGGTTGCCCCGGAGGCCCCAGTGCCTGCACACGTGTCCTGACCCTGAGGAGCTGCGTACCCAGCGGTCGCACCTGGTGCCCAGGTGTGTGATGGCAGCAGCGTTCCTTGTCCTAGAAAGGGCCAGGTAGGAAATAGCTTAGGCTTGCAGGTGATACAGTCTATTATGTGTCTTTTTTTTTTTTTTTTTTCCAAATATTTTTTTTTTTTTTTTTTTTTGAGACAGAGTCTCGCTTGTTGCCCAGGCTAGAGTGAGTGCCGTGGCGTCAGCCTAGCTCACAGCAACCTCAAACTCCTGGGCTCAAGCAATCCTCCTGCCTCAGCCTCCCGAGTAGCTGGGACTACAGGCACGCGCCATCATGCCCGGCTAATTTTATATATATATATTAGTTGGCCAATTAATTTCTTTCTATTTTTATAGTAGAGACAGGGTCTCGCTCAGGCTGGTTTTGAACTCCTGACCTTGAGCAGTCCGCCCGCCTCGGCCTCCCAGAGTGCTAGGATTACAAGCGTGAGCCACCACGCCCGGCCCCAAATATTTTTTAAAATGGTCAAAACCTTTCTCAGCTCGTGGCCAGATTTGGTTTGCACACACCTTGCCAGCCCCGGGGAGAGGCCCCGAGTGAGGCCCTCAAACAGAGGATGCGAGTCGGGGAAATCGCTGAGGAAACACCTCACGCCCTGCAGATTTGGGCCAGTTGCAGGGACGGTTGAGAGGAACACCAGTTCGGGGTTAGGGAACACCGTATCCTCTAATGCAATACTGGATTCAGTATTTTGCTCTTAGGACGGGTCAGAGTGCAAGTTACCCCATATTTAGGGGTGTGAGTTTTGCTCAGCCATTTGCTGCGTACCTGCTACACACCTGGGAGACACACATGGCCAAGACCAGGTGTCCACCAGCAAGGAAGTCACAGTCTAGTTGGGAATAAAGACAGACAGACGCACTATAGTGACACCTCCGTCTTGTCACCTTTATATTCCCAACTCCTAGCACAGTCCCAGGGACGTAACAGCTGGTCAGTAAATATTTAATGGGTATGTGAATGCATAAGCAAATGATGACAACAAGCTGAGTGCCATGGGAAAGCACAGAATGGCCTGTCCCCCACACGAGGGGCTTGAGAAAGGGCCTGCAGAAGGAGGTCATCAGAGCCAGGTTTTTTATTTTTTTTGAGACAGAGTCTCACTTTGTTGCCCAGGCTAGAGTGAGTGCCGTGGCATCAGCCTAGCTCACAGCAACCTCAAACTCCTGGGCTCAAGCGACATTCCTGCCTCAGCCTCCCGAGTAGCTGGGACTACAGGCATGTGCCACCATGCCTGGCTAATTTTTTCTATATATATATTAGTTGGCCAATTAATTTCTTTCTATTTATAGTAGAGACGGAGTCTTGCTCAGGCTGGTTTCGAACTCCTGACCTCGAGCAATCCACCCGCCTCGGCCTCCCAGAGTGCTAGGATTACAGGTGTGAGCCACCGCGCTCGGCCTCAGAGCCAGGTTTTGAACCGGAACTGTCCCCACAGAGAGCAG
The DNA here is from genome assembly GCF_040939455.1 of Microcebus murinus. Taxonomy (NCBI): domain Eukaryota; kingdom Metazoa; phylum Chordata; class Mammalia; order Primates; family Cheirogaleidae; genus Microcebus; species Microcebus murinus. The sequence continues at coordinate 23,068,217 of NC_134121.1, read as the reverse complement.
TTCAAGGAACGTGACCTGAAGCCAGGTTTTGAACCGGAACTGTCCCCACAGAGAGCAGTTCAAGGAACGTGACGTGAGGCGGCAGGGCTGAGCTCTGGGCTGGTCCTGTCAGACCTCGGGCAACTCCATTAACGACCTGGGCCCTGAGTTTCTCATCCATGAAAGGGAAGGCTGCACAGGGTGGGCTCTGCATTCAGGGGATGATTCCATATACCCCTAAAACCAGACCAGCCCCACCTTCTCATGTCATGGCTGGGAAACTGAGTCACAAATGGGGGAAGGGAAAGCACGCCAGCCTACCTGAACCAGTCTGTGTCCAAGCTTCCTGGTCACAATGTTTACTTTCTCTTTTCTTTCCCATTGTCTTGTTACTCTTTTTTTTTTTATTTCCGGGGGGGTGGCGGATGCGCTGTCCTGTCCTGTCATCTCCCCCTTTCCCACCACGCTGACTCCTTCGCCTGTCTGCGGGGGCCGGCACGACCACCTGCGGGGGCTGGACTGCTCTTTTCCCACACCTGGCGCCATGGTCGCGGGGCACTTCCAGCCGCTGGAGGAGCCGCTACTACGGGAAAGGACGCTACGGCCACCCCGACTTTAAGAACTCCTGTCCGGTTCTGGAGGAATAGTGTGTCTCCTGTCACTCCCCTCACTCTCGCCCTGTTTGCGGTTGTCCCCTTGCGCACCCTGCTTCCCGTGTGCCTGCATCCCAACTTCCCATCTTCGTGTGATTTATTCCCTGAAACCAAGTGGCGTTCTTGCAGCTCACACGGCCACCAGCAAGGGCCACACAGGCTCGTGTCTCCCTCCATGGGCGAGAGAAGGCAGGGCGAGAACTCAGATCGTTGATTTCAGTCCCCAGGGTGGCCGCTGGCCAGAACCCAAAAGAAGGGACTCCAATGAGCAAAAATGCTCCCAGAAGTAAATTCTGATAGTTGCGGGCTGAGCGCCGTGGGCCTGGGAGCCGGCCTCTCTATGAGCATCCTGTGATGGGGCCTGCGGGCTCTTGGAGAAGCGCCTTTGTGCCCGGGCTCTCTTCCAAGCTCACCGTGCCGCCCCGCCTGGGGAATGGAGGTGGGGAATGTCCCGTCTCTCTGCAGGGACAGCAGGTCCCTGCCCAGCCGCTCTGGCCAGGCCTCCAGCTCCCCCAGGTGCACGGCTGGGCTCCGGCTCTGACGCTGCTCTCCCTTCTCTCCCCCTGTAGGTTGTAGGCCCTGCCGCTTTGTGCCCAGCGGGGCCTTCCTCCCTCCTAACCGGCAGCTCGGCACCGTGACTTCTGCTAAAACGCAAACTGAGATACGGGCACTAACCCGGGGGACGCGAGCTCTGCTGCTCCAGTCTGCTCGCCCGAGACTTCCTTTGCTTTGTCTGTTTTCACAAACGGCCCTCCCCCCTCTCTGCGTGACCTGCGTGTGGCCGAGTGGCTGTTCTCGGAGGATCCTACTAACTGAGCTCCCTCCAAGGCGGTCCGAGCAGCTTCTAACCACCTTCCTGGACGTGACTTGTATTTCCGTCTCGTGCTCCATCCGAGGGCTGGTCTTGTTTCCGTTCGGGTGGCCCTGTCTCGCTGCTAACACCTCCGTGAGAGCCGTCCCGCCCGCCTGGCACACCAGGCTCGCGGGGAGGGGTTCTGCTTGGCGTCTAACCCGCGGGGGTCTTGCCCAGCACGGAGTGGAGTGGTTTCAGAGCTGCCCAGAGGCCAGCACCCCGGTCACAGACCCTCTTCCCGGTCCCTCTCAGTCCCCTCCGGAGATGGGGGCAGGAGGCACGGAAAGTTCAGTTGCCGTGATGACACCAGCTTGGGAGGGTTGTGTCGGCGGCGGCAGGCTCCGGAACGCTGTCCTAGAGCAGCGGGATGCCTGTCTCCAGACAAGTTCGCTGATGAAAACAAAGCTGCTGCCCCCACGCCCCGCCCTGGCAAAGTGACTCCCTTTACACGTGCCCAGTGCTCCGCAGGCCGGCGTTCATCAGGAGTGTGGCCGGTGGGCCACCCGCGACAGAGCCACCACACTGTTTGCTAAACGCAGAGTCCCGCCCACCCTCCCCGGCGTCACCTGCCGGGGCCAGATCTCTGCACTCAAGCTCTGGGAATCTGCATTTCACCCCGCTTCCCGGGTGGCCCCGGTGCACCCCAGCACTTGAGTCGATTTCTAAAAGGAGCGTGGGCCGTCACTCCTGGCCCTGGGAGTCAGGTTTTAATGCTCGCCCAGTTCCCGGGCTGCAAACGAGAAAACGATTCGGATAAGCCCACGCCGAGTGCTGGGAGCTCGGGAGTCAGACGAGCTGCCGTCGCCGGCCAGGGCCAGCTCTGCCGAGGCTGTTGCCAAACAATTGGTCTCACTTGCCGGTATGCGGGCGGGGGCCTCTGCTGAGCTTCTGGAACTAGCCCATTTCGTACGTGACTAGTGTGACCCTAATTCTGATCAGGACCAGCAGAGCTGTGACCCTTGTTTTTGTTCCTCTTTGCAGCATTAACAGCAAAGTCGTGCCCCGGTTTGAAAGGTTTGGCTTGGGCGTCCTGGAGTCCAGTAATCCAAAGATGTAGCCCGCCGTGCAGTTTTTCTGCTGCCTGTTTATTTCTTTTTCAAATGTGTTTCCAAAACACCCAAACGACCACCACGACAAAAAACACACTCCGCCCGCCCGGCACTCTGCAAACGGGAGCACGGGGACGGAGCTGCACCTGCTGCGTCTTGAAACGACACCGCCAACCACCAAACCCGTCCCGGCCGACAGCGGATGTTTACATGTGTGTTTCTGCTTGGTGAACTTGATGTTTTACAGTAGTAATAATGAGAACAGCCTGTGTGTAGGTGCACTGGCACCGATGGCCAGGACGGCGGGAGTGGCCGTCCCCTCTGGAGGACCCGACAGGCAGTGACGGGCCCACGCTGGGCAGAAGGAAGAAAAGCATCGTGACTGTGGCTGCTCTCGGGTGGGGCAAGGGGCCCATGAGGTCTGGGCCGGCCCCTGCTTTCCCCACCAGTGGGGAATCTCCCTCTGTAGGGTCCTCTCCTCGTCCTATCACAGGGACACTGTCCCTCCCTCATCTTGCAGAGGAAACCCTGGCAGGGAACCAACCTGAATTACAGGGCTCCGGAGCTCCCAGAGAGCTTGGACCTCAAGCCCTGTACTCCAGGCTGTTCCTGCTGGAAAAGTAGAGACGGAATTCAAATGACATCTGGGCTCATCCAGCGGTTCCCAGCCAGGGCTTCTGCCGCAAGGCGAGGAAACATCCACGTGCCTGTACAGATGTCTCTTTTTTAAAGGCAGGCACTGATGGGATGGACCTGAGGTCCCCGGCTTTTGGACACATCCTGGTCCCTGACTGACATTTGACCGTAGGGCTGAGGGCCAGCCCAGCAGCTATGGGGACCATGAGAGCTCGGTGGGTGGGAACTAGGAAGATGAGGGAGGGCAGGGGAGTGGGCAGCAGCAGGTACCTAACCCCCTTCCTGGCTGCAGGGTGACCCTGGCACTTTAGAAACCCATCATCAGTCATGCCAGAAGGTTCCGGAACTACCCACCTCTTCCACTTCCACTTCTCCAGTCCTATTGAAACCCCTTAGCCCGTTCCTGACTCCTCTGTGCGTGCTTTGAGCTCAGACGGGGGCAGGTGGCCTGCGTCCACGCCTTTCGTTTGGACCCACCCAGCAAGCCCCATCCGCAGAGCTTTCCCCAGCACCGCCAGGCGTCTGCGTGAGTCCCTTTGAGCCAGAGGAGGGGCTGCATTTGGGAAAGTCTTTGACCTGAGAGCGCCACACCTGTCTTCGTTAGAAACTGTCACCCACAGAGAAAAGTTCCAAATGGCAAAGAAGCCCTTAAGTGGAGGTTAGGTTACACTGGGCTCCAAGACAGAAGGGGAGGGGGGTGAAGGGTGGAGATGTGATTGGATTCAGGCCCAGGACCTGCGGCCCTGCTCTGAGCTCAGATTGGGAGCCGGGGAGGCCTGTGGCTCCCCCGTCCCTCTCAGTTAGGCCCACCTAGCAGAGCCCCCGACTTCCAGAGCCTTTCCTAGCCCTGGAGTGTGGTCTAAACACCGGATGACACGGGCCACTCTGCTCTTCCCTCTCTTCAAGCCGAGTGCTCCTTGGGCAGCCCCTCCTGGGGGGGGGGGGCGCAGCAGTGCAGGCGTGCCCTGGGACGTTAGCATCCTGGCCCTTTCCGCTCAGGGTGTGGGGAGGAAGGAGGACTTGCAAGCCACTTGGGTTCAGCTCTGTTTGGGGCTTTTCTGTGTGTGGTGGGACTGTTCATTTCACCCCATCATCCCTTTGGCCTACCATATGGCTGCACCTTCCCAGAGATCGCAGTGTGTGTGTCTCCAGTATGTCACCTTTCCACTGTGACGTTGGCCCTTGCCCAGGCGAGAGCAGGCCCAGTGCACGTGCTGGTGAGCCCCCGGGTTGGGCAGCAGCTGAAATGAGTCAGGCTCAGCTCCTCCCTGACCCCAGGCCACAGTGGGCACCGCAGCCCACAGAAAGTCTGGGTTTTGCTTTCTCTTGTGAGTGTCATAGTTCTAGAAGCCCTCATGGAACACCTATGGTGTACCTGGTGCTGTGCAAGTGCTGGGGACCTAGAGGTAGGAGCAGGCACCGTCCTCACCCTTAAGGAACCGACGATCCGATGGGGGCCTGTGATCTGCCAGGAACCCAGAAGCCACTTGGCCGCAAGGGTGGAGCTGAGGACCTGAGGGACACCCTCTTCCCTCCTCTCCAAGGCCCTGGGCAGACTGTCAGCCTGCTGCCTCTGCACTGCCTGTCATTTAAGAACCCCACCACGATGGTCCCCTTCTCCCTTTTTTATTTAAGTGACTGTGAATGGCAGTTAGGAAGATGCGCGTGCCCTTCTGTGTGCCCTGTCCGTCTGCCTTGGAAACACACGAAGGACGACAGATACTGTGAATTCAGCCCTCACGGCGACTGTGAAGGGGACGGAGAAGGGTGGGAGGGCTTGGCGACAGCTCTCGGGGGCCGTGGAAGTCCCCACTGGGGTCTGAGCGTGGAGCTCGAGCTTTGATCCTTCGCGGCGCCCCAGGTGCCCAGCCTCCCCTCCGAAGCCCTGCTGCCTTTAACCACCAGAGCCGCAGCCCGCTGGGCTCGTGTCCAGCTCGACGTTGTGAGCCACAGCTAGCTCTGGGTTCGTTGTGAGCGCGTGTAGCAAAGTCGATCTCTCCACGGCACCAAATCAAAATGCCCTCTGTCATCTCCTGGCATTTCTTCTTGTCACAGAGAGGAATGGCAAGCCCTGTAAGCCTCTGTTGTTCGTGTTGGTTTGGAGCGGGGAGAGGGCGGAGACGAACGTGAAGCCAGCTGGGAAGTCTGTGCTGTGCTGTGACGTCAGCCGGGATTCATCAGTGTGTGCGGACCCAGTGTCTGCTGTGGCCACAGGGCACACACTTGCTCTTTTTGAATGTGATGTAAAATTTGTACAGTAAAAGTTTTTATATTTTCTATCAACTGCATTTGTCTTCCAGAAATGCTATTAATTTAAATTAAAATGGTTAGTATTAACAAATGTGCTGTATCGGGGTTGTTTTTTTTTTTGCCACTAGCAAGAATAATGGCCTCTGTGCTGAGCCGGGCCGGGTGTCTGGAGTTTGTGAATAAAGTTATGCCAAGGTGTCCCGGGGCTTGTGTTTGCTTTGGTGGGTTGCAGGAGAGTGTTGGGGACCACTTGCATGGATGACATAGGAGGACAGGAATGGACGGGTCAGGGGGTGTTTGAACCCCCTGTAGGGGTTAAGGAGCTCCTTCCAAAGGAAGAGGGAAGTTATACTTGGATGTCAGAAGCCAGTATTTCTGAACAGATGGAGGAATCGAGAAGGAACGGTGTCGGAAGTCCATGGTGCACAGAGGAAGATTACCCAGCACCCAACAGTAACAAAGCCCATGAGCAGACCCAGACCCAGTCAGTACCTCCCTTGGCTGGAGGTGCCTTTGAGGTGGGACAGTGTCCATCTAAATCTAATTTCTAGGAGCCTCTTGTTACCAGTTACATATACAGAGGTGGTGCTTGCTTTGGAGGTTGGGGTAAGCAGAATAGGTGGAGGAAGAGGACATTTGTGGGACCCCCTGCTGGGAGCCAGGGGGTGTTTTCTAGACCTTACCTCTCATATCAGTGCTATCAGGTAGGAATCTTGACGTTTCAGCTGAAGAAACAGGTTCTGAGAGCTTAAGGTGTTCATCCAAGATCACAGAGATGGGAGTGGGTAGTCCAAGACTCAGGCCACAGCTTGGACTCTTGCTGGATGGATGTATCAAAGGCCTAAATGTAAGAACTAAAACTATAAAACTCTTAGAAGAAAATTATAGCAAAAGCTTACGACATTGGACTTGGCAATGATTTCTTAGGTATAACACCAAAGACATAGGCAAAAACAAACAAAAAAATCTTACAACTGGACTTTATGAAAATTTTGTGCATCAAAGACAATACAGTAAAAGGCAACCTACAGAATGAGAGAAAGTATCTGCCTATCATATATCTGATAAGGACCTGATATCCCAAAATATATGGAAAACTAAAATTTCACAATAAACTTGATTCAGAAATAGGCAAAGGACTTAAATAGACATTTCTTCAAAGAATATATGCAGATGGCCAATAGACATGTGAAAAATGCTCAATATCACTAATCATCAGGGAACTACAAGTTAAAACTGAGATTCTGCCTCACACTCATTAGGATGGCTGCCATCCAACAAAAAAAAAAAGACGAGTGTTGGTGAGGATGTGGAGAAATGAGAACACTTGTGCACTGTTGGTGGAAATGTAAAATGGTATCGCTGCTGTGAAAAACAGTATGGGAGTTCCTCAAAAAATTAAAAATAGAATTGCCATATAATCTAGCAATTCTGCTTCTGCATATATACCCACAAGAATTGCAAACAGGGTCTTGAAGAGATGTTTGTACACCTGTGTTCATAGCAGCATTATTCACATAGCTAAAACAGGGAAGTAGCACAAGTGTCCTTGGTGGGTGAACAGGTAAGCAAAATGTGGTATATATGTATGTACATATTCAGCCTTAAAAAGGAAGGGCATTCTGCAATATGCTACAACGTGCATGGACCCTGAAGACATAATGCTAAGTGACATAAGCCAGTCACAAAAAGACAAATACCATATGGCTGCACTTATAGTAATGTCAAATCCAAATAACAGAAGGTTTCTAAAAGAAAATATTTATTCAGGACTAGCATTGCAAAGGGAACATGCGTGGCATAGTAAACTATACGTGTATTCAAAGAGGTTGGAGGATGGGGGGTTGAGTAGGATTGCAAAAATTGTTTTGAATCCATTATTTTTGGCTACCAGGTTCAGTAACAAATGTGGTAGCAGTCCAAGGTTGGACGGTTGCTGGACAAACATCCTTGCAGAAGTATTTTCTGTGGTTGTACTTTTCAGGTTGCAGTGGTGCAATGTTGTGGTTTTTGTAGTCTTTTGTGATAGTTCTTATTAGTGTGTGAGAACCCTCCCTTCATGGCCTTCCCTAGCTCCCTTTGTCAGAGTTTTAACACAAGTGACTCCATTTTGATTCTGACGACTTTCACATCTTCCCCTTTCGATTAAGATGTTTCTCTTAAAGCAGCGGTCCCCAACCTTTTTGGCACCAGGGACCAGTTTCATGGAAGACAGTTTTTCCAGGGACCGGTCAGGTAGGGGATGGTTTCGGGATGATTCAAGAGCGTGACATTTATTGTGCACTTTGTTTCTATTATTATCACTTTGTAATAGATACCGAACTAATTGTACAACTCACCATAATGCAGAATCAGTGGGAGCCCTGAGCTTGTTTTCCTGCAACTAGATGGTCCCATCTGGGTATGATGGGAGACAGTTGATTTATTATGGTCTCTGTGCAGTCAAACCTCTCTGCTAATGATAATCTGTATTTGCAGCTGCTCCCCAGCAATAGTATCACTGCCTCAGCTCCACCTCACATCATCGGGCATTAGATTCTCATTAGGAGCCGCAACCTAGATCCCTCGCATGCGCAATTTATAGTAGGGTTTGCTCTCCTATGAGAATCTAATGACCCCACTGACCCGACAGGAGGTGGAGCTTGAACAGTGATGCCAGCAGTGGAGAGCGGCTGTAAATACAGATGAAGCTCCACTGGCTGGGCAGTGGCCTCCCTCCTGCTGTGCAGCCCGGCTCCTAACCGGCTACGGACTGGTACTGGGTTGGGGACCACAGTCTTAAAGCCCTGCTGACCAATCATCCTGTACTTAGGTTTTGATGTTCCTTAGTGTCAGGATGGATCTGTCCCAAGTTGGTCTGGTCCCACATCACAGGGAGAGATTGGCTACTGGGAGTCAGTGTCAAAACCTTTTTAGTTATATTTGAGCAATAAGAGAGGTTCAGAGGGAGTGGCTCTCAGGCTAAGTTGACCTGGAATCTATTGTTAAGTTCAGCTGTATCTGTTCTGCAGTCTTTTAGCTATCATCCCAAAGAGCTGGGCCAGCATTATTCTGTTAGGAGTTGTACTTCTGCAAACATTGGACAAGCTACAGGTACAAAGTTCAAAAAGGAACATACAAAATAAAATTATTAGCAATATGATAACCACAGTTTGCATAATGTTTTCAAGCTATGAACCCAGGCTTAAAGGCCATCAACTGAATAAATCAAATGCCCACGGGGAGCTAGGTGAGACCTGTTGCAACCATGTGGCTTGTTTTCTTATTTTGTGTATTTAGGTCTCAGCTTCCCCAAAGGAATTTATCCAGGCACAGCATATGGTATTAGCAGTAATATAGGCATATTCTTATCTAGCCAATAGATAATCTAGAGCAATTTTATCATCTCATATCCCATGACTGGGTTGAGTTAAAGCAAAGAGTGAGCAACAGTTGTATTAGGAATGTTATTACCCGAAGTCACCCACCAGGTGGACTAAAGACTCCTAGGTCAGGTTCCGACTAGTTACTAGCAGAGGCTACTGATTGTGAAGTTTCAATTACATCATTTTCCTGCCAAGTGAAAGAGGTAAGCATAACAGGGAAAAGTTAAGAGGGGCAAGAGTCTATATGATGAAGAGTCTCATTCTATCACCTTGGGAAAAGCTGCCTGCAACATGAAGGAAACCATCAACATGTCCCGATTTGCAGTCTGAATGTCTCTGGTCATGGCACTGTGTGGCCTGGTGAACTTTCTGTGTAGCCCATACATCAGGTACAAGACTTGCCCCTTAAAATTAACTTATTTTCAGCTTATAGGGCTTCAGGAACAGAGCAGTTCTAATTTCATAGAAGAAAGTTGGATTGGAGGAACCCAGAATTTAGGTCCAGTCCAGCCTACAAGTGGATAACAAGAACTTGAAAACAATGCAAAGGGCTACAATCTAGTAACAGGTATTATATTTTTTCTTTAGTAACATAACTTTTTCTCTCTACAGTCACCCTGATTTCTATCAAAGGTAATCAGAGTAAGACTACTTTGTTTTTAAAATAAGTTTAGTTTTCATTTTAAAAATGAAAAATACTCATGAACAGTTTCTAAATTTTTGAGGGATCAAATAGAAAGAGTAATTATTTCCACCTTTGTTCACAAAAGTATACTTACCAAATTGCTATAAACTATAGATAATTGAAGAGAAAAAGTTTTGTTAAATCTGAAAAACAAAGCATTTAAGAGCCAACAGTTGTTTTAAATAAAAGTCATAAAAATATTATCAGTTATTCTCATGTAATTAATGTTCTGCTTGATCTTGGTTAGCAATTTCATGAATTTATCGTTTCTTTGTTAGAGTTCTGGAAAATTTTTATTTAATCCATTGAACTTAAAAGTTATTAGAAATCTATATTCAAGAATTATTTATCTTTTCCACGAATCTGATTGTATATCCCTTTAGAGTGGAATCAAAAGAATAACTATGGATGACAAAAACTTAGAATAGCCATGGTTAAAAAAACTAATGAAAGGTCACCAGAACCAGAAATGGACCAGGACATTTGGTGATTTTTTGTGGCATAGAACATAACAACCAGAATTATGACTGATGGCATATTAGATTTCTAAGAATTTAATATAATTTTGAAACAGTCATGAAACCACCCTTTATAAAATTAATCAAGGGCCACAAGGTGGAAACTGTGGTAGGGGCCTAAACTCTGCAAAGGTGTAGATATAGTTGAAAAATAACCAGCCATTCATTGTTTCATAGCTTGCCTTCCTATAATTTCTTATTGCTTAGGTGTTATGTATGATGGTCACAAGATTTGCGACCTTCCTAGTTACTTCTGTAGATAACATCACTATTGTGAAACCTAAGAGTGGTCTTTGAGGTATTTTCCAGACTCTGCATTCAGGTGGACCAACTGATGCCAACCAGTAGACCAGTGGCCATACTTAGGAACTAACTCAACAGGTCCTGCAACCCTCAATTTCTGCTTCCCAACTCTATGAGTTGATCCCCAGCCAATCAGCAGACCCAATTCCCTACCCCTTGGCCTGCCAGACTGTCTTTAAAAACCCTGGCACCAAAATTTTCAGGGAGATTTGGGGAATTTCTCCCATCTGCTCTCTTGGTAGCCCTGCAATATTAAACTCTTTCTCTGCTGCAACACCTGTTGACTCAATATATTGGCTTCCTTCTGGGCAGCAGGCAATAGAACCCAGTTGGGTGGTAACACTCATACCCATAAATGGAACCGAAAGATGATCTATCATCATTTATCATTTGACGTTGTTTTCTGTATAATTCAACAAGTCAATCTTGATTTAGTTCACTATCTCTCTTCTATAAACCTTTGAGAAGTCCTGAGGTTAGTTCAAGGTCAAGAAAACTTAATCTAGAACTTAATCTTGGGGAAGCCTTCCAAAGATGTCAAAAGGTTCAAAACACTTGATCAAAACAGGAACATATATCATTGTGAAATTAATAGTCATTGACTTAACCAGAGTGACAGTCAAAAGACTTCAATACGGAAAATTACGTGGATGTAAAACAAACAAAAAACACCATAACCCTTTCAAAGCTCAGTTTTCCTAAATAATCAAAACCTAATAAAGGCAACATGAAACACAGGAAATCATCTGGATAAAACGCAAAACCTTTGTTTCTGAGGCCAGTTACCAAAAAGTAAAGAAAAACTTCCTGCTATGTGATTGCTTCTCCTTATGGGAAGCTGGTTTAGATAACCCAAACATTGAACCTGACGAAAGTGCTTGAAGTGAACCAGACACAGGAAGAGATGTGTCCCAGGTTATGAGTGTATACTATGTTATAGAAGAAATAAATGAGAAAAGCAGTACCTTGAGCAGGGCAGTATATGACTCAGAGAGAAAGTAGAAGCACTCGAAATTGCCTGGTGACACAGAATAATTTAGATACATCAAGAAAAACCAATATTACAGACTCAAGTTATGCTGGAGGAAAACATTGCTCTAAAGCTATAGTTCAGAAAATGGTCGGAAATTTAAACAGATTTCAGAACTAAAATCAAAACCTCTTGTACATTTTACTAAGAGCAGATCAATACCTCAAGACAACCTTGTTCTGATATAGGGGACCAAAATTTTAGTTTTGTATCATACACACACACACACACACACACACATATATTTTAGTCAAAGCTCAATCGTTAGAAAGACATAAAAAAATTCCCTTCTAATTTCAGCCGTCTTAATCACACACAAAATTCCTTTCACCAATTAATTCTTCGCAAACCTTCCATGACCTGCTCAGACTGTCTGTGACCTGCTCAGACCTTTAGTTTTGTCCTATTCTTCCTGTTTCTTAATCATTTTACTTTAGGGCAGAATTTACTTTCCTTTTTCCCCTTATTTTGACTACACATGTTTGTTACTGATACCAAAAAAAAAAAAAGTATTCTTTTTTTAACCTTCCCTACCAAAAGTACATCTTCATACATACAACTTTCTAGAGATCTTTCTCCTATTTACTGATTCCTTTCTATCTTGTTTCTATTTCCTTTCTAAATCCATATTTTGAAACCTTTAAATAACTTCCCAATTAGACAAAATTATTCATTTTTCTCAATAAAAGAACACATCTTTTCTGGTACACTTTGCATACAAATGATATATATATGAAATGAGTTATCTATATATAAAGAATTTTTAACTCAGTTAAAAATTTCTAGTGAAAACCTAGGAAGTAAGCAATTTTGAACTATTTGTCACCTATTGACATTTTATGAATGCACATTTAGTAATTTTTAGAAATGTACTATCTCATAGGATGGGTTTTCAGTGTGAACAGGAAATACTGATTAACGGACCCAAATATATTTTGTCTGTCTGTAAAATTTACGAAGCCAAAAGTAAATAAACTTCATATTCAACAATTAATGTTTTAATATTTTAACTTATTTAGATATGACTCAGACATTTAATAAGTATCTATTAATTTTACCTTAAGATTTCAAGTTACCAAAAAGATTTTTGAATCTATGAAGAGTTCCTTTATAAACACCCATGCAATTTACATTTACTAAATTTGTTTTTAACAGTTATATCTAGATTACTTATGAAACTGAGATCTTAGGGCTAGTCACTATTTCTAGTCACTATTTCCTGTTAGCTAATTTTATAGCATGTGAATGTTATATGTTCACCTAAGAAAGAACATTAAAGTATATGGGCATTTGATCTTATTCTTCAAAGAGTTACACAAAGATCATTTGCTCTTCAGCTGGATTTATAGTTTTATTACCTTTGTGTCAAACACTAACACTTTAAAATATCGAGCAAAGAAAAATAGAAAACTGACCAGTAAACCCAGGCAAAAATGTATGCTGACGTCTCTGAAGAGGTTTCTGTTTTGTTTTTTGTTTTCTGAGACATAGTCTTGTCTTGTCTTTTCTCTTCTCTTCTCTTCTCTTCTCTTCTCTTCTCTTCTCTTCTCTTCTCTTCTCTTCTCTTCTCTTCTCTTCTCTTCTCTTTTCTTTTCTTCTTTTTTTTTTTTTTTAGACAAAGTCTCACTCTGTTGCCCAGGCTAGAGTATCCTGGCGTCAGCCTGGCTCACAGCAACCTCAAACTTCTGGGCTCAAGCAATCCTTCTGCCAGAGTCTCCCTAGTAACTGGGACTACAGGCATGTGCCACCGTGCCTGGCTAATTTTTTCTATATATGTTTTTAGTTGGCCAATTAATTTCTTTCTATTTTTAGTAGAGATAGGGTCTCGCTCTTGCTCAGAGCTGGTTTCGAACTCTTGACCTTGAGCAATCCTCCTGCCTCCACCTCCCAGAGAGCTAGGATTACAGGCGTGAGCCACTGTGCCCAGCCCAGAGACATAGTCTTGATTTGTCGCCCTGGGTAGAGTGCTGTGGCATCAACTTAGTTCCACTGCAACCTCAAACACTTGGACTCAAGTGATCCTCCTGTCTCAGCCTCCTGAGTAGCTGGGACTAGAGGCATGCACCACCATGCCCTGCTAATTTTTCTATTTTTAGTAGGGATGGGATCTCACTCTTGCTCAGGCTGGTCTTGAACTCTTTCTCTCAAGAGATCCTCCTTCCTTGGCTTCCCAGAGTGCTAGGATTACAAACGTGAGCCACCTCATCCAGCCAACATTTCCGTTTCTATTTTACCAACAAATTTAAAACCAGCTTATTTATTAAAATTTTACTTAACTCATGTGAACTAAAAGTCATTGGGGTTAATTACTATATGTTTTAGTAATGTATATGAACACTCATCTATGCGAATCTGAATAGAATTTCTTAAGGAATTTCTGGCCAATTATCCCAGATTTTACCAGGTAGACAAAAACATACAACATAATACCTGTACATATGCATAAACACACCCAAACACACACACACACACACACACACACACACACACACACACACAATCATTTGAAAATTTTAGTCATAAGACAAAAACAATGAAATAATTTCACTGGTTTATAAAAGGACAGTTGGATGTGTCAGGTCCAGAGCCAAGAGGGAGACACAGGAAGCCTTGTGTATAGCAAAATGCTGTTTATTTGAGCATCAGGGTGGAGCCTGAAAAAGGTGTCCACGAGAGAAAAGGGTAGAGCCTTGGGTTTTATGGAGGGTTTTTCTGGGGGAGTAAGCAACTGGGCCAGAACAGCCGCTGTAATAAATTCTTTCCAAACAACCAGGAGGGATGAGGAAAGGAAGTTTCCCTTCTGCATTCCATTCCCTTATCTCTCTAGGGGTCTGGCCAAGGCTACTGCGGATACACCCCTAGGAAGGAGAGAAGGGTGGGTTTATAGGAGGTTTGGATGGAAGTTTGAGGAGGGTGAATTCTTTAAGCCTAACAGGATGCAAATTATATTTTTGACAAATTGGGTCCTGTTCATATGGCTAAACTTTATATGCCCTTATAATCTTGTGAAGGCTGTGGACCAAATTTTGTGATAAAGAAGTTTGGCTTAAAAACAAAACAAAAACTTCTTTTATCTTTTTTTTCCTCCTTGTTTTTTTCAGTTTCGAATGAGTTTAAGGTTTAAATCTTCAAATCTTCAGATATTTACATTTTAGTTAGGACTGGCTGAAATGTGTAAGAAAAACAAAATATCCAAGAGGTCTTGATTTTTAGTAACAATTCTTTGTTTTGTTTGCAGGTCTGGGTTGCCTGACCGGTCAATATGGGCAGGGAGGCATTTTAAAGAAAGTTATTTGCAGTTTTTCAGCTTTTTCTGGACCATGCATGGCAGACAAGACAATTTTCTTTTTATGCCAGACATAGATATATTATTGCTCTGAACTCAAGATTTTGACCTGTTTCATCTGAGAGCCTAACTTTTATAAGCATTTATTTAATTCTTTCCTCTTAGACTATCACTTCTTTAATTAACTGTTTCACCACCCTAAGCAATGGTTAGCCAGGCAAACCTAAATTTATTAAAAGGGATGACTCTTAGGTCTAGGTTGTTGGTTGCCAGGGAGCTAATGTCATTTGTAAAGCCATTCATTTGAAAGTCCTTTAAGACTTAAAAAAAATTTTTTTTTCTATCTTGGCTAGAATGCAATGTCATGAACAGTGAGTTTATCTTAATCCAGCAGAAAAGTCAGCAGATATAAAGCAAGCAGGGGGCAGGGAGAGGAAAGATGAAGAGGTTAGAAGCCTCTACATGCCAGCATTTTACTTAAATTCTGTAGTTGTGGTCTCTTCATTTGGTACTAAGAAAAAAGAAGCTTGGGGAATTTAAATGATCCCCACGGTGGACACTGATTTAAAACTGTGCAGAAGGAAAAACCATGTAGCCAGCTGGAGTTCCAGAAAGTTTGGCATTCCTTAATATTTGAGAATCCCATTCCATTTCTTATTAAGAGCAAAGAAATCCTATAAATCCTGTCAGGGAATGTTAGGGCTTTGGACCAGTGTTTTAGACAGTGGTGACCATCCTAGTGGCTTTTCATTAGCCATGCCATGCCCACATTTAGAATGTTTATTTTTGCTCTTGGAAGATGTTCAGAAATGAGCAGGGAAGGAAAAAAAGTAAAAGAACTGAATTATTTACAGATGTGCATAACCAAACTAAAATGAAACCCTAGGAGTGCTCATAAAAATTTCAAACCAGGCATGCATAACAAACAAACAAAAAATTTAACACGTTGACTACTACACAAAAATCAGAAACTTTTCCTTGGGGCCACAATGTTTTATTGTGAAAATAGAAGATAAACTTCCAGTGTAAATTCAAGGTAAACATAAATAGAAAAACAAAATTTATTGACTTCTATTAATTTAATCCACATTTTTAGAATTAAATAGTCAATGTTAATTATAATAATAAAAACATCAACAAGTAAGATTTTATTTGTGCTTCATGCAACCCCAGGGTCAAAACTAGAGTGAATTAAATACAAATTCTCATGGCAATTGCTGTGTTAAACTAGGCATGCAGAACCAAAAGTGAATTCGCCAGAAAGGATATATGATCCTCACAGGCAGAATGGAAATTCTGTGGAAACCAAAGTACTCTCCAAAAGGACCCTTGTCTTTTTTTTATCAGAAAAGGCTTGCCAAAAAATGCTTTTATAGTCCCAGGAGGGATACAGGCAGAGTTATAACCAAAACTAAAAGTCAAGAAGAACTCACCAAAAGGAGGGAGGGAGTCTGAGAATCTGAGAGGAGATTCACCAGGGCAGAAAAGGTGATTCTCAGAAGCAGAGAGCAAAGGGCTTAGTAGCTTTGAAAGGGCTTAGTAGCTGTGAGACTCAATTCCAGGGGTTGCCAGTCATTCAAGGTGAACTCACTTTTATCCCACTTCTGACACCAGATTACGTCAAACCTAAATAACAGAGTTTCTCTAAAAGAAAATGATATTTATTTGGAAGTATTGTTGCCATGGGAATCTGTGTGCCACAGTAAACTATGTGTCTATTCAAAGAGGTTGAGGCAAGGGGAATTTTTTTAAAGGCAAAATAAAGAGGATTCCATAAGTTCTTTCCAATCAATCATCCTTGGCTACAAGGATCAATAACAAGGGTGGCATCAGTCCAAGGCTGAAGAGGCAATTGCTGGGCAGACATCCTTGCAGAAGTATTTTCTGTGTAAGGTGGTTTTTGCAGAGTCTGTTGTGATAGTTCTTATAATCAGGCATACATGTATAAGAACCCCCCCCCACCCATGGCCTTCCCTGGCTCCATGTGTCAGGGTTTTAACACAAGTGACTCCATTTTGATTTTGACAACTTTCTTATTAGAATAGTCAGAATCAGAGACAGGCCGTAGAATGGTGGTTTCCAGGTGCTAGGGTGGATGGGGAAATGAGGAGTTATTGTTTGATGGGTATAGAGAGTTAACTAAAAAAAATTTAAGAAGGTTTCTACTTTGGAAAAAGTAGAGATTTATTTCTCATAAAGGGTAGCAGCCTACCAGGTGGCCAGGTAGGGAAGCCAAGCCCCAGGCAGAAGCCAGGCACACATGCCTCAAAGGGGCAGACAAAAGGAGCAAGAATTTATATTAAGCAGGGTGGTCAAATATGCATATTCAACAAGCTATAGGAGGAGTCATGAATATTTATGAAATGGGGAAATGATGTGTATTTGTAATTGTGTTTTATCTCTCCCATCTGTCATGGCTGGGAACTCAGTCTGAAGGTGTTTCTGGGGTCCCCCTTGGCTGAGAGGGTTACATTCAGTTAGAGGGCTTAGGATTTTATTTTTAGTTCACAAGAGTTTCAGTTTTACGAGATGAAAAGAGTTATGGATATGGATAGTGGTGATGGTTGCACAACATTATGAATGCAATACCACTGAAAATATTAATTAATACCACTTAAAATGGTTAAGATGGTAACTTTTGTATTGTATTTTAACACAATAAATCAATGGAGAAAAATAGTAAAATGAGAAAAGTGCTAAGTGCTGGGACAGGTGGAAAGGTGGCATTTTGGTGTTCGGTAGTGAGCTAGTGAGTGTCCTGAGGAAGGGGTCCCTCAGTCTGCTTGGCAGGCTCCACAGAGGTGACACTGGAGCTGGCTCTGAAGATTGAGTAACATGCCTGGTGCAGAGAAGCGAAGTGAGGGCCTCTGCCCAGAAGGAATGGCATATGCAAAAGCTCAGAAGTCCGGGTCATGGTACGACGCATGGGATGGAATTTGTTTGAGGTTTCCGCCCATGAGATTTATAATATCACGCAGGAAAGTGGTGGACTTATGGGCATAGGTCAGCCTCATTTCCTACCTACAGCTGTGGCTTGTATGGGTCCCTGCAGAATTCACATGTCGGAACTTAAACCCCAAGGTGATGGTATTAAGAGGTGGGGCCTTTGGGACGTCATGAGCCCATGAGAACCCTGCCCTCGCGGGTGGGATTAGTGCCTTCTAAAAGGGCTGCAGGGAGCAAGTTCCTCCTCATTCGCCCTTCTGCCCTTCTACTGTGTGACGACACAGTAGCAAGGAGATGCCACCTGGAAGCAGAGTGAGCCTTCAACCAGACACTAAATCTGCCAGCGCTTGATTTCAGACTTCTTATCCTCCGGAACTGCAAGAAATAAATTTCTGTTCTTTATAAATTACCCAGTCTGTGGTATTTTGTTACAGCAGCACGAATGGACTAAGACACTTACCGAGTCGGAAGTGAAACTCAGAGGCAGCGAACATGATGTCATTGCTACCCAGACAGGCTGGGAGGAAACTGACCAAGGGGAGCAAACGCACGACAAGTGGCCGTGTCCCCTCCCCAGACACAAGGCTGAATGAATGGTTCAGCTGTGAACGTCAAGTGCGGGCGTGTGCAGGAACGCTGGGATAACCTGCAGAGCGGAGGTTAGCGTGTGTTCATGCGTCGCTTGGCAGGCAGCACACGTTCAATAAGTGTTTGCTGCAGAAACGAATGAGTAAGCCCCTGCCCTCCTCAGCGAAGGGAACTAGGCAATTTAATCATCAACGTAGGAAATGCAAATTGGGCCTTATGGATTCCACTTCCATTAGATGTGTACCTCTACTTGGATTTACTTGTCAAATTTAACTCAATGAGAAGAAAATTTATTGCTGAATCTAATTGTTTTGCGGGACTTAACATTTTTAGAGGTTACTAGGGACAGACTTAGCATTTGCAAAGATTTGTATGTTTTTCCTTAAACTGCAGTGGGATTTACGGAGTGGGGCAAATATAGCACCATTGCGTCGTAGCCTGTTTGCAGGAGAGAGAGGCGCACAGCGAATTAGGAGGCAGTTAGAACAATATGTCTGACTTCATGGATGTAGAAGACACTCAGTGAGAATGTTCTCTGGAGGGGCGTGCGTGTGTTTCAGTGGTTAATGTGGTTCAATGTGGCTGTACCTATACAATGAGGTTCCCAAAGGGAACTGGATGAGAGGACCCAGGGCCCCCCAGGCTGTACACCAGGACTGATCTCACTTTTATTCTTTTTTAACCCTTTGCACTCGCTTGCTTTTTTCTCAATTCCTTTATTCTACTCAGGATTTAATTTTTTAAATACCCCAGAATTTACAAAGTACGGCAGTAGAATAAAAAAATGGAGTTTCTTTTCATACAAACTTATTTATTTGGATTTTTTTTTATATTTCAAATTATTGATACATTCAAAGAGTAATTTTAATCTCTATAATTTTTCATGGTATGATGTTTTTTGAAACATTCATCCACGAAGACCTGGTTTACATTCACATGTTTCAGAAATATAAATCGTCTCTCTTCTTCCTCCTTTGATTTTTCTGTTAGAACAAACAACACAATCTTTGTGTTTTTTGTGAGGGTGAGGTGTGGTTATATGGAGCTTTCCATCTAAATGTTGCTCTAAGTTAGTGGATAATAATCTACCCCTGGAAGTTAGTGTACCATCTCTGCATTTACATTTTACTTGTCCTTTCATGCTAATGAAAACAAGAAAAGATACTGGAAAAATAGACAAAAATCCCCTTCCACCCGCGCTGAAACTACGTGTCGAGTGTGGCTCGAAATACGAGCTGCTACCAATGCTAACCGTGTCGAGTCAACTCGACATCCAAGTGCAAAGGCTTAAGAGACCGCTTCTCACTATATTGCCCAGGCTGGAGTGCAGGGCCTATTTGCAGGTGCCATCATAGCACACTGCAGCCTCCACCTCCTGGGCTCAAGTGACCCTCCTACCCTGACCTCCTAAGCAGCGGGAACTACAGGTGCGCGCCACTGTACCCAGCTCTGATCTCATTTTTAACACAAAGAAGGCAGGCTTTAGACTCAGAACTTTGGGACAATATTATCCATCTGGAATTTAATAGCCTTCCTCCCCCCACACACACACACACCTTTTTTATTGTGGTAAAATATACATAACACAAAATTTATCATCTTAACCATTTGAAGGGTAAAATTTAGTGGCATTAAGTAAATTCACATTATTGTACAATCATCACCACCACCACCCCATCTCCGGAACTGTTTCATCTTCCCCAAATGAGACTCTCTTTAAACACCGACTCCCTGGGGGACATCAGGGCAGCCCTCAGCCCCCTGACTGTGTGACCTAGCGTGAGTTCCTGCACCTTCTGGAACCTCAGTCTCCTTTTCCATAAGGAAAGTGGGATCTTGCTATCTGGCATGCTTGTGGTGTCAACCAAACAAATGAAGGATGTGAAACACTCAGTGCATAGTGAACGCTCAAAGCTCGAGGGCTGCCCTCATCCTGGATGGATGAGCCAGCCAGGATCCACACTTCTCACTTCCGGGAGCACCAGGCCCGTTCCCAGAAGAGGAGCCATTCCAGTGACCCAGTGACTTTCTTCTCTCCAGCCCAAGCGGACCTGGCAGCATGCAGACAGCCTGTGACACTCTAGTCTCCAGCGTGCATGTGGGTTTCCACCTTCCACCCACATCCCATCTTTAAAATAAAAAAATAAAAAAAAAACGTTTTTTTAAAATTTGTCATTTCAGTGAGTTTCTAGGCTGGGAGGCAGAGCAGCAATGGAAAAGTATACACACGTAGGCTCTTTCATCTTCCCATTACCGGAATGGGCGTCTACTATCTTTCCCCCTTGAGCACGTTGCTGCTCGACACCCGTGAGGAATAGAGGCGGTCAACAGAGGGAGGAGGTGCAGGAGGCCTAGGTTCTGGATCTCCCCAGGTCCCACCTTTGCTGGGTGCATGGATCAGGCCTTCCATGGCAGTGTGGAAGGAAACAGGGCCTGAGGCACGGAGGAAGTTGCCTGGCATTATCCATGTTTCTGTAACTTCAGAACCGTCATGTTGGCAGCTGAGTCATTTACAACGGCTGCTGGGAGGAGCAGAAAGAGCAGCTGCTACATGTGCAAAGAATGGTAGGATGTTAGCTGGGGAGTATCCCTGAGTGATATGGCTGCCAAAGTTACTAAAATAATCTTAGGCTGCGTTACTAGAGATAGAGCATCTAGAAATGAGGGAGGTGAAAGCTCACACTCTGCGTTGGTCAGATTCCTTGGGGAACAGGGTCCGGTTCTGAGCACACACCAGGAGGCCAGGACAAAGGGAGGGGACATCCCTGAGTGCCTCCCGTGTGGCAGGACCATGCTAGGTGCTTTACATGCATTCTCTCCTTTCCTGTCACAGAAAGTATGTGGGGAAAGTATCACACCCACTGACAGAAGGGGAAACTGGGCGTTGCCAAGGAGAAGTAACCTGGCCAGGTTCATCCAGCCGGGACGGAGCTGGGATTTGGAGCCACTTCTGGCCAACTCAACTCACCTGGGCTCCCCTGTAAGATGATGTTCCTCTGCATGGAAAATCCCATTTTATTCCACGTTACATTTTTCTCAGGAGGTGCCCAGATACAAAAGAAAATGAACTCATTTTTTCTTCCTGTTCAGCAGAGCAGCTTCCCTGCTACCCATCTGGAGTCAGCCCTGCAGGAGACGGGGGTGACAGGACAAGGAGCTGAGCCATGACACCCTGGGCATCCCACTCCCCAGGCTCAGAAAACATTGGTCAAAAATGAAACCAGGAGGACA
Organism: Microcebus murinus; assembly: GCF_040939455.1. Classification (NCBI taxonomy): domain Eukaryota; kingdom Metazoa; phylum Chordata; class Mammalia; order Primates; family Cheirogaleidae; genus Microcebus; species Microcebus murinus. The sequence goes on along the minus strand of NC_134121.1, from coordinate 23,046,845 downwards.
TTGGGGCTTTGAGACAGGGGTCTGCCAACCTCCTCATTTGCTGGCAAGTTAGTAACTCCTCTTTCCTTTTCCTCAAACCACCTGTCCTCATTCTTCTGATGCGGCTTCAGGGACAAATGGCAAACTTTTGGTAACAACACCTCATCATGCCCTCCATCCCCTTCCTTCCTTTGGAACTTAGGGAGAAGGGAAGACATACGAGACCATGAATGGACTGAAAATGGTCCGATTTGGTGGAGTTTACCCTGCATTGACTTGGTTGTGGAGGGAGTCTCAAGAAAGAAATTCAGTTCAGATATAAAAAATAAAATTACATATATTACACACACACACACACTGAAACCAGGAGGCTGGTTCAGAGCCCTCCTTGCTCCCCGGGGACCACAGAGTCAGTAGGACCCATGTTCCTTGCAACAGATGTTGGTTCCATAAAAGGAGGTCCGTCCTAGGAGAGAGCATCTGAGAAGACAGGCAGGGCGGTACCGTGGTTAGCAGCACAGACTCCATGGCAGGACCGCCTGGGCTGAGTCCCAGTTCTAACACTTTGTGGCTGTGTGACCTTAGGCAAGTTCCCTCGCCTCTCTGTGCCTTCGTTTCTTCCCATGCAGAATGGGGATAATTAATTGTACCTACTTCATAAAGCCGGCAGGGGAATAAATGTAAGGCACACAGAACCGTGTCTAGCATATAGTCAACACTATACAAGTGTTAATCTTCAACAAAATATCTCCATGCATTCACCCCTCTATGCCCAGGTAGCTCTAGCTGCATATTTCTCTTACCCTTGGGAATAGGAGCTGCTTAAGGCAGGGACCGTGTCCACCTCTTCTCTGTACCCAGTGCCCAGGAAGGGTCCAGAACTTGTTTGTTGACTGTGGCAATCACTGGATTTTACAAATATTTCTGGTCCCACATGCTCTTCCAGACCCTTGCTGCTACCTGTCAAGAATTGAGGTCTCTTTTCCCTCTCTTGAACCTGAGTGAGGTTCATGTTATCACCTCAACAAATATTAATAGAATGTGGCAGAAATGGTGCTGTATATCTGCTGAGCCCCATTTTTTTGGAAAAGGATGTCCTTCCTTTGAATTGCTTTTGCTCCTTGGTCCAAGATCAGCTGGGCATCTTTGTGTGCATCTATTTCTGGGTCCTCTGTTCTTTTCCATTCATTTATGTGTCTATCCTTCCACCAATACCACACAGTCTTCTTGAAATTTCAAAATATTAAGGAGGTGTTAATACAAATGTTTTAGTTACATGGATAGTTTTTGGAATGCTTGAGTCAGGGCTATATGTGTGTCCATCACCCAAATAGTGTTCATTGTACCCATTAGGATGGTTTCAACCCTCCCCTCCTCCCTGCTTCCCCCAGCTTGATTTCTAATGACTTATAGTCCCCTCTGTGCACATGTGTTCCCACTAGTTAGCTCCAATTTAATAAAGAGCACATGTGCTGTTTGTGTTTTCATTCTTGAGATACTTCACTTAGGGTAATGGTCTCCAGTTCCATCCAAATTGTTGCAAAAGGCATTGATTCATCCTTTTTTATGCCTGAGTAGTACTCCATAGTATACATATACATAGTACACATTTTGTTAATCAACTCATGAATTGATGAGCAATTGAGGTGATTCCACATCTTTGCAATTATGAATTTGCTACAATAAATATTTGAGTGCAGGTGTAGATACCCAGCAGTGGAATTGCTGGATTGAATGGAAGGTCTACTTTTAGTTCTTTGAGGAATCTCCATATTGTTCTCCCTGAGGCCATACTAATTTGCAGTCCCACCAACAGTGTATAAGCATTCCTTTCTCTCTGCAGCCATGGCAGCATCTATTGCTTTTAGACATTTTACTAAAAGGCATTCTAACAAGGGTAAGGTGATATCCCATTGTGGTCTTAATTTGCATTTCCCTGATGATTAGTGATGTTTTCATAGGTTTGTTGGCTCTTTTGAAAAGCTTCTGTTCATGTCTTTTGCCAACTTTTAAATGGGGTTGTCTTTTTTTTTTACTCATTTGCTTTGGAGATTATCAGTATTAGCCCTTTATCAGATGTATAGTGTGTGAATATTTTCTCCCATTATGTAGGTTGTCTATTTGCTCCATTCATTATTTCCTTAGCTGTGCAGAAGCCTTTTAATTTAATCAAGTCCCATTTATTTCTTTTTGCTGTTGCTATAATTGTCTTCAGGGTCTCAGTTATGAATTCTTTGCCTAGGCTGATTTTTTTTTTTTCTTTATAAGTGCCTCTCAACTATTGGTTTTGGATATGCCTTGGTCTTTGTTTATCTTACTTGAAATTCATTGAGGTTCTTGGAACTGTGGGTTTGTATTTTTCATCACATTTGGAAAATCTTTTACCATTATTTCCTTAATTGTTTTTTTGGTCTCAGACTTGCTTCTCTCTCTGGAACTGTAATTTCATTTTTTGGCTTCAAGGACTTCAACATTTCTGTTGTCTGATGCTGAAGAATTCTCTTAGCCTTTGTATATATATGAAGAAAGCTTTATTTCCCCTTTGTTTCTGAGAGATGTCTTTCACTCGGCATACTGGGGACAGTGATTTTTTTTTCCTTTCAGTACTTTTTAAAATACTGTTCCACTGTCTTCAGGCTTTCATTGTTTCCAACAAGAAATCACTGTCATTCTTATTTTTGTTTCTTTGTACACACTGTCATATTTCTCTAGCTGCTTTAAAGGTTTCCTCCTTATTACTGCTTTAAATAAACAAAACATGGTTCTCAAACAATTGGATATCCATATGCAAAAAAAGAACTTCTTTCCATAACTCATAGTATCTTAAAAAAAAATTAATTCAAAATGGACCACAGACCTAATGTAAAATCTAAAACTATAAAGCTTGTAGAAGAAAACATGAGAAAAAAATCTTTTTGACTTTGTGTTAGGGAAAGATTTCTTAGATATGACACGAAAAGCATGATCCCTTTAAGACAAGGTTGATAAATTGGGCCACATTATCATTAAGAGCTTCTGGCCACTGCAACCACCAGTGTAGTCATGGAGTGAAGAGGAGACATGGGCCACTTCACTGCCCCTCCTTAGTTGGCTGCCCTCACCTGAGACTTGTTCCAGCAACCCATTTAAACATGGTGAATTACTAAAATGTTTTAGGTGTGCAGAGACATACCTCAGCTGAGGATATTAAAAAGGCATTTTGGAAACTGGCACTGAAGTGGCACCCAGATAAAAAATTCTCATAATAAAGAAAAGCAGAAAGAAAGTTCAAATAAGAAGCTGAGGTATAGGAAGTGCTACCAGATATATTTAATTTCTTTTAATACCCATTGTGGGCTTTGGGGGGAATCGAAGGAGTCTGGGTGGAAGCAGAAGCTGAGGCATGGGGTTGTTTGTCTCTGCATTCAGTAAATGCCCATCTTTGGAGGATTTACCTCATTCATTCCCTAGGCTATAGGGGCCTCACTTCATTCTCCTCCACATTATTTGGTGGTAGAGGGATGAACAACTTCAAGTCTATGTAACTTCTACTAAAATAGTTAATGGCAGAAAAAATCACTATTAGGAGAATTGTTGAGAATGGTCAAGAAGAAGCAGAAGTTGAAGAAGATGGCCAGTTAAAGTCCTTAACAATAAATGGTAAAGAGTAACTGCTAGGTTTGGACTACAAGTAATTCACACACATTTAATGCGGGGAGTTAGCAATGCTCCCAGCAAAAATATCGGGTCTCTTAGGCAGGAATCATTGCAAAGGATAAAAAATTAATAGAAAATTGAAATTAATAGAAATAAAAGAATACACAGAGATAAAGGTATAGTTTTATAGATTTATAAAGAAAAAGCGGGCATACTCAGAGGTCCCCACAATATTCCCATCAATTGTGAGGCCAGGAGTGAAGTTTCACGTGGGTATTTATAGGTACAGAGATGGGTTGCCAGGGGTAACGGATTTACATAATAACAGGTAGTTCATTTTACATTAAAAGTTTTTCAAAAGGCCTCTATAGATCCCTTAATTAACTCTATCTACGTGAACAAATGGTTATAAAATCTTTCAAAGACAAACTTCTAAGTTCTAAGATAGAGTTATCACTTAGTGGAAAGGTTACACAGAGATATAGTGGCTCCATATTTCTTTATCTAGTTATTGTGGATGGAGACAGGTAGTCAGGAGTCAATCAGGAACTGTCCCTTGGCCTAATTGCTTTTAGCGCCAGGTGTCTGTCTCTCGTGCTGGCACTCTTTGACCAGCTCTCATCCCATGGTTCCATGCAAACTTGTTTTGTCATTCAAAGCAGGTGAAAACCACAGGTTTGAGACTACATCATCACCTTGGAAAGCAACAGCTACTGACCTTTAGACACCCTCCTAAGAGGCAGCTTTTGATATGCAAACTAACACGGGTTCACATATTCCTTCAGGGTAAAAAAGCCCTGCAAAACTCCTGAGATAATTTCTGTTTCTAATATTATAGGGGGCATTTCTGTAAAGCAATAATTCTATTGCAAAAATTTAACAGAAATTTCCAACTCTAACAATCACCATTTGAAGATTGACAGGAACTTTGTTTTAATGATTTCAAAGGCACATGACTTTCTGTATAACTATACCTAATCTGAAGTATTTAAAAACAGTTGATCAGAGCCCCTATTTGTCATAGACATTGCAGTTTATTTTTGAGACCACATGGTAAGACCCTTTTTTGTCTTTAAAATTGTAGATCTCTCTATGCACAAAGCTTTTTGATTAAATGTAACCCAAATTGAGCCATGACTCTCTAGTAGTGCTAGAACCAGACTGTACACTAACACCAGCATGGATCTGATTTTGAATTTTGTTTGAAATGTGATCCAAGTGGTGTCAGCCTACTGTAGTTAACATTGCCAGGATAAATCTTTTATAGAAACAATTGAAATTTTTTTCAATATTTATTAGTGAAAGATATTAATAAATTGATAGCTATATATTCTTGGTATAATATAAGTTAAGCATGTTTTCCAGTCATGCACTAATACTGGCTGATGACTTAGTAAACTTTGACAGTTGCTTAAACATGTAACTTTAAGCTGAGGTTTCAGAAAAGTAAAACTGACAATCTGATCTTTTTTATTTACATTAAAAAAGAAAATAAATATGAATGTGTTTGGTGCATTCAAAAAAATTAAGAACTTCTTTTTTTTTTTAAGAACTTCTTTTTGAAAGACACTGTTTGAAGAATGACAAAACAAGCCACATACTGGGAGAAAATATTTGCAAACCAAATTTCTGATAAAGTACTTGCATCCAGAATATATAAATTACTCTCAAAACTCAAATATAAGAAAACAAACGGTGTGTGCTCGTTCGGTGCGGACCTGGTACCTCTTTTGTGAAGCGGCAGCTGAGGAGACTCCGGCGCTCGCCATGGCCGACGAAAAGCCTAAGGAAGGAGTCAAGACTGAGAACAACGATCACATTAATTTGAAGGTGGCGGGACAGGATGGCTCTGTGGTGCAGTTTAAGATTAAGAGGCATACACCACTTAGTAAACTAATGAAAGCTTATTGTGAACGACAGGGTTTGTCAATGAGGCAGATCAGATTCCGATTTGATGGGCAGCCAATCAATGAAACAGACACACCTGCACAGTTGGAAATGGAGGACGAAGATACAATTGATGTGTTCCAACAGCAGACAGGAGGTGTCTACTAAAAAGGGAACCTGCTACTATACTCCAGAACTCTGTTGTTACAGACCAAGATTACATTCTCAATTAGAAAACTGCAATTTGGTTCCACCACATCCTGACTACTACAGTAGAGTTTTCTCTATTCTTTCATTTTCCCCTTCCCCATTCCTTTATTGTACATAAAGTAACTGGTGTATGTGCACAAGCATATTGCATTTTTTTTTTAACTAAATGGCCAATGGTATGTTTTGATTGACATCAAGTGGAGATGGGATGGGGAAAAATACTGGTTCTGTGAAAATACCCCCTTTCTCCATTAGTGGCATGCTCATTCAGCTCTTATCTTTATATTCCAGTAAGTTATTTTGCTCTCATTGTTTTAACAAAAAACAACAACATAAAAATCCTTGCATACCTTGTTCAATTGGAGAATTTTAATGTTTTTCATTTATCATTGTAAAACCAAGGACAATTTTATAACTTTTTTGTACGTAGCTGTTACATGTAGGGCAATCTGTCTTTAAGTAGGGATAAATTACTCTAAAAAGAAAATGAATCCTAGATAGTTTTCCCTTCAAGTCAAGCGTCTTGTTGTTTAAATAAACTTCTTGTTTAAAATGAAAAAAAAAAAAAGAAAACAAACAATCTAATTTTAAAAATGGGTGACATATTTGAACAAACACTTCAAAAAAGCGGGCACAGCTACATAAATAAGTAAATGAATGGATGTAAAACAATTACTGAGATACCACTGCATACCTATGAGAATGTTTAGTCAAAACATTTCACTCAGGCTTGAGAGGCTGATAATGAAGCTCTGCCTAAGTCCTGCCACCCAGAGTTCTCTGATGAACTTCAGGAATGAACTCCAGGTGTATAGGAATGAAAAGCTCTGGATCTTTTCTCCAAATGAATGGGAGGAGCAGTGCAATGGTCATCTGAGGGCATGCCCTCAGGCAGGTGGCCAGGAATATAGGGAGGAAGGGAAGGAGGAAAGGAAGAAACTATTAATAATTTAATTCAATGTAGACAGGAGTTTGGGGCCATGGCCCATGAGAAAATGACTTTTTCACCTCACACAGGAACCTAGAGGAGGCCCTTGGACATTCTCAAGGTTTGAAATTTGGTTTGAGATAATCTTATCTAAGTCATAAGGGACAGGACCTCCCCAACTGTCTTAGTTTATTTTCTGCTGCTATAACAGAATACCACAGATTGGGTAATTTACAGAGAAAAGAAATATATTTGGTTCATGGTCCCAGAGCCTGAGAAGTCCAAGAGCAAGTTGCCAGCATTTTGGCACAGCCTTTGTGCTGCATCATCCCATGGCAGAAGATGAAAGGGCAAGAATAGGTGTGAGGGAGGGAGCAAGAGAGGATCAAACCAGCGTTTACAGCAAACCCACTCTCACAATAATGGTCTGCGCCAGCACCTTCATCACTGCAAGGCTATGAGGTCAGACCCATAATACACATTCTCTTTGGCAGGTGACAGAAGTCAGAATAGTGCTTGTTCTTGGAGGATGCTGACTAACAGGGGGCCCAGGGACCCTCTGGGGAGCTGGAGGTGGCCCATATTTTGATCGCAGTAGTGGTATCATGGATGTATACACATACAAATTGAATCACACTGCACTGATAAGATATGTGTATTTTACTATGTATAGTTTATACCTCAACTGAAATAATTCATATCCTCTAAAGGCTTCCCATTTCTTAGAGAATAAAGTCTGGACTCTCCTGGGCCTTCCAGGTGCTGTAACAGCTGGCCTGCCTTCATCCGCTTTGTCCCGTGCACTCTTCCTCTTGCTCTCTGCACTTCAGTGTTCTCCATCAGTTCCTAAAACTGGCCACACTCTCAGCTCTAGGATTTTTCCCTTGCTGGTTCCCTTGCCTAGAAAGTTCTTCTCCAGTTACCCTCCCTCTCCATAATCCCAGGCTGAGAACTAGGCCTTACTGTTTAGCAATGGAAAGACCCAGTTCCCTGGAGAACCTCCCTGCAGGACTTCACATTCTCACCCTCTCCACCCTGGTATTGCCCTCTTCCCTCCTCCCAGAATCTTCCATGACTGTATTTCTTTTCTTTCAGGTCCTCCACTCTCCCTTAGATACCTTAATCCTCTTAGTCCATTTTCTGCTGCTATAACAGAATGGCTAAGACTGAATAATTTACAAACAGAATAGGTTTGTTTTGGTTCACAGTTCTAGAGGCTGGGAAGTCCAAGATGGGGCAGCCTCACCTGGTCCGCTTCCACTGAGAGCCTTGTGCTGCCTCCTAACATGATGGAGAATCAGAAGGGCAAGTGAGTACATGCAAAAGAGAGGGGACAGAAGAGTCCAACCCACTTTATAACAACCCACTTTCATCAGAACTACTCCATTCCCTCAAGAGCTACCGAAGTCTGAAGAGAAAGATATTAATCCACCTTAATGAGCTAATCACTTTTTACAGGCCCCATCTCCCAACACAAATCGCCAATTTATATTGGCAATTAAATTTCAGCATGAACTTTGAAAGGCACATGCCACATCTAAATCATAGCACCTCTCAAGCCAAGAGACCTGCCTGCCCTTAACACCCTGACACAAAGTGCCCTGGGTAAGGCCCTGTGGGGAAAAGCAGACCAAGAACCAGGCAGTGGCAGAGTCTCAGTGTGACTTGTAGAAATCATCAGACTCACATTTCAATGAACTTTAATTGATGTAACATACATGTAACATAAAATTTACTATTTTCATCAGTTTTAAGTGTACAGTTCAGTGGTATTAAGTATATTCATGTTGTCATGCAACCATCATCACTATCCTTCTGCAGAACTCTTTCCATCTTGCAAAACTGAAACTCTATACCACTAAATAATAACTCCTCATTCCCCTGTCCTCCCAGCCCCTGGCAATTACCATTCTATTTTCTTCTCTTTGATGTTCATGACTCTAGGTATCTCATACCAGTGGAGTCATACAGTGTTTGTCCTTTTGTGACTGGCTTATTGCACTTAGCATAATGTCCTCAAGGCCCATCCATGGTGTAGCATGCGTCAGAATCTCTTTCCTTTTCAAGGCTGAATTATATAGATAGACCACATTTTGTTTATCCATTCATTCATTGACTGACACTTGGGTTGCTTTCATCTCTAGGCTTTTGTGAATAAAGCTGCCCTGAACATGGTTGTACAAATATCTCTTTGAGTTCCTGCTTTCAGTTATCTGGGGTATATATCCAGAAGTGGGCTTGCTGAAGACTCTGGCAATTTTCTGTTTAGTTTTTTGAGGAGCAGCCAATACCATTTCCTACGGCAGCTGCACCTTTTTACTTTCTCACCGACAAGTCTACAGCGCACAGAGCAGAGAGCTTCAGACAAGGGTCCGGGTCTTTGAATAACAGAGCTCTGAGAAAGAACTTTCCGGAGGGCTGCCTCTTGCCTCCGTAAGACCACAGCTAACCCCTGGGAATGGATCACGGCGGCTGAGCAGTGCTAGCCACACTGCCAAGGTCAGAATTCTGGGCGGCCCAGCACTCTGTCTTGACAATTTCTCCCTACTGCGCTGATTAGTCTAAAAACACATTGGTCTGTTTTGTTTGCCTGGTCCCCTCCCTGCAAGGCGTGTGGCAGAGCGCCCTTCTTTTGGGCTGGACTCATTAGTGACACTGTTTACCTATGACTCACCTCCAAGGTAACGCTAAGGCGCTTGTTTGCTGGAACTCTTAGCTGTGCCTGTGTCTCCCTAGGATCTCAGAAACTTTTTCTTTTGACAGTATTTATGGAGATATTGTTTATGCGAACTGCACAGACCCTAGTTTGCTGCATGCTTTTGTACGTATGTAAGCACCCGTGCGACCACCACCCAGATCAAGATCGAGAATATTTCCAGCACCCAGAAGGCTCCATCGTGCCTCTCTCAGTCCGTGACCCCCAAGGGGAATCTCTACTCTGACCTGTGGTTGGACTTGATATGAAAGGAACTATCACAGCCTGTGCTTGTTCCTACCTGGCTTCTTCCACTCCGTTGTGAGGTTCATCAATGTTTCCCTTGTTCTAGCTCCTTTACATTGCTGAGGGCTGTTCTGTTCAATCCACTTCTCCTTTCTCCTGTCGGTGAACACTTGCATTGTTTCCAGTTTGGGGCTATGACAAGAAAAAAGCTGTTATAAACACATGAATGTGTTTTTCTTTTTCTTGGGTAAATAAATATTAGGAGTGGAATGGCCAGGAGATAGGAGAAGTAGGTATTTGACCATCTTACAATTCAACAAGCAGTTGCACTAAGTTGTAGTTTACACTCCAACGTGCAATAAATGAGAGTTCCGGTTGTTCCTTATTCCAATGAACTGGCAATTTCCAGTGAGTGACTTGCCATGACAAAATTGTCCACGGTGTCAGAGAGGAGTGTGAAGAATTTCCCTTTTTTTCCCCTCTTTTCTGCTGCAACTGTTGCTGGTCGATCCAGGAACATGATGGGGGATGGAGCGTGCAAAGGGGATGCAGAGCCTCAGTCTATGGGATCATCTCAAAGACTCTCGTGTGCAAATCCTGGTGCATCTAGGCGGAGGCAAGCAAGAAAAAACATGCAAACACGTGTATGGCTCCGGGGTGCCCACTCGTGCCAGTATGACCCTCACCCGTTCATCCCAAGGGTGATCACTGGGCCTTCTGCCTAGCACATTGCAGGTGCCTGGTTGACTTCAGGCAAGTCTATTGTCGTGGCTCCCCTCCCCTCTCTCCTGCCCGTCCTGCTGTTCTCTGATTCAGCCAATTATTTCCCCTAAATAGGTTGCAAAGCCGATTAAAGACGTATGACATAAAAATGTCATATGATCCCTACCACTCCCTTGTCACTTGGAATGCTCTTTAGGTCCAAGACATCCCCTTTCCTCACACTAAAGCCCAGGAAAAAGGGATAGAGAAGACAGGGAGAAGAGAGGACAGAGATCAATTCACAGAAAGGGGTATGAGAAGCTTCTGGGCACCACTATACTCTGGAATAAAAATCCTCATTATGGCCTGTCTCTTGCAAAATATTCTTTTCTACAGAATTATGTTTTCACATGAGGAATAGAAATTTAAAGAGGAGAAATGCTTTGGAAGAGCCTAAGTATCTTCATATAGCTCAGGCTGCCAAGAATTAGCTGTGTGACCTTGGGCATGTCCCTTGGACTGTGAGCCTCAGTTTCTCTGTGTGTAAAATGGGTTGAAGCAAGCCTTGCCCACCACCAGCCTGTGCACAGGCAATGCCCAGCCCCATTGTTTTTGGGACACTGTGACAGAGCATGGCCTCATGCTTCTGGGTCCTGTTGTCTAGAGACTCGCTGTCATGTATCTTGAACCCACATGAACCACATGTGATTCCATCTCAAGGGCGGAGCACAAGAGGAGAGAAGAGGAAAAGGTCACCGGGACTGGGAGTGTCCGCCTTCCTCCTGCCCAGTTCCACCCTCGGCCCCCCCCCAGCACCCTGCCCCTTCTGTCTCCCCAGAACCACTTCCGCATGCTCCTGACACCTCCCCGTTTGAATAATTGCCAGCTTGCTTGGTGTATATAACCTTGTCAAGCCACACCCTGTGCAGAGGACCACCTGGCTGGTGAGAAAGGCAGCAGAGCACAGATGGCCGGCAGCGGGGCCCAAGCTCCTTACCTGAGCCCGGTGAGTCCCAGGGCTGGGGGCGTGGGGCTGAGCTGGCTGCCACAGCCAGGGGGAAGCAGCCCTGGGTCTCTAAAAGGAGACACCTGGTGGGTGGCAGGGGGTGGTGAGGGCATCCCAAAGAAGGGAAGAAAGGCCACATGGGGTGATCCTGACGCACCTTCTGTCCCACGCCGAACTCGCCAGGACTGCAGGGATGTTAATCGCCACTGTTCATGGGTTTGGCAGGTGTTTAGTGAGCTGTCCTGCCCTGCTCCCGGTGGGGTTGGGGGCTAGGCATAAGCACGGCCTAGAGGGTGAGTGCTCGTGTGCAGAGGAAGGGAGCTTCTGGGACGACAAGGACCCAGCGTGGTGGCTGAGGGCAGCGCTCTTGGAGTTCCACCGTGTTCTAGCTGGGTGACATCAGGCAAGGTAGTTTCACCACTCTGGGCCTCAGAGTCCAGATCGGTGAAAGGGGAATGTCACCTGAGCCCACCTCCCAAAGCCGGGGTAAGGACTAAGCAAGGAGCGCATCTAGCGTGTGTGAGCGGTGCCTGCGCACTTCAGTGCTTTCAGCGTGGCTCGTACTAGTGATCTGGGGTGGCAGGGAAGGAGTCCGAGGGGGCGTCTGAGCCCTGAGGGGTCAGTCAGAGCTAACAAGGCAAGGGCACGCCCAGGGCGACTGCAGAGGGGCAGTCAAGAAGGGGGAGGGGAGCAGAGACCCTCTCTGCAGTGCGGGGTGCACAGGTGTATACGCCCTGTGTGCAGGTGGCCTTGTTAAGCGCTGTGAGGTTTGTGGTTCCCACTTCATGCACGGGAAACTGAGGCTCGGAGAGGTAGAAGACAAAGGATAGGTGCAGCCACCTCAGGTGTCGAGAGCACCCGTCCCTCCCACGGAGGCTCTCCCAGGCTGAGCAAGGTGAGGTTCACGTGGATGACCCAGTGACCTCTGGCAAACGCTCCCTGTAGGGGAAGGTCACACAGTCCCCTGTTCTGCTGAGGAGTGACACATGCCATGAGGGCCTGTCCAGCCTCCTCTAGCCCAGCCTCCCCGGAGGCCCAGGAGGGAAGCGGAACCACCAACGGGGGTGGGGGGCGCTGTGTGGCCCAGGGAACACTGGGGAGCTGGGAGCACAGATGTTCTGTGCCTGTCTGTGAAGGCAGCCTGTGTGGGGGTTAAAACGTGGATTCTGGGGTTCAAACCCCAGCTCTGCTGCTGACCAGCTGTGTGGCTTTGGGCTAGTTACTGAAGTTTTCTGTGCCTCAGTTTCCTCATTTGTATAAGAGGCACTAAAGATGGCCAGGGTGGTTGTGAGGCTAAATGAGGTAACACAGGCACGGAAGGGGGGTGCCAGCAGGACCTCAGGGGCACCTGAGGACAGTCCTGGTGGACGGTCCTGCTGGTGGACGGTCCTGGCCAGCCAGGCTGAGCCGGGATGGATATCCTCTGGTGACACTGAGTCCAAAAGGAGGCTGCCCACACTCTGGCTGCAGGGCTCGGCTCTGCTTTCTAGACTTCCAGACAGGAAGAGGAAGGGCAAGTCCCCACCTCTGGACATGACCGGGAGCAGAGAGCAGGTTCTCACCCAGCGAGGGATAGCTGCGTCCCATGCAATCAGCTGCGTCGCAAGGCCACCGAGAGCCAGGCCCTTTCCACGTGGCATCTCGCGGAGCCCTCTCCGGAACACTGCCAGGCTGGCGTGTTCTGTTGGAGGGAACCAGGGCACAGACAGCTCAAGTGACTTGGCCACCACCAGGACTGCTAGCTCACGGAGCTGGGAGCCGAGCCCAGGCCTGTGCGACCATAAATCCAGTGCAAAAATCCATCCTCCTGCGCCACACGGAGCAAAAGCAAGTCCAGTTTTGTTTTTGTTTTTTTTCCTGCGCCTTCTGCTAAGATCCCTGAGTAACACACAGGGACCCACATTCCACAGCAGCCTTGGTGGCCAACCTTTGTCAATGGGAAAAAACCTGAACTCTGTAAGATAATCTCAGGAGCTTTACCTAAGTGAACTGTGACTGCAGGTGAGGTCTCACCTTTGTCTTACATGGCCTTAGGCTTCTTGATGATTTTATATCTTACTGTTACAAAGATTAACTCCAAAAGGGACAGGGCATAACTAGGGCTGTCTTTCCTCCCTTGGCTTCACGGCCGGCAGCTCAGCATTAAGGATGTTTTCCGGGGAGGGGAGTCCCCTTGGCCCAGAAGGGGTCCATTCGGTGGGCTGGGGGACTTAAGATTTTATTTTAGTTCACATCTTTACAACAATTGTGTTCTCCTCCAGTCCTGGGCTCGGAAGTCTAGAATCAAAGTGTCAGCAAGGCTGTTTCCTTCTGGAGGCTTCGAGGGAGCACCTGTTCCCCTGCCTTTTGCAGTTTCCAGGGGCCGCCTGCACGCGGGCTCTGGGCCCCTCCTGCCACCCTGGAGCCGGCAGCTTCCTGCTTCAGTTGTCACATCTCCTGCTACTGACCCTTGTCCTCCTGCCTCCCTGGTATAAGGACACTTGTGATTACGTGGGGCCACCCGACTAACGCAGGACAATCTCCCCATCTCGTGTCCTTCACTCAGTCACCTCTACAAAATCCCTTTGCCATGAAAGGCAACATAGCCACAGAGATTAGAATGTGGACCTTTCTGGGGGTTGAGGAGCGGGGGTTGCAGAGTATTCAGCCTAACACACCCTCTTTGGAGTCAACCAGTGTTAGCAGTTTCTTGCCAGTCAGTCCAGACATGTTGCATCTATACGTAAGTAAATGCAAGTGTGCAGCCCTGTGCCCCCCATTTCATATACAAATGACATCATTCCATATCAGTGCTTGAAGAATTCCCTGCTTCCTTTCTCTTTTCTTTTTAGAAGGCTACATAGAATCTGTGGTACGGAAATAACGTAATTCCTTTCACCTTTTCACTTTTAGGCTCTTTGCAATCCTTTGCTATTATAATGCTGCAATAAATAAACATATTTGTAGCATTATATTTAATTTAGTTACCATTTCAGACATACTGAAATCTCACATAACTTTTGAGGGTAATTGTTGCCTTAGAGAGAACCTGTATTGTCCCGACCGGGTGTTGCCTACGCTCCTTGCTTCCTCCAACCCAGGTTCCTTTTCTTTTTTTTTTTAATTTTTTTTGTTGTTGTTGTTGCTTTTTTATTTTTTATTTTATTTTATTTTTTTATCCCAGTTTCCTTAACGCCTTCTGTGCACATGTGATGGATCACGTGGTCATCCACTCTGCTTTCAGGTCTTTTTTTTTTTTTTTTTTTGAGACAGAGTCTCGCTCTGTTGCCTGGGCTAGCGTGAGTGCCGTGGCGTCAGCCTGGCTCACAGCAACCTCAAACTCCTGGGCTCAAGCAATCCTGCCTCAGCCTCCTAAATAGCTGGGACTACAGGCACGTGCCACCATGCTCAGCTAATTTTTTCTATATATTTTTAGTTGGTCAATTAATTTCTTTCTATTTTTAGTAGAGACAGGGTTTCGCTCTTGCTCAGGCTTGTTTCGAACTCCTGACCTTGAGTGATCCTCCCGCCTGGGCCTCCAGGAGTGCTAGGATTACAGGCGTGAGCCACCGCGCCCGGCCTACTTTCAGGTCTTTACACCTTAGTGGGAATGTGCTTAAGCAGGGGGTGCAGGTGTGTCCCAGGGCCATGCGTGTTTTCAGCGCTGTCTCTCAGGACAGTACGAGAGGCCCAGAAGAGAATTTCAGGCTTCCACAAGCAGGCGAGGGGAAAGGTTGCACAAACATTTCCAGGGAAGGGAGGCTTCCCAATACTATGCCGTGCTGGTCCACACCCGCGAGTCAGGCCGACTCGCTTCTCCCCAGCCACTGGCACGGACGGGGACGACAGAGAGAACTCGGAGACACAGAGAGGCTGTGACTGGCTCAAAGCCACTAAACGATTTAATGGCAGAGCTCAGACCTGCCCTGAGGTGTAACAAAAGACGCCTCTCTCAAGTCCATGGGTAGCAGAGTCTGTCTGGATGAGACGGGCATTTCTGTGGCTCTCCTGGTGTCTGTCATGGCACACTGGGCTTGCATGGGTTCTGCAGGCTCTGCGTGGCCACACAACTCAAGGACACAGGCCAGAAAGCGGAGGCCGTGCCCTGAGTTAGGCTGGTGGGTGGTTCTTGTCTGGGCTGCACCGTGTTTGTTTCAACGAGTTATCGTAGGAAATTCACACATGCGGAGAGAATACTATCAGATGTCACACAGCCACTACCCAGCTTCAGCAGTGATCAACTCTGGGCCTGTCTTGCTTCATGCATGCCCTCAACTATTTCCTTTTCCACCCTCAGATACTTTGAAGCAGATCCTGATGTATCATCCCATTGCAAATATTTCCTTATGCAGCTCTATAATGTAGAAATTTAATGGAGAAATTTTGAATGATTTTTTTCCCCAGAAATTACAACGTTTTATAGAAAAAAAAATCAATCGGAATTTCTGTTTCTTCCTAAAGGTTTGGAAGCTCTGCCAACGCTGGGCCTGGGTGGCAATCATTGGTTATAGGGCTGAGGGGATGCTGCCCCTTTAGGTGTGGGGGAGGGGGTGATATCTACTTTGCCACAGTCCCCACCACTCCCTATTGTCCTACCTCCCATCTCATTCAGGCACATCACTGCCTCACCCCTGTAAGCATTTAATTTTGTACAAATTGACCTAAAGGAGATGTTAGAGCACACAATAACAACTTGAGAAATGCGGAAATCAGCTAGGAGATGGAACTGTGCTTTGAGGCATTTTGCAGAACCACATTGGACAAAAGATATTTCAGAAGTAGCTTTGACAGTGCAGAAGTACTAATTTGGGCCTTTTGCTCGGAGAGACCAAGGGCAACTGCTGCATGCCAGTGTCTTCCACCATAGACATTTTCTCAGTAAATCATCAGACAATGCCACGCAGTAGGGGGGGATTATTCCTATTTTGCAGATGAGGAAATAGAGGCAAAGGGAGGTCAAACAAGGTTCACGAGGACTCGGGTAATGAGCAGCGGAGCTAGGGAGCAAACCTGGAGGCGGCCCAGACTCTGAAACAAAGCGGGTCCTCTCGGTGACCCATCGCTCCTGTAACGGGACAGGGAACAGAGGTTGCCGGCGGGGCCAGGGAAGGGTGGAGACTCTCAGCCAGGGCTTCGGAGGCTGCCGAGGGCCTGAGGGGAGGAAAGGGGAGCCCAGGGGCAGGAGCAGATGAGGGGCTGCCCTGGGGCATTGGGAAGAGGCTCTCCTGGAAGTGGCCAGGAAGGCAAAGGAAACGGGGGCCATTGTCATATGGCGATGGTGGCAGGGGGACGCCTTCTTCCTGGCCCTCTCTGGTGAGGAAAGGTTGAGATTTGTCATTTTGTCCCTTGGCTTCCGAATGCCCAGCCTGGGTTCTGGGGCCTTTGCTGGGAGCGTGGCTTGGGGTGCAGTTCCCCCCCCCCATACCCCAGTTCCTTACTCTCTCAGGCCAAGGCCACATCACTTCCCGGCCTGAGGCCTTCCTCCTGGTGCGTTCCCCAGCGCAGCTTTCACTTCCTCTCCACTCTCAAGTGATGTCGGCTCCCTGTCTCGTCCTCTCAGCCCCAGGCCGTCCCCTTATCACAAGCTGAGAATGTCTGAGTCTCTGATTGGATCGGTGTCTGCCTCCAAACAGGACCCTGAGGCCGGTGAGGCTGGGACTCCATCTGTCCTGGTCACAGCCACACCCCAGCCCCTAGCACAGTGCTGTTGCTATGGAAACCGCAAGGGGCTCTCGGGTCTAGTTCCGGTTGCTCCTGTACAGAGAGAAGGAACGTTGCCAAGGGACACTTTGGTCAGGAGATCGGGAAAAGCCACCTCAAACCCTGTCCCCGACCAAAGGCACGTGTGGCCTTTTAAACAGGGGAGATGAACAAGAGGCTACGTGCATTTTTGCAAGCGGTCTTGAAACTAACAAGGGGCTACATGCACAGGGGCCGGCCAGAGGGAAGTGGTCAGTTTGGGCATCAGGAAGTCTGGCCAAGAGGAGCCTTCAGAATCTCACCCCCGTGTCTTGCAGAAACTCCGCCATTTCTGGGAAACAACTCAGAAAGGTCAAGCAGTTGTTGAAGAAGAGGATTGTGAGAAAACACAGAGGGGTCACTGAAACTTGTTCATAGAGCTGGTTACCTTGTCCCGCCCAGGCAGCCACTGGCTATTGCCACAGGGGAACAAACAGGAGGAGGGCGGCCACGGACTGATGGCCTCACACCTTCTCCCTGCAGGTCGTCCCCTTTTCCGGGACAATCCAGGGGGGCCTCCAGGATGGACTTCAGATCACCGTCAATGGCTCCGTTCTGAACTCCTGGGAAAACAGGTGTGTACGTGGGAGGCTCTGCTGTCTCCCGCCAGCCTCCTCCCTGAGCAAACCCGCGCCTGTCAGCTCAGGTCGGATCAACCAACAACCTACAAGCTGGCCACCTGGCTCAGGGGAGCCTGAATGCGTCCCTGTCCCCGGCACAGGGCACAGTCCACACCTGCCTCCAGGGCCACTGTTAACATAGACTCCAGGGCTCAAGGGGCCCCCTGTCTCCAGAGAGCTCACTGTCTAAGGAGGGAAGCGGGAGAGGCCAGAGGTAGATAATTATGTTACAGAGTGGAATTTTGTACACCATGACTCAGAATTGCAAAATGAGAACTTCTTTTATTTCCTATAAAGTACATCCGTCTACTTGGAATTCCTCATTCTCCTATAGTGGAAATATTTAAAGTTGCCATCCAAAGTAATTTGGTCTGTTACACTTTCAAGGCCTTTTCTGGAAAATACTAGGTCAGTTCAAAATACCAGCGTGTTATGAGGGCTGTTTCCCACGCCCCGCCTCCTTCCAGGGTGGGCTTTCTGGGAACAGGGAGGGGCTCATCTGTCTTCTCCAGGGCTGGAGGCATCTCTGACCCTCACGCAGGCCTGGCTGACGTCTGCCGAGGTATCCAGGTGGCACAGAGGCGTGCAGCTCTCACCTGGTTAGGGCGGGGACTCCATGGTGGCCGTGGACCCCCCTCTGGACACTCAGCTCTCTCCCGGAATCCTCTCTGTCTCAGTCCCAGGGGTCATTTCCTGGAGATCTTCTACGTCCCCTTCACGCTGTAGCAGACCCCAGCTCACCCTCAGCTCGGCCACGTAGATCCCACGTGACTTCTCCACCATTGCCATCCCACCAGGGTGGCATGGCCACGTGGGCCATGGGACTTATCTGAGAACCCTGCAGTGGGGTACCCAATCCCACCCAAACCCTCCCAGCAGGAGAGTCCAGGACCTTTGACCTTTCATCCCGCTCTCTCTCCCTCTCTCTCTCTGCCTCCCCAGTGCCAGGAGGGCTTCTCACCCCCGTCCTGTGTGGCAGAGACGGCCCCTAACTTAGACTGCTCCCCTCCCCTTGGGAGTGTTTGCTCTCTCCCTTCCCTGGGGCAGGAATTTTCCAGGGACTACAGGAGTGAAGCCGGGGGACCACAAAGGGAAATACATTCAGGGAAGTTTCAAACACAGTTTCTCCATTTAAAGAAAGAGCCGTGTAAGAGTCGTGAGTTTGCTAGGTGCTCACAGCAAGGGTGGAAGAAGATTTCGCACGCGTCTTAGGATACATCAAAGTAAAGAGTTTATTTCACTTTCTCAGAAGGAGAGACATAAAGATGGAGAGAGAGAGACAGAGGGAGAGAGAGAGAGGGAGAGAGAGACAGGACACGCACTTACCTGCATGGGAGACTTCCTCGACATTTATTTATTTATTTATTATTACTTCCTCATTTATTCACCCCCAAAGGCTGGCACCCTTTCCTGGGTGTGGCAACTCAAAGGAGGTGAGGCTCAGGGGTCATCCCTGAGTGGGGTCACCCCCAGAGTGACTCAGGGGGTCACCCCCAGAGTGACTCGGGGGCCACCACTCCCACACCTCTGCTCCCCCAAACACACGCCAACACCTGAGAGGGAGAGACTGACACGGTGCAAGTCTTCATGCCTGGAGAGCTCACATGTATTCTACGCCTCCCATATAGACACTGTCTTTCTAGGTCAATTCCCATCCACTTCACATGTCCTTTGAATCTGTTCTCTTCTTTCCCAGTGACTCAGGCATGTGCTGGCCTCCAACGAGTGTCCGCTGGCGCCGAAGTCTCTCTCTTCCAGGCTCGCTTAACAACTTCCATCCTCCGTACCAATTTGGAACTGGTTTCCCAGACCTTGCATCTTGTTGCTAGTGCCGGCGCTATTCTTGACCCATTTTCTGCTTCTTTTTAGAATAATCAAGCTGTAAAGGCAAAATGCAATAATTGCACAAAAACACTTTGGGTCCAGATTAGCTGAACAAAGTAGTGTCACCACGCAGGTGATACACCAGTTCCCAGAGAAACTCGCGTCTGAGGTGCCTGTCATTGGCAATGAGCCATGCGACAGAAGGCTGTTTGCTCTCCTTGGGTCTAGGTTTGCTGTGAACTTGAAGACTGGCTTCAGTGACAACGACATTGCCTTCCACTTCAACCCTCGCTTTGAAAACGGAGGGTATGTGGTCTGCAACACGAAGCAGCAAGGATGCTGGGGGCCTGAGGAGAGGGTGGGGCACATGCCCTTCCAGAAGGGGAGCCCCTTTGAGCTCTGCTTCCTGGTGCAGAGCTCGGATTTCAAGGTGAGCAGGAATCCCCGCCCCACCTCCAGCTTCCTGTCCCCACGGCTCCATGGGACTTGGTGAAAAGCCTTCAAATTATCGCCTTCATGGAAAGGCAACCACAGTACCACCAGTGTGCAGATAGCGTGACCGTTTCCTTGTCAGCTGTCACCGATGGCATGGTCTTTGCACGCCCTTTCACTTGGATCTACATATGGGTGCACATGTTAATTCTGTTCCTCCAAAAATAAGGACTAGATAAGTGACCATGTTGCTTTTGGTATCGTGTGTCTTGCAAGTCCGAGTTCATTCCCATCCTCTGCTCTAGCCATTCTTCCACTCCAGGTCCATGGTAACATGTGTTTTCAGCACGTGTTTCCAGCCTTTATCCGGGTTCTATTAACGCTATAGCTTTGTGAGCCCATGCGCATTGCCGTGGCAAGCAGAGTGGTGTCTCTATGTTCACATGTGTGCTTGTCCGGGACATGGATGTTCCCATCCACTCAGTGTGCAGCCGGAGGTCGCCTCTCCTCTGGTCCTTGTGCGCATTTTTATGCACATATAAATACTACCCCAGGTGAGCTATGCTTAGAAAGACAAACCCACTGCAAGACACAAACGTAAGAACTAAAAGCCAAGAACTGGAACCAAGCAGAGATTCAGGCTGATGCACTTTGGATCCCAGGCATGTTCTGGTATCTGGCACAGCGCTGACGGCCGATGGCCCTGGGTCAGGGTGGGTGTGAGGACCAGACTCAGATCTTCATTTCCAGAAGCAGGGGTCTGGGAGCTCAGGATCGCTCCCCTGCCCTGCCTGGGACTCCTCCCTGGAACATGCACTCTCCTTTGGCAGGTGACGGTGAACGGCAGCTTCTTTGTGCAGTATTCACACCGCGTGCCCTTCCACCGTGTGGACAGCATCTCTGTCGATGGCTCTGTGCAGCTGTCCTACATCAGCTTCCAGGTCAGATCGTCCACCTGGCACCTGGCCCAGGGGCTGGGGTGCAGGGCCCAGCCTGGCTGTGCCTAGGCAATGTTGGGTGGGCCCAGGGTTACCAGCCAATCTGCTATGCAGGTGACTTTGGGGACCCACCTCTGGTTCCCCGTCCCAGTGTCTGCCTGCCCCTTACCTCCCGTCCCTCTGCATTCCTTCTGAGTCCGTCTCTCTGAGCAGAACACCTGCCTCGGTCTCCCAGACTCCTCGGCCACTCCTTCCTCTGTCCTTCTCGATTCCCACCCTGGTCAGGCGGCCATATAGTCCCAGAAAGGGCCCAGGCTCAGGATCCAAACTGGATACAGTTCCAGTTCCCAGCGCTGCCGCTCTCACCGTCTGTGGGTTCTTCCATGAGTGACTTCTTCTCCCAGCCTCGGTTTCCTCATCTGTCTAAAGAGCATCATCATGGCCACCCCACGGGTGGTTGTGTGGCTCAATGAGATGACAGACGTCAGAGGTCACATAGCAGCACCTCTGGGTACCCCCCCCCAGGGTTTGTTTGTCCCTGTCTGTGTTTTAAAATTCTGGTGTGCTGCCCACATCTAAAAGGTCAGGAGATATCAGGGGAAAACTAGGAAGTTTAGGGTGAGCTGGGCCCACATTCCCGCAGGGCACCAGGCTGTACCACGTATTGGCACTTGAGTGAGCTCCTTGAGATGAGCGAAGCACACAGTAGGTCCTCAACAAATGAGCTTCTCTACCCGGGGTCCTCATCCCTCCCACTCCTCCCCTTCCTGACTCTCTCCTGGGGGTTGGAGACATGGGGAGAGGAGGGACACTGGGCCCCTGCTGGTCCCCATGGCTGGCCCCTTCCCCCGCAAGCCCCTCACCCCTGCCCAGCAGTTCTCTCCCTCTCCCCCCACCCCTGCCTCACAGCTCTGCCCCAGCTCCTCCAATGCTTCTCCCCACCCACTGCCGCCTTTTGTTTTAACAGAACACCCGCGCAGCCCCGGCCCAGCCTGCCTGCGTGCAGCGGGTCTTCCAGCCCGTCATCTTCACCTCCAGGCCCAGGGGGCGCAAACCAAATGTGAGTTTAACACGGAGGCCCTGGGTGGCTGAGCATGCAGCAGGAAGGACAGGGGGTCCCGAGGCCCCATCTTGCTCACCCAAGAGTTCCCTGTCCCCATCCACCAGGTGCCCAGACCCGGGGACTTGGGAGTCGTTCTGGATCCTTCCCTCCCTCTTCCTATATCTCTCTCCTGCACCTGCAAGTCTCTCCCACCCCAAAGCCAGGGCCTTGGTCCAGGCCACCGAGAGTCCTCACCATGACGACAGCTGTCTCGTTCTCCTAACACCCACCCCCGCCACAGTGACCTTCCTATAAGCAAATGTGATCATGTCCTCTCCTTGCTTAAAAATCGTGAAAGCCCCAAGCCCTTCTAAACACACCTGAAATTCCCTGGCAGGACATCCAGCCCCAGTCTGCCTCCCGGCCTCACCCCACCCACCCCCACGAAGCTCACGCAGCCTCCGCTGCTCCCTCGAGACCCCTCGGCCCACCCCGCTCTGCACGTGCTGCCCTTGGTGCCGAAAGCTCCCTTGGCCAGTGTCGCCTAGCAAAGCCCTCACTGCCCTTCAATGCTCTGCTTACATGTTGCTCCCTGGGGAGACTGTGGGATGCTCCCCTCTGTGTTCCCATGGGCCTTGCACAGTCTGTGCTGTGCCAGTCTCCACGTCCCACTGTAACCGCGTTTGTGTGTCTGTCCCCTCACTCTACCCCCATCGTCCCCATGCCCTTGAGCCCCGGGAGGGCCGGGATTGTGGCTTGTCCATGTGCACAGTGCCTGGCGCTCGGTAGGGACTCAGTGAAGGAATGTGAGATGTGCTTTGCCCAGCCAGGTGGACGGGACACAGCCAGGCAGGAACAGTCCACCGGGTGGGGGCAGCGTCCAGGACAAGAAGGCACGCAGCTCTTCCCTTGGCCACTCAACAGTGTGGGCTGCGGGCGCTCTATCCACGCATCCTTCCTGTGGCCCATCAAGGGACTCACGGGGCACCTGCCTCCTGCCACACTGACTTCAGGGCAGGTCACATTCCGGGGAACCTTGGCAGGGCAGCCCAACTTTGGCCCTGGGCAGGAGAGAGGGGTGATGGGTACAACCAGACAGAACTGGGTACCCTTTTGGATTCTATCCCTTCTACCCGGGGAGCTCGGGCAAGTCGCTTAACCTTTCTGAGCCGGGTGCCTCCCCAGGGAAACAGGAGCTAAGGATGCTTCCCCCGCTGGAAAGCACTGGCGCCCGGAGCCAGCCCACAGCGAGCCTTCAGCAAAGGCTGGTTTTCATTTGGTGGCTGAGACGCGGCTCTGGGAGCTGCGGGAAGCAGTGTGGTCTCCATTAGACCCGACCCCCTCTGGCTCAGGAGGAGCCAGTGGGGATTTTCCACCCCCGACCCCGAGTCCCTGGGTCCCTGGGCCCCCGGGGGGTAACAATTTGGGTGCCACAGGCTCAGGAAGGCATGTTGGGAGACGGAGGGGGTGAGCGTGTGTGGGAGGCATTTCTCAGCACAAGACCCTCCCTGGAGCTCTGCCACCGTCTCCCTCCTGAGGCGCCAATGGTAACCACCATTCTGATTCTTCTCGCCCCTTCCAGCGCAGGGCATGCGTCCTGCCTCCCCGCCCCCCTTTGCAAGTCTCCTGCTCTCTTTGTGCACCCTCTTCATCTTGGTTCTTCCTGGGCGTCAGAAGGAGGAGGCACCCGTCTGAACCCCGCGGTGTTGCAGGGAGGAAGATGGCGGGTGGGGTTGGTGGCCTAACGAAAGGGAAACGACCTGAATCGCCACTCCCTGGGCCCCACGTTCCACGTCCTTGCTGCAAAGTGAGGCAACGCCAGAGGCCACAAGTGCAGCCATCTTTCTTCACCATCCAACCCCTGCCCCTCCCTGGGTGCGCTGAGAGAAGAAACACCCCCACCTGCCCTTAGTGGGGGGCTGGTCAGGGCCTTTGGGTGGTTGCGGCTCAAGGTTAACTCACTGCAGAGGGTGCGCGAGACGTGGCGCCCTCTGGTGGCAGGTGGTGGTCTTGGCGCTGAGCGCTGGGGAGGACCTGCTTTCCTTCTTCCAGACTGAAACAAACCCCTGATTTCCCTGGAGTCCTAGAGGTGGGAAGAAAGAATGGTGGCAAGGATGATGGGGACATTTGGGGCTGGGCCCCCAGCTTAGGAGACATGTGTCTAAAATTCTCCTTGGGACAGTGGCAATTGTGGAGCAGGCTGAAATTATCCAGTGGTCCAAGAGGCAGGTCCCCTAGAGACCAGCAGGGAAACTGGTCCTTCTGTTACGGAGAGGGGACTGCAGTGGCCCCAGAGCCTGGATATGAGGTTCCTGCATCTGGGGGCCAGCCCCCAGGTCGCCACTACAGCTCATGGCTTGAGCTCTTCTCCCTGTGATGGCACAAATGAGGCAGGGGACCTGGGTGGGATCCAGGAACACAGCAGGAAGGTCCAGGAAGGCGGAGGTGAGAAGGAAGGTGACCAGGAGAATCCAAGGGCCGAAGCGTCATGACCTGCACACATTGGAGCATCCCCCCTCCAGACTGTGTGGGTGCCCGTGTGCACGTGTGTGTGTGTGTGTGTGCACACGTGTGCTGCCGCATTGAACATCCTCCTCTCTTTTCGACAGAATCCTATCAAACCACCTATGGCGTACCACAGCCCGACCTATGTGAGTGGCTCCTGGGGGAGGGGTGGAGGTTTGTTGGTGCCGGGCAGGTGGGGGTGACGGGCAGGTTGGGGGGGGGGTCCCCTGGCCCTGCCACAGTACGAGCAGGACTCTGGGGAGCTGAAGTCCTAAACACATTCAAGTCAATTGGAAGAGTGTTGAAAGGAGCTTTCACCCTTGAAACTGTCACTGTGCGCACAGTTCTATGGCCTGCCCCTGTCAGCCCACTTGGCCAAAGTTCCTTTCAGGACGGTTTAAGCCCATTAACCTGAGTATCACTGGAAGGTCTTCCTTTGGCATTTACTGAACCAAGTAAAGATATGGTGAGGTTCTTTCACGGGTGACCGTCCAAATGCACGGAGACTGGTACAAAGTCCCCTTCTGCAGTGGCAGCTGCTCCTGCTGCCACAGGCTGACCCGGCCCCTCCCCCCAACAGCCGATGCCTTACTTCACCTCCATCCCAGGCGGGCTGTACCCGTCCAAGTGCATCATCCTGGCGGGCACCGTCCTGCCCGGTGCGCAGAGGTAAGCCACGCGCTCGGGGGCTCTCTGGGAGGGGAGAGACCTTCAAGGTCATTCTGGCCACCCCCCTGGCTCTGGGCAGGCTAGGGACGAGGGGGAGGGGCTGGGGATCAGAGTCCAGTGGGCAGAGAAGGTCCATGGGAGCTGCCCACCCCAGGTTCCACATCAACCTGCGCTCGGGGAGTGACATCGCCTTCCACCTGAACCCTCGTTTCGATGAGAACACCGTGGTCCGGAACAGCCAGATCTATAGCTCTTGGGGGCCTGAGGAGCGAAGCCTGCCCCGAAAAATGCCCTTCACCCGAGGCCAGGGCTTCTTGGTAAGGTGCCACAGCCTGGAGCTCAGAGGGGCTCTCAGGGGTGCACGAGGAGCGGGTAGAGGAGGTCTGGGGGTGCCTCAAGCAGGATGGGACATGATCCCACTGGGTGAGGGCCTGGGAGAAGAGAACGTGGTCGCCAAGTCGTTATCACTATCACTGTCCTGCATGAAGGAGGTGTGGAACCTGCTTTGACCTAGGAGGAAAGAAACTCACTAGCGCAGGTTACTGCCTGTGGTCACGCAGCCAGTTAAGTGCCACATCAGACCCCAGAATGGAGTGTCATCCATTTCTTCACTTATTCATTCAACAACCATTTAGCAAGCATTTCACTGGGGTGCATGTTGTGCAGGAAGCACCCCACATGCTGGGGGTGCGGTCACAGAGCAGACAGGTCCTGTCCCCAGGGCGTTCCCAGGTCAGCTGGGGAAGGAGTAGGAAACAGAAACTTGAACAGAGCATTGCAGATAAGGACAGGGGCCAGGCAGAAAGCAAACAGAACAAGGGCGTCATTGTGCACAGGTGTGGCCTGTGCAGGGACAGCGAGGCCAGGGCCTACAGGGTGAAGAGTGAGGCCCAGAGAGGTGTGGGGCACAGCTGCAGACCCAGTCCACACAGAGCCGGCATTCTCCACCCAGACAGCTGATAAAAGGGAAACCAGAGCCCCGTTCCTGGCCAATGAGGCCGTGAGCCTGGGTGTCCGTATTTTTAAGTTGTACATTAAGTGATTATACTCTGCAATCCGGGTTGAAAATAACTGGAGTGGGGCTTCATAGGCCATGAAAAGGAGCTTGATTTTAATACAATGCAAAGCCACTGGAGTGTTTCAAGCTGGGGAACAGTATACTCTGATATATAGATAGCTGTGTGACTCTCGCAAGTGACTTAACCACTCTGTGCTTCGGTTTCCTCATCTACGCAATGGAGCTAATAATAATATGGATCTCACAGAGTTGTAAGAGTGGAATGAGATAGTATCTGTAGCATGCCTAGGGCAGCGCCCAGCGCACAGTGTGCTGTAAGTGTCAGCTATTGCCATGGGCGTCATGTCTCCCCATGTGTCCCGGGCTGCCTCGTGGGAAGGCACCAGGGTGGGAAAGACAGGTTAGGCGGCGGCTGCAGGAGTCCTGGCGGGGAGCCCTCCCGCGCGCTGGGTACTGGGCACACACATGGCACCCGCCAGCAGGTCTGGCAGCTCAGGGGCCAGTTGCAGAGTGGGGCTGGAGGTGGGAGCGTGGCCTGCAGGGGCAGGTGACTTGACTAGGAGGGGTCAGGAGGTCGGGAAGGTGGGCGGGTGGGATGCAAGGAGGGGAACAGCATTCCAGGCAGGGGAACAGCGTATGCCAATGTTCAGGGGAAGCAGCACTCAGGGCGTGTCTGCTGCAGAGCACGTCACTCCCCGGGGCTGGAAGGCAGGTGTGGGGCTTCTTAATGCTTGAGGAAGGGGGGGCAGGACACGAGGCTGCATCTTGGGCTGAGGATTTTCTAGTGTAGTGCAAATGACGTGGCCTCTCTGCCCAGGTGTGTATCATGTGCGAAAGCTACTGCCTCAAGGTGGCCGTGGATGGCCAGCACCTGTTTGAGTACTGCCACCGCCTGAATAACCTGCCGGCCATCAACAGCCTGGAAGTGGGGGGCGACGTGCAGCTGACACACGTGCAGACATAGGGGGCTCCCTGGGCCTGGGGACAAGGGCCGGGGTGACGAGTTGCTGCCTGAGTCTGCCCAGCACGTCCCCTTCCCAGCCCCAGCGCCCCCCCTCCACCGTGCCCAGGCCCTGGGCTGCCCTGCAGAGGCGTGTCCTGTCTGCCCGGCTCCTGGCTGCAGCCAGCCTGGAGGGGAGAAGGCAGCTGGCTGGGATGGCCTCGCTTAGCCGGCTGTCCTGCTCCTGCCATCCAAGGCCAGGGGAATAGGGGGACGTGGGGTGCAGCCCCATGATCAGTCCCCTGGGCAGAGTCAGGGTCCTGAGGCTTCCCAAGCCCCAAGCCCAGGCCTACACCCCATCTTGCTCCCAACCACCTGCCTGTCCCCCATGCAACTCCGCCCTAGTCCCAGGCCACCAGCTGTCCACTCCTGGTAGGAAGTGACCTCCTTTGCCCTTTCCCTTCCTGTGGCCTTTGTCCTCACTCTCCTACCTTGTACCAGCCCTTCACGCCCTCCAGGAAAGCTACCCTGATGACGTCCCGCTGGCCCCCACCAACCGGCCAGCACTTCTCATCGGGGGCTGTCTTCTGCCTCTGCACCCTTCAAATAAAGAAATAAAAATGCTTGTTGTTACACACAAGTGGGATGGCTCTGGCTTATTAAATACATTTGGACACATCTGGGATTCTCTGGGACGGGGGCGGGGCACAGGGGGGGGGCTGCCGAGCGCCGTGGGAGGAGTGGCTCCCTTTCCACAGGGGGTCCTGACACGCACACCTAGTCCCAGTGGGCCCCCACAAACCCCACAAGGGTGTGGGACAGAGCAGGTGGGGCTTGGCCGGTGGGCAGGAGTGTCTGACTGTAGCAGTGGCCATGTTCCTTTTCCTGGGGGAAAAGGAACAATGTTTTCTGTCTTTTCACAACCTCCTCCACTCTTTTTGGGAATGGAAACCTCCATCCCTGCCCCAGGCCAGTGGTCAGGAAGGGTAGAGGATTGTCGTTTATTCTTTGTACCATAAGAGGTTGTTCAACGGTATTGTCCGGGCAGAGGTCCGGGAGGTCAGGGTGGGTGGATGTCGTGAGATTGTGTTCGCTGGAGATAGGGATGGATCAGAGTCATTGACTATAGTTATGCAATAACCCGAAGCCAAAATCTCTTTAAGAGCTCTGTATTTCTCCTTAAGATTAGGACAATGGTAACACAAGACAAACACTAGTAAAAAAGAAAAAAAAAAAAAAAAAAAAGATTAGGACAATGGCATTTTAAGACGGGAGTCTCCAGCCTCCTGCTTTGCCAGCAAATTAATAAACTCCTCTTTCCTTTGAGGACTAAACTCTGATCTCTTTCTTTTGCTAAAAACTCCTTCCTAAGGAGGACAGCTGGGTCAGGCTGACAAACAGTAAATTCCCACTAAGCTCACCAACCTGATTCTGGTATGACATTAACATCACCTAAAAGTTAAGAAGCCCCTATCTTAACTCAAGCATCCTAGCAGATGCCTATCATAAATTTAAAATATCTTAAAGCATCCTAGCAGGTGCCTATTGTAAATTTAAAATGTCCTCCTGTCTGGACCTCCCAGAGTGCTCACCCCCTTATCTTAAAATAAGCATCTCCTTTCTGGTCTTCTAGATACAGTATAACTCTCTCAGCCAATTGCCAGCCAAAGAATCTTTAAACTCACTTATAACCTGTAAGCCCCACCCCCCTTGGAGATGTCCCACCTTTTGGGGCCAAACCAATGTATGCCTCTCATGTACTGATTTGTGACTTTGCCTGTAACCCCTGTCTCTGAAAATGTATAAAACGGAACTGTAACCCAGACACAGCGAGCCCACTTGCTCAAGTCCTCTTGGCAGTAGCTCTGGGTCATGGTCCTCACATTTGGCTCAGAATAAATCTCTTTAAAATTATTTTACAGGGTTTGGCTTTTTTTCGGTTGACACCTTTTCCTCAACCACTTGTCCTCATTCTTCTGTCACGGCCTCAGGAAAAAGTGCTGAGTTTTCAGTGGCAGATTTAGCGTCCCTGGGTGGGCCCACTGGCTCCCCGGTGGAAGGGCACCCTGGTACTCCTGGAAGAGGCAGGGAGCAGCCCCGGGTCAAGCCGTGGGCAGGAGCACCCCCTTTTGGGGTAAGAAAGCAAGGAATTACCTAGCAGCTGCCAGGGCCTGTTTAGCCTGGGGAAGTCTCGTATCTTTCTCCCGGATGCAGCTCCAACCAACCTGAGCTGAGTTGAGGAGAAGGAGATGGATTTGGGAAGTGTCTGGACAGCCCCGGCCGTTTGAGTAAGCTCCCGAGCATGCGCACTGACAGCCTGATTCCACCCACTTGGAGGATTTCAGACCTTCCCGTTGGATTTGTTTGGAGGTGCCATTGGGCCGCAAGTCACACGGCTGAGTGGAACTAGGGAAGATGGCTTGGACGCAGACCACGCTGTGGTTCCCAGGGAAGCTGGGGTGGGTGGGAGATGTTGGTTCTCACTGAGGTCTCAGTTTTCCTTCGGTGGTTCCCATCTGACAGGTGTTGGCATTTTCTGCGTTGAAAATTCCCGGTAGTTCCTGCGTTTGTCATTTGTGAATTTCGTTTCAACACGGGAGGCTCCGATTGTGTTCCACCCGAAAGTCCTTCAGGAGAAATCTTGGGTGACTGGCCAAATTTATAGCCCCAAGTCTATGTTTGGGAGAGAAAGGTGTTTTTGTAATCCAGCGTGCGTGCTGGAGTGTGAGGAGAAGTAGCTGTCGAATGAAACCTGGAATTGCTATAGTGTCTGTCTTGCAGCTGGAATTACTTTGTCAGAGGTGGGGTAAATGGGACAAGATCCCGTATGTTGAATCTTAAAGGCCTGGGACGAGGTAAATGGCACAAGACACAGCTCTGCCGGTGACGGGACAGTCGCAATACTTCGTTCCAGTTAAACAGCAGGATCCCCTGTCTGCACCAGTTCTGGGCCAGCCGCGCTGCATGAGAACCGCAGCCCGGACGGTGGCCCTGGCGGGGAGGGAGCGCCCGCCACCCGACTGACCCCACCACACGGCGGGGAGATGCCGGCGCCCACCACCGTTGCGGTGACCCACGGGAACTCACGGGCCTGGCCGCACTCAAGCTGGCACTGGCGAGGCCCCTGCCGGAGCCCCACTCAAGAAAGCGACGCCTTCCCCCAGCCATGCGGTTCCCAGCCTGGGGCGATCGCCGCCACCCCCATCTTGGCGCCCTGAGAGGGGTGGGGCAGAGGGCACGACTGGAACTAATTCTGCAGTCCCGCGTCCACATGGTTATGACTTTGGGGTGCAACAGTCCCTCTTTCTAAACAATTTGGCCGGAGGGCACCCACATAGCCGGAGCGGGGCAATTTGCGTACAGTGTGATTTTTGTAAAAAAAGAAGGACCTTGGAAAGAGCCTTGCCCCAAAATTGCAAAGGACTCCAGGTAGCAAGAAAGCCCCAGGATGGAGAGCAAAGATTTTATTGCAGTACAGGACTCAGACGAGGAAGGAAGGACTCAATTCCCCTGCCTCACTGGCGGTTCGTTCCAATCCACGTGCTCCCGCCCAGCGGCACAGCCGAGCTGCAGAAGGCCGGGGCCAAGAAGGAAGAGAGCTGGAAGCTGATGGGGGCAGACCAGGCTCAGACAGGCCGCCGGCATGGCTTCCCATTATTGGCTCAGTCTCTGGGCTGACACTGTCAACAGGACCCAGGAGCACACTAAAGCCTGTCTGAGTGTCCACGGAGCCCTGGGCATTCCACGAGAGTGACAATGGAGCTTCCTTTGTAGTGGAGAGGTGACCCAGCCAGTAAGCAAAGCCCTACACTTAGAACGAGGGGGCACACATCCTGGGACTGATGCGGGAAACCCAGCTAGAGTGGGACAGGGTGTTGCCACTTGTCCTACTCTGGATAGAGGCACCCCTAGAAGCAGGCTTAAGTTAAGCCCCTAAGAAATAGTTTATGAGAGACCCTTTCTAGCACCCCGGGGAAGTATGGTCATATACGCATGACTAAGTAAAACAGAGTAAAGCAATGTGTCACACGAGTGGGTCGGATACTAACCACTGTGCACGAGTTGGCCTCTTTCAGGTCCCCATCCCAGCCGGAAGCAGAGAAGTGGAAGGGACCCTTTGGAATGCCTCTAACAGCCCACACTTTGTAGAAATCATCAGGAGTAAAAGCCTCGGCTCCATCGTACCAGAGTAAAGAGGTACGATGGAAGAAGAGGACCCGAGCCCCAAGTGGAGGGGCCAGCCGTTACACAATCTAAAGTATCCATTTAAGGAAAAGGGAAAAATGAAAATGTTGACATTTTCACTAATCTTTCTTTGGTTATTTGTTCCATATAGAGCAGGCGTCCTCAAACTATGGCCCGTGGGCTACATGCGGGTGTTTTTGCCCATTTGTTTTTTTACTTCAAAATAAGATATGTGCAGTGTGCATAGGAATTTGTTCATAGTTATTTTTAAACTGTAGTCCGGCCCTCCAACGGTCTGAGAGACAGTGAACTGGCCACCTGTTTAAAAAGTTTGAGGACCCCTCATATAGAGGGACAACTCCTTAGTGAGGACTTCCCTGGGCTATCACCTCTTCTGTTGATCTGTCTTGCTGCTGGGTTTGTTACCCTAACCCTCGTTGCGTGCAAGTGTTTACATGATTTGTGAATTTGCAGAAGCCGGTCTCTTGGATCACCTACTGTGTCCAATTAATAGCTCCGCACTCAGAGTTCCCACGTTTCTTTCTTACCCAGCCCTGCAGTAGACATTATGTGCAAGGTGACAGGAAGGACCCGCAGTCCTGCTGGTGCCTTAGATACCGAGTGGGGTAAAAGCTCTCTTACCAGGTATGCTTCGTGTCGTCTTGTCACTCCTCACGGTGGTGGTTGTTGCTTATGGCCATGTTTGCCTGGTAATCTGTTGTTGTAAATCTACTGCCAAAGCTTTGTAATGACCTAAGTAAGTATAAACTTTCCATCTAAAGCATTGCCCCAACTCAGCAGGAAGTAGCTCCAAGACTACATTGCTCCTCCTCCCACAGGGTCAAGTTCACAGTGGGGAATATGTAACCCAGGAAACAGCCTGAAACAAGAAAGGTAAAAATGTTTTATGTCTTTTTAAAACCTGCCCCACTCTTCATGGGAATCGAAACCTTCACCCATGCTTCAGGCCAGAGGTTGGGAGGAGCAGTGGAGTGTCCTTTGTTCTTTGTACCGTAGGAGATGGAGCAACGGGATTTTCTGGGTGAGGTGTGGGAGGGCAGAGGTCATGAGATTATCTTTGCCTGGAGAAGGAACGGATCAGAATCATCACAGCCTAAAGCCGAAAACCCTCCCTTTAAAAGCTCTGTATTTCTGCTTATGTTTGAGACAATGGCACTTTAAGAAAGGAGTCTCTATCCTCTTCGTTTGCCAGCAAACTAAAAGAACTGCTGTCTCCTTTTCCTATCCACTTGTCCTCGTTCTTCTGATGTGACCTTGGGGACCAGTGCCGAGCTTTTGGTAACATGATGTAGGAAACTTGGTATCCGGGTGAGCCCAGGAAAGAGCCCGTTGCTTTTGAGACGGGAGAAGGGTGGGACAGAGCCTGTGCGGCCGTGGCAGGGCCAGGACGCCAGACGCAGGGGCATCAGAACCCTGCGTCCCGGGAGGAGCAGGTGGCAGGTGGGGCCGGGAGCAGCTGACCGGAAGCCAGGTCTGATTGTGCTGTTCTGCCCTGGGTCTCCCCGGCATTAGGGGTTAGGGGTTGCTCAGGAAAATTGGATCAGGGGGTGGAGTCTGCCAGCCGCTGGGCCAGTGCAAGGGAGCCCAGCTCCGTGCCCACGTGATGCCAACACATCCTGCAGACTCCATCAAGAATCTGGTCCTGGGTGGGGCTCAAAGTGCAGTCTTCAGCCCAGCAATGTCAGTGTCACCTGGGACCTTGTTAGAAATGCAGACTCTCCTGCCCCAGACCTGTTATATCAGAGTCTGAGTTTTAATAAGATCTTGGGCGATTCATGGGTGCATTAGAGTGTGGGAAGCCCTGGCTTAGGTGAGCGGATTCTTGGTCTCGTTGTTCAGGTACATCAGTGTCTGGCGCTCAGGGCTCAGAGCCTGATCCTCTGGTCCCCGGGGCAGGTCTTAGGACAAGCACAAAACTCCATCTGCTGCCAGAGTACCTGGCAGGCACGTCACAAAAGCAGCCATCACCTGGATGGGACATCCCTTTGTGGGGACTTTTGTCCAGCCTGTGGCTCCACCTGCCTCCCACTAAGAGTAACCGAGGGCTACTTTCCCTGCAAAACACACGCACACACACACATATACAGTGTGATTAAAATAAAATGTATTTATTATAAATATCGCCATCAAGGAATCATACAGGGAAGGCCCAAGTGGCCCTTGGGAGCAGACTTGGGTGTGTTTGTTTAAATACAGAGCCATAAATAACTGTACACGGGCGGTTAAATACAGAGTGGCTGCCAGCGCCTCCTGGTGGTCACTCAGAGTGGTGCAATCAGCAGAAGGTCCCATCTTTCTCTCCATCGCTTGCCAGGCCTGGCACTGCGGATTTAGTCTCCAAGGGATCGGGGAGGCCCCAGCTTGGGAGAGGAGGCTCCAATCCATCCAGGCTGCTACTTGGTAGCAGGTCAAGTAAAGGGCTTGGCGGAGAAGGAGGTGAAGAAATAGGATGCGAGCCTTGGGAGTATCACTGCCTTCCATCTCCCCGGGCCCTGTGACATCAGATAATCCCTAGTTGACTCCATCATTACATGCTGTGTCAGCAGCTGTCACCTGTCCCGCCGGCCGTCAGAGCATGGAAATCTCCAGGTGGCCTGGCTTCTCCACTGCCCTGTCCTTTTTCATCTCATAAGGAAATACAGCACCGAAGATATCTTCATGGTAGCGCTTCTGGTTCTTTAAGGGGAAACAGAGAACAGTGTGTCAGCTCTGCAGGTCCAGCACCTCCAACACCAAGCCCAGGTGGGGACAAGCCCCAGCGTCCTTATCACACAGACATTCACGAGCCAACTGTCCTGCTTAAACGATGCAGGAATTTGGTTTAGACTCTTTAACGCCATCGGCACCTGATCTGCTGTGGACCATCTAACACCTCCCCAGGCTGTATGGACAGCTGGTGTTCCCATTCCCTGCCCGGCGCTCACCCACAACATGCTCCAGGAATGTGGGCTCTGACACCCACACGTTTGGAAAATGCTACGCACTTTCTTTTCTCCCAGCCTTGAATCGTCACGATGCACAGTAGCATGTTAAAGGCTCTGAGAAGTCTTGTAGAAAAGCAATGCGTTTGCCTTTGTCTAACTGAGCATGTCCCAAGCTATTTGACTTTGGAACCAAATATCTATGGACTCGATGAGCATATTTTGGGAAATGCCTATGATCTCGTTGTTCTTCAAACTTGCTAGACTAACTCCCACCCCAGGGCCATTGAACATGCTGTTCCTTCCAGAATAGACCAGAAGTCTGTTTTCTTCAGTATCCACGGGGCTCCTTCGTCACCTCCCACGGGTCTTTTCTCAAATGTCACCTTCCCATGACACCTTCCCTGGCCACCCTATTTAAAATTACAGTCCCAACTCTCCCTGGGCTGCTTCCCTGCCTTGTTTTCCTCCAAAGCACTACACATTTTTCTCATGTGCTTTTGCCGGCCCCAGGGCAATGGAAGTTCCATCCAAGCAGGACTTTTCACCTGTTTTGTTTACTGCTCTATCCTCAGCACATAGTAGGTGTTCAATAAAAGCTTTGCAAACAGAGAGAGGCAGACTGAACTCTGTGCACTCACACTTACTGCCACGGACCCCTCAAGGTCTCCCTTCCCTGTACAAAGGGGGTGATAATAGTGCTTCCCTCGGAAAGTGCTTGCAAGGCCTGCAGGAAATGCCACGCGAACATCCTGGGCAAGCACCTGGCACAGAGTAAGCCCCTGGGCAATGTCACTACTAGTATCATCACTACAATGGGAGCCCTTCCTGCAGGTGGGGATGAGGGTGAGCAGACGCCAACCTGGGTGTAGGTGACAAGTGTGAGGTTCACACAAGGCTGATGGGGGGACAGCCTTCCTGTCCCCAGTGTTCACAGCCCTGCCTCAGCTGAAGACAGGCCAGGGAGACTCTCCTGCTTCCATTCCACAGACGGAAAACCAGACATGTCCACGGACTTGTGAAAGCCAGCCGCCGCCCAGACCGGGATGTGTGGCCAGGCCTTCTAGCAGCCCATCCTGCTCAGACCTCAGCCACTTCTAGGGTTCTGCTGGGGTCCAGGACTGTCCTGGGCCTGACTCCCTGGGCCCTGCCCCCCCGTCCTGGCTCCCATGGCTTATGCCCTTGGCCCACGCTTTGGCCCACACACCTTGAGCTGGAAGAAATAGTCCTCCACCTGCTCCTCGCTCAGGCTCAACTTGGTGGCCACCAGCTGCCTCAGGGTGCAGGCCACGTCCCGGGCCATGCGCACGTCCCCGCAGATGTAGAGGTGGCCTCGCTCCTCATGCAGCACGCGGAGCACCTCGCCGGCCAGCTGCTGCCGCAGGATGTCTTGAACATACACCTGAAAGCAGAGGAGAGGGCGGCTCCAGTCCCAGGCTGCTGGGGGAGAGGCTGGCATACTACCCGCAGGCCCCAGGGGGTGGGGAGGGGTCATTGAGGCTGCAGAGCGGGCCCCTCCCAGCTGGGACTTTGCACGGGGCACAGGATTTTTGCATCTAGCTCGGGGTCAGGACATGCACAGATGGCCTGGGGGCTGAGCTGGGACTAGAGAGACGAATGTTGGACACAGTCCTGCCCTCGAGGGGCTGACCGTCTGCTCGGGCTCCCAGATTGTCGCCCAATTCACCATGCTTCCATGGCGCGTCAAGCACGCCAGTTCCCCACAATCAGGGCTCTGCCTACACCCCAGAAAAGGGAGCCTCCCAGTGCAGACTGTCCCTTAGGTCCCTGCTGTAATTCAGGGCAGGAGCACAGACCCCAGGCTCCCCGGTTAGAGAGAAGGTCCCGGAGGCCATCGAGCACTCTGTGCTCTTGCTCCACACAAGATGCCAGCAGCCCCGGCATCGGCACAGAGCGCTGGGTCTGAGAGGAGCCCTGCTGGCCGAAGTCTGTGAGGGCCGAGAGTCTGCACTGACACCCCCGGCTCATGGGACAGAGAGTCTCCGGGGGCAGCAGAGCCCATCTGAGGGCCGTGGGGGGAGCAGCGGCCACTGCCAGCCGCGCTGGGCTTGAGTGCAGAGCCAGCCTGCACCAGCTCTCCTGGGGCAGTCGTGTGTCGCAGGGGCCTGCTGGGCTCCTTCAGCCGGCTGGGCGCTGGGGTTAACCCGCCGTGGGACCCCAGGTTAGTCCCAGACCTCTCCTCTGCTGCCAGAGAGGACATATGAGCTTCGCAGCGTCACTCTGGTGGCTGTATAATGGTCCCATTTTAGAGCTGAGAAGCTGAAGCTCGGACAGGCGAGGGCGGCTCGCGGGGACCCAGGGCACAAGCTGCAGCCTGTGTGTTTAACGCGCCACCTGCCGTGAGGCCGCCTTTACCTTGGGCTTGCCAGGCAGGCGAGAATAGGCGGTGTGCACCGCATGCAGCACGCCCTTCCGGGCCATCTCCACCATCTCCTCCTGATACAGGTGGTCCTCGTCTGGGCGGCGGCACCCGAACACCAGGGTCATGCGGCCGCCCTGGAGCCCTGCAAGACGCAGCGGCTGCAGTTACCATGGCGGCCACTAGAGGGCGTGCAATTCTCATTTTGTTCCCACGAGTAACCTGTCTAGTGTTATCCCCACTTTACAGATGAGGAAACTGAGGTCTGGGGCCTTCAGATCACTCGTCCATAGCTACACACCTGGAAGTGCAGATACAGGGTCCCCTCAGTCGACTAGAGGTTTAAAGCAGTGACTTTTCCATTACCCGACCACCCGGACCAGGAGCCCTGGCTGTGATGTGGGAGACAGACAGGGACAGATAGCAATTCTACCCTCATGGAGGCCCGCACAGGCAGAGGCCAGCTTGGGAGGCCTTCCCTGGAGAGGTCCAGGCAACGTCTGTGGGCCTGCATTCTACCCCTAGGCAGGCGCTGGCCACCCGGTGCCCCTCCCCCCGGGACCCCGCGAGCCGTACCTTTGCGCTCAGAGTCATGGAGCCGCTGGTGCCAGAAACTGCGGAAGGGGGCGATGCCGGTGCCCGGCCCGATGAGGATGCAAGGCAGGGAGGGCTCCTCGGGGAGACGGAAGCCGCTGGCACTGGAGGGGCAGAGGAGAGAGGCTCAGTCCTCAAACACCCTGCCATAGGGCAGGGGCTGGGCGTGCAGTGGGGCTGGGCGGAGATGACAAAGCAGCTCATATTTCATCTCCCAAGCCCCGAGGCTGCTTCGTTTCTTCCGTCCAGGCACACTGTCCCCTCCCCCCGGGGTCTTTTGGGAAAGGGCTGAGCTCATCGTACTCTGGACCCCACCAGCACTGCTGTCACCGCTATCCCTGCTAGGGGCTCAGCCACAATCTGCAGCCAGGGGATGGAATGGGCCCATGCTACCCCAAGGCCTTCTGTACAAACCCGGGGTCACCTAAACCCCAGATCCCTCCCTTCCATCCAGAACACCCGGGGTCGGCGGTCCCACCCCTGGTCAGCGGGGACAGAGTGGAGGGGGTGCTCACCTTCGCACAAAGCACGGCACTGGGTCTCGGGGCTTCAGGGTGCTGAGCCATGTGCTGCAGACGCCGTGGTGCAGGGGACCCTGGCCATCTGCAACGACAGCACAGACCTGACCAACGTCCCCCACTGCCCACGTGCCACGTGCCACCTGTGCCAGCTGCTCCACCCAAACCGATACGCCTCCTGGGACTGCCCGGCTCAGGCACTGTCAGGGCTTAATGAGGGGCCATTCCAGAACTTCCCGGTTCTGAGATGCGGGTTCTGTGAGCCCAGGCAGGGGGAGACTGAAAGGGGCTGGGAAGCTGCAAGCCACTCCTTTTGCCAACGCAGAAACTGAGTACTGGAGAGGGAAAGTGACTCGCATGAGGACACTAGGGAGGGGGTGGAACCACTGGACAGCTCATGTTCCCTGACTCCTATTCCAGTGCTCCTTTCAATAGCATTTCTCCATGGACCCTTCCAGGCCAGCACTTAGCTGTACAGACAGCAGCACAAGGTGACCCCTCAGGGGTGGCTACTGCCACATGTCCTCCTGAGCGTAGCTCCTGCTGGTAGGAACCCTGGGTGGAGGACGACCTCCAAACACTTCAACCTGCTCTGACACCTCACTCTCTTCCCTGGTGATCCCTCCTGGTCCTGGAGAAACCCCAGCTTTCTCGGGCTTGCATTCCCTTCACAGTGGCCCAGCATTTGAAGGAGGCCTCCAGCCAGCGGGAGAAGTCCCCTTGGTTTTCCTCTGGATTGAATCTCGCTCTCACGCCCTGCGTCTCCTCTCCCGGGCTGCGAGGGTGTTCGCTAGCATGGCGAACGGGCTCTGCCCAGTTGTTAGAACCTGTGTGATTGTGCTTTGCGGAGGACGGAGGGCTCGGAGGTGTGGGCAGCTCCCAGCTTTGCCTGCCCAGGCAACACTCAGGTACACAGGGCAGTGCGGGGGCCAAGACCACCTGGATGAGTTCACAGCGCCCCCCCCCCCAGTCTATGGCAGCCTCACCCCCCATTCTCTGCCCTCAGTGACCCTGCACCTTCCCTCGTGGCACCTATGCAGTGAGAATCACCTAATTATTTCTACCCCTGTGTCTTCATTGCCCTTCTAGATGCTCTGTGAGGGCAGGGGCCATGTCTGCTGTTTCCGCATCCATCGCGGTGTGAAGTAACCCACCAGTGAATGAGCTGCGTGCGTGAATGACAGCCAACGCAGGATTGTCCCCGAATCCAGGCTGCCCTTGAAGACGATTCAGAATCACTGGGCTCCCGCTACAGGGTGGCTGCTCTCCATGTGTGATCACATTAAATTGTCCCAACAGTGGTAGGACAGCAGAGTGGTGGAGAACGTGGACTCAGCAGTTAGACTACCTGGGTTTGAATGTCAGCTCCCCATTCACTAACAGTGTGACCTTGAACAAGTGGCTTAACCTCTCCGTGCCTCAGTTTCCTCACCTGTAAAATGCGCACAGAACCGACCCCACATGGTGACCGATAACACACACACAAAGGGGTTTGCTTAGTGCCTGGTTCATAGGAGTCTCTCCCTTACACCTCCTGTTACTGCTGCCAGCTCTGGGAGGTGGGTGTCCCCGCCCTGGTTAACTGGTGAGGGGACGGAAGCCCAGAGACGCTGAGCAGCTGCCCGGTGAGTAGCAGAGTGGGGCCGCGCCAGAGCCCCTGCTCACCTCGGGTGCGGTAGGTGACCACGGCCACGGTGAGGTGGACCTCCGCGGGGGTGTGGTCCTGGGAGGAGCTGATGGAGTAGTACCGGGGCTTCAGAGTGGGGAGCTGGGACAGCAGGAAGGCAGCTGACACCCGCAGGGACGGGAACTCCTCCAGCACCTCCAGGAACGTGGGGCTGTTGGTGAACTTCCACTTGCTGTACTCTGAGGGCTGGAAGCCAAGGGCAGTGTCAGAGACTGAGGGTGCCCGCCCCACTTTGGGTGAAGAGCCAGTCACAGCCCAGTATCCATTCATTCATTCGCTCATTCACTCACTCCCTAAACATGGTGCGGTCCCCGGCGCTGTCCAGGGTGCTGAGATACGAAGCAGTGAGCGGATGGTTCCTGTTCTGGAGAAACTCGGTCCAGTGGGTGGCATCTATCCAACTTGCATGCTTAGACCTCCACCCTCAGCAGCTCATGGGTGGGTGGGTGGGGGTCACATCTTTTCTATAATCCTATTTGGACCAAGACTTTGGAACCAGTCACACCTGGGTTCAAATCTTGAGGCCAGATGCTCTTACTAGCTGTGGAATCTTCTCCCAAATTCCTGAAACTTTGTAAGATGAGGGTCATATCACTTGCCTTCTGGGGATGTTGTCAGAA
Source organism: Microcebus murinus (assembly GCF_040939455.1). NCBI lineage: Eukaryota > Metazoa > Chordata > Mammalia > Primates > Cheirogaleidae > Microcebus > Microcebus murinus. Next base: position 23,006,924 of record NC_134121.1, on the reverse strand, counting down.
TTAAATGAGAAAATGTGTGCCCAATTAGTATAGTGCAGAGAGAGAATAACGGTAGTGGAGGTGGTTGGAATCGAGATGATTAGTGATAATGATGATGATGATGATGATAATGACATTCACTGCCTTTTGCTAAGATGTGAGCCCAGAAAGTTGCAGGTGAGTTAATGCATTTTCTCATTAACTTATTAATTCTACTACCCATCTGTCACTACGGCCATTTGTCAACTCACCCACACCATCCACCCTCTCATACTTCTTAAGTGCCAAGCTTGTTCCAGGTTTGGGGGATACAAAGGCAGACTAGCACCGTGGCTCCCCTTTCTAGCTAATTTCCGAGGTAGTGCACTTTGGCTGCATCTTGCAGATACTCAGAAAATTTCAGGTCACTCAACACAACGGTGTCCTGGACATGGGACAGTAGAGGATGCCTGACTTCCCAGCAACCTTTCACAAGTCTCACTCTGGGAACCTGGGTTGGATGCCCTTTCTCTAAGGACTAGCTCTGGGCCCTGGGTGCCCCCATGCTGGGACCTCCCCCTGCGTCACTCACCCACCATCCCTGGCCCTCACCTGGCACAGGGTCTCCAGCCTCTGTCTCTCGGCCTCTTCCGTGGCCAGCTGGGCCAGCTTCTGGAGCAGCAGCTGGGTCGGGGGAGTGGTGATGTCCAGGAAGTAGGTGAGGGCCTGGCTGAGTGAGCAGGACGGCAGCCTCTTGTCACTGACCCAGTAGCCGCCTGGATAGGGAAGGAAGGTGTCAGGATGGAAAAGGGGACCCCTTTGGGCTTCTTCAGAGGCCTCTGGGGTGACACGCTCTATCCTCCCGCAGCAGGGAAAGAAGACACTGAAGTTCTGGCTCCAGGAAGAGCAAAAGGCAGGAAGAAGGTGGTGTCCAGGGACAGGGCTGCCAGGGAAAGCTGATCAACTGCCCTCCTGTGGGCACCCAATGACATGATCCTGACAAACTAACCATGTCCCTTTCTGGCCCAGACCTGAACTTCAGCAAGACACCCACCAGTGAACTACTGACTAACAATGACTAAATCCACCAAAGACTGATGTACCCCTCAGAGGCCAGTTGTCCACCTAGAGACAAGCCGATGACTTCAGTGCCCTGGGGTGCTAGACCAAGAGGTGCTGGGTGAGCAGAAGATCAGCCCAGAGTGAAGTGGCAAGTCTTAAGGAGTCCCAAGGGGCAGCACACAGAGCTGTCACAGCATGGGCCCTGGAGCCAGCACACAGGGGTCTAAACTACTAGCTGGGTGACAATGCTCTGGGCCTTGGGTTCGCTCCCTGTGACATGGGTATAAGAAACCCATCTTGCTGGGTTCCCGTGAGCACTGATGAAATAATGCACCTAATAACAGCCGGTATTGTGCCTGGCACACGGGTGCTCCACAAATGTCAGGTAAAAGTATTATTAATAATGTCATTTCATCTGGATCAGAGGCCTGATGACGAAGTGCATCTCTCTTCCTATAGTCACGAGCACATCGTCCCTTGTCCCCATGTTTTAGGCTCTGTCACTTTCTCCTGCACGGTGGGGGACATTGCTAGACTTTGTTTCCCTGACTCCCACTTTCTGATCTGGCCGCTGTATTTAGGGGGACACATCCTTTGGTGGTGTCACTACCACTGAGGAAATGTAGTCCAGGGAGCGAACCTGGGGCTGGGGCTGTTTTCAAGGCTGCTTTAACATGAGCTTCGGGGCCCACCCACCCACGTACCCACCCACGCACCCACGCAGCGGGGAGGACAGGGTAGCTGTCGGGGCAGGCCCAGCCTAGCCCCTCAGCGGGGAGGGTGGGGGAGCATGCTGGGCACCCCCCGTCCCCCAGGCACAGGGCTCACCGCTCTCGTTCAGCGTCTCCAGGCGCATGGTCTGGTGGGGCGCGGGGCTGTCCACCACTCGCCGCAAGATGCCTTCGACCAGGGCCGGCTGGTTGCCTGGGAAAACCCCCAGGTGCTCCCCGGGCAGGTAGTTCAGGCCCCCGCTGTCCTGGCAGGAGAGCTCCACCAGGAGGGTGGCACGGCTGGGGAAGGGCGAGAGAAGGCTCGGGTGGTGTCCCGGGATTCCCCCCAGAGCCGCCTGCTGGGCGCGCCAGTTTCTCCAGTGTCACCAGCCCGGGGCACCCGCCTAAGCCTGGGACGAGGCATCCCCCCAGGCAGGGGTGCTCAGGAGGGCCCTGGAGCTTCCTCCCGGGGAGAAGCTGGGACCTCCCTCCCCAGAAGCCCTCTGAGCCCCCGAGGGCTTGGCCACAGACTCTGCCCAGGGAGGTGTGTGGGCATCGGAAGAAACCCTGTTCTCATTGGAACAAAGACCAGTTTCCAGGATGAACTGGCGGGGACGGCCCCCGACAAACAACACCCACAGATCACACTCAACACTTGGTCACCCTGGCTGGGAAATTTCCTTCCCTGCCAAAACTTTTCCTGAAAGTTTTTAAGGACTCGAGTCTCTCTTGCCCTCCCCTTTTAGTGAAGGAGTTCGGTGAGGAAGGAGAGGACGTGAAACGGGGCTCCAGTTCCCAGCTGGAAAGGTGGCCCGTGGTCAGCCGAGCCCAGACATAAAAGCACAGGTGGATTAGCAGACACCAGCTGGTCCTCCCCAGGGCGTGGCTGCTAACGCCAGCGGACGCTCCTCACGCCCCCCTCTGAAGACTGGCGTTTTCTGGTCTTTCAGTCACTAAGACAGAGGCTACAGGGAACCCCGAGAAGCCCCGCCCTCTTCCTCACCTGGATTTCGGGCTCTGTAGGTTCCGCTGCGATTTGAGCCTCATGGTGAACACGTTCTTGGCATGCATGCTGCCCAGGGCTGCAGGGGACACAGACAGTGAAGTGGTCACATGGCTCTTGAGCTTTGGTGGGGGAAGCCCCCAGATCTCTGCGTCAATTACACCTGGACATCACCCTTGGGGTGTCCGACTGAGGTGGCTATTGGGGTTTTCTTTCCCTCCTGTGTTTCTAAATCACAAATAAAGACCCTTGGTCTGACAGAGGGTGGTTGTCTTGCTTCTAGGTGTTGGGAAATTCAATATAGGTACCAAAATATGGATATTACCAGGACATCCCCATGGCCTGAGGTCCACAGGAGAGCACTGCAAAGCCAGGGATGTCTTAAACCTGTAGGGACCTGCAGGACTGCTACAATGGTAGTACAAGGCACAATACCCAGAGGGCACAATTCCCGACTGCAGCTGGAAATGCCTGACACCTTCACAGCACCCAGCTGCCTTCCCCGCTGCAAGGCTGGGGCCCAGATCCCAGCCTGGCCACATTCTAGCAACTTCCTTCACCCCCTTGAGCTTCCATTTCTCCATCTGCGCCTTTCACCCCATCAGTGTCAGGGCTCACTGAGCACATGTGGGCAAAGAGCCCAGCACAGTGGCTGGCACACAGTAGGCCCTTAGCTGATGCTGGCTCCCTCCTCTCTCTGCACCACCCTCCCCGGGCTTCCTCCTGAAACAGCCTCCCTCAGAGCCTCAGTTTCCCCTGCAGGCTCATGGATGCAGCGAGAGAGGGGCCTGGCAGCCCCGGCCAGCTGTCTCTGTGCAGGGGGACCTAGTGGTCTCCTTGACCCCAGGCTCAGGGCTCAGAGACCCCAACCCAGGCCAGAAGGGCAAACAAGCCCCGGCAGGTGCAGAGAAGCAGGTACCTTTGCTGAGGTCCAAAGGCTGTGAGTCCTGCACGAGCCTGTAGTGGCGCGGGTCCCAGGTCACATTGGAGGTGTAGAGCTTGGGGATCTGAATGTGGTGCTTGCCTCGCACATCAAACGTCTCGCAGGCTGCCTGGAAGCAGATGGAGCAGACTGGGGTTAAGGGTCAGCGTCAGCACCATCATCATCACTGGGGCTATGTGACCATGGGCCCAGCCCTGAGCCGAGTGCTTCGTGCATCTTCTAGGCACACTGATCTGATAGGGCTGGCTCGAGGATGCAAAGAGATGCCAGGCTCAGTGCGTCGGAGCTACTGCTGTTATTATGAATATTAATGTTGGCAAGAACTTATTTATCGCCATGCCCGTGCTCTGAGAGGTCTGATTGCTCCCGTTCCTGACGTGGAATCAAGGCCTGGGCTTTGGGAGCACGTCTGCCCTGAGTCAGGCCTGTGCAGGTCTGCTGGGTGACAGTCTGCCTAGGTGCTGAGCTCTCAGCGTGGACAAGCCACAGGCAGCGAAGACCTACGGAGACACCAGGACGGATCCAAAGTGCTCCACCCTGTGGTGCCTGTCCCCAAGCGCACTATGGCTCAGAGACTGAAACAAGACAAGGTCATGAGAGGCGACCTAGACAGTCAGTGGGGGAAAGACCTTAAAGCAGAAGCTCCCCGAGGGAAGGGGGGTATCTGAGCCACCTTCTCTGCCCCGTCCCCCGGAGATGCATACAGCGGGTGGAGCTTTTCTGGGGCGTTGAGGGAGCACAGCAGTGACCTGAGCCCTCAGGCGCGTAGCCCCGGCCCCTGCCTGGGACCACACCCACGGGACCAGGTGGAGGTCATGCCACCCGTGACGCCCGGCACAGACGTCCTGGGCATGAACGTGCCACGTCATGTCTGTGCTGGGCGGGGGGCAGCTCTGGCCAGGAACTGACCTTGAAAGTTTGCACGGCCCAGCTGCGGAAGGCGTCCTCCTGCCCGCTGAGCTCGTCCCCTTCCCCGGTGGGGGAGAGCTGAGAGGCCCCCAGGTGGGACAGCTTCTGGTCGATGTCATGAGCAAAGGCACAGAACTGAGGGTACATGCTGGAGCCGAGGCCGAACACGGCATACCTGTCCGAGGAGGACACACACACATGGAGACGCGTGTCCCACGCTGGGCTCAGCAGCCAGCACCCAGCACCAACAGCCTGCAAGGCCAGCCGCAGACTGTCCCACCCCAGCTGGGGCATAACCCCTTCCGGTCCTCCCTGGGCCCTGGCCCTCAACACCAGCTCCTGTGACCAACCCCACGCTTGGCCAGCAGCCTGTGAGAGGGACCTCGTTTCTCTGGCTCGACCCTCAACACTGGGAGGACAAACCTCAGAGCCAGGCTCTCTCTGTGCCTGGATGGCTCTGAGAAGACCCCCTATGCACCCTGGTTCCGCACCCTGAACCCAGACCCTGGGCCCGCAGGGCAGGGCTTGGATGCGTGGGAATGGGGGAAAACCTTACCTGAATTTGTTGGTGAGCTCTTTCAGCAGGAAGAGGGACTTCTTCAGTTTCTAGAAAGGGAGGGAAGCACAGTTCTCAGGCCAGGGCTAATAGAACCACTGCTTTCTCTTTGCTTCTGGGGGCCCAATTTAAAGGCAGCCACAGCTGGCAGGAGAAGGCTCTGGATCCACAGTGGAAGTTGGATTATGCGTGGGGCCACCTGGGCAGGGCTCTGGCTGTCAACGGACAAGTTCAACTTGTCTCTCACCCCAGCTGACCCTTAGCGACTCATGCGGACCCTGCCCCTCAGAGGAAGACCCAGAACAGCCTGGGCCCAACCCCCGCAGCCCCAGCAGAGGGGGCTGCCTCACTACAGGGCAACTCCAGGGGGTCTCCTGACAGGAGCCTCTCTTCTTGTTCAGAGCCTGAAAGAGCCAACAACAATTGGTCCCGAATTTTCTAAAATCACCACGATTTTCCAGGAACCCAAGATAATCCGTATGTGACCCAACAGAAATAGCATCAGATCACATCGTGAATAGTTACTCCCTTTTTCATAATCTATTTTTCAGTTATTCCCTTTTTTAATTCCCTTCTCATCCTTTTGAACACCAGACAGACAGTCTCAAATTGGTGCTAACACAGCCTTAACACCTCTCTAATACCTGCCCATCACTCTTCTTCAAAGCCAAAGGAAAAGCAGGCTTTGTTAGGCAACAGTAGCTAGCTAAAATGCGGTAACTTCACTTTGTTTTCATTGAATTTCCTTTTTGCTGGCTTTCCATTTGTGAGAGTGATACACGTTTCCTTTAAATATGAATTTTTAAGTAAAAAAGAGTAGATCATTCATGGGACTATATTAAGTATGTCATAGGAGAGGTGACACACACATGTGGCAGTAATTACGAAGGAGGCAGGCAAATGACAGACACCAGGACCACCCGGAGTGAACCAAGCACTACTCTCAAATGTCCTCTTTGGGACATGCTGAATCCCCCGAGACCCTTTCCTGGGTCCTCCTGGCCCCTGCCATCCCCCAGACCCTTGGGACCTTGGGCCACCCACCTCTCCATTGCCGGGGCAGTCTCCATTCCCAAACGTGCTGGTCACCACCAGTAGCAGCTGCTCCTCCTCCAGGCTGCTCAGCCTGTAGTCATCCATGCAGAGAACCTGGATGGAACCCAGGTGACATCAGCCCTCAGCTCCCAGGAGGGCCCTCCATGCCCTGCCCAGTCACCCTGGGCTTCCCCCTGCCCCAGCCCCACTCTCAGGCTGGGGCCCCATCGACATCTGTCTGCCCCAGTGCCCAGCACAGATGTGGCACAGAGGAGGTGAATGAACCCATTCAAATGTGTCATCCTTCTGCCATCGAGCCCCACAGCTAACCCTGGTGAGTGCTGGAGGCTCTATCTGCAAAATACTGCATATCCTAAGTCAAAACTCTTCTCACCACTTCCACTGCTATTTGAAATTCTGCGTGCGTGGACATATTTTCCACCAAAGTGCAATGAGCAGGTGACAGCTGTGCCTGGAGGGAATGTCAGATGAAATGTCCCCTCGCCTCGTTGTTCTGCCTGCGCCTACCTGACTAGGATGTAAGACTGGCCACCAGTCTCCTGCAGTTCCAGACCCCTGGGGGCCAGCAGGTGTGGCTTGGCACCAGGAAGCCTTCTCAGTGACCTGTGCAACCTGGTCATTAGTCATTCCTCACCTGGCCTATGCCTCTGTGCAGCAGAGATCAAAATGTATCCCATCACTGGCATGAGGCTGGGCTTGTCCCCATCTGTCTCCCAGAAGCCATATGACCCTGGAAAAACCACTTAACCTGTCTAACACTCAAGTACTTTCTCTGTGCATGCACAATGACCATGACCGGTGCATGCTTTGCAGGGCTGTGGGAGCATGGAGTGAGGCAAACCCTGCCGAGCTCCCCCAGGGCAAGGCCTGGCTCGGTGGCATCCGCCGAGCCCAGTGCTGGCCTAGCACGTGGTGATCACTTCCTAAGTGTTAGATTTTATCCTTCATCACTAAAGGTAAGGGATGTGGCTTAGACACCCTTTGAGGTTTAGTTTATCTGCGTCTTATTCATGCCTTGCCCTTTCACATTTAGCACTGCACCCTGAAAAGGAGGCATTCAGTAAATGTGAATAAAATTAATCTGGAACAGCTCGTGTGTTATTGAAGCTTGGAGTCATTAGGAAAGTGTTTCTCAAATTGAGTTCCCTAGAACACCAGGAAAACCTTATTTACTGTGTGAGTTTGGGGATCCCTGCACACAAATCTATCCTCCTACTGCAGATGGATGATGCACATGGGCACATCCAAGGCTCTGAGACATTCGGGAGCAGAGAACCCATTTCAACTTTTCCCAGACTTCTCTGCACAACAGGCAGAGAGAATGACACCCATGGAGCTGAGCCGGGTACCTTGGGGTTGAAGGCACAGCTGAACAAGGCCCCCAGGTCCGAGGCCAGTGCTTCTGATTTTCCCGTCTCTGTCGCAAAGAGGATTGTGGCTCTGACTCGGGACGCCATCGTCTTGCGCATCAGCATACAGGCAAAGAGCACAGCTCTGCGGGGACAGAGACAGAGAGACGCTGAGCTGAGTCAGCCTTCCAGAAGAAAATGGGGCACTAGGACAGTGGGAGGGGGCAGTGTTTACAGCGGGGCAGGTGGAGGGAAAAGGAAGCTGGGTCCCTCCCTGGCCGTCCACCCTGACCGCACGCCCTTTCCTGCCCTCGCCCACTGCTCGGCCTTTGGAAAAGTGAGGACAGAGAAGGTTGGGACAGCAGCAGCCAGTGTCCCTCAGAATTCGTGGGAGCCAAACTCCACAAAGAATTATCTTTCCTCTCTGTCCCCCGCTCTTCAAGGCCTGGAGGCGGAGGCCGACAGGAAGGAAGGGACAGTCCAGACATCAACACCGCCACTCCTACTTACTTAACCAAGACTTTGAACTGAATCTCTCTCCGCTTGGGTCTCCGCTTCTCATCCTGCCAGACGTGGGTTCTCCATGCCTCCACCTGCAGGAAAGAAAGGAGAGGTGGTGAGGGCAGGGCTTTGGGGTGCTGGAGTGGTGGGGGCCCTCCATGCCATGCCTGAATGGGAGAAGTGGCCAGGCCTGTGCCCTGCCCCCACCGCACTGGAACCCCGCGGGGAGGGCTGCCTGGCTCCCTCGGACCTGCGTCTCCCATGCACGGGGCCGGACACTTATTCTCATTAGTGTCCTCCTGGAAGGAAGAGCCCCCACTTCGCTTTTGCACTTAGTGTCTCAACACGAGACGAACTACATAATGTATAGCCTAAGCCAAGACACCTTTGCGAGGAAGAGGACACGTTGCCACAACAGGCAGACGTTTTCCTGGGCAAACCAGCATACTCGGGCACCCCATTCTCCACCTCCAGAGTGAGGAGGCTCTTCCCCAATTCCAGACCAAATCCTTTTTGACAAAAAATGAACCCGTATCAATAACTAGTGGCTATCGAGTGCATTCTGGGTCGGGCACTGTGCTGGGCTGTCACATACACCACCGTGGAGTTAAGGCCCGTTGCTTCTAGAGATGAGAAAATCGGGGCTCAGAAAGGTGAATGGACTTGTCCAGGATCAGTACAGCTAGGGAGTGGCAGGATCAGTCCCCAGGGTCTGACTCTGACCCGTGGAAGGGGGTGTGACAGCAGATGCCATCAGGGGCTCAAAGTCCTCAACTAAAGGTACAATAAAAGGCATTTCCTTCAGTACCACCCTCCGTGGAAATGGACAACGGCTGCTCAGCATCCTTGAGTGGGGCCTGGGAGGCTTTAAAAATATACCACTGTGGGCCGGGCATGGTGCCTCACGCCTGTAATCCTAGCACTCTGGGAGGCCGAGGCGGGAGGATCACCCAAGGTCAGGAGTTCGAGACCAGCCTGAGCAAGAGCGAGACTCCGTCTCTACTAAAAATAGAAAGAAATTAGCTGGACAACTACAAACATATAGAAAAAGTTAGCTTGGCATGGTGGCGCATGCCTGTAGTCCCAGCTACTTGGGAGGCCAAGGCAGGAGGATCGCTTGAGCCCAGGAGTTTGAGGTTGCTGTGAGCTAGGCCGATGCCATGGCATTCTAGCCTGGGCAACAGAGCGAGACTCTGTCTCAAGAAAAAAAAAAAAAAAAATATATATATATATATATATATATATATATATATATATATATATATATATATACCACTGTGTCCTGGACCCTCCCTTGTGCCCGCATGAGTTAGCACACAGGTGCATGTGTACACCCACACAAACACGCGCGCACACACACAAACATGCGTGCACACACAGTGCCCACACCTGAGCCCACCACCACGGGGGGTGAGAAGAGGGAGGCCCCTCACCTGGTAGTAGTAGAAAGGGGACAGGACGTAGTTGAGCATCTCCTGGTGGAACACGGGGGTGATGCTCCCAGACATGGGAGGGACCAGCCAGATCCAGTCGGCTGGGCAGCCCCCTCGGGACCGGTACTCGCTCTGCATGTACTTCATGAAGGACTCAGCAGCTGAGTGGTGGTCCATGATGGTCACATTTTGCTTCTAAATCAGAGGAAGGCAAGAAAGGGAGTTGGGATAGGGGACTCGAGAGTGGCCAGTTGGCTGCAGGGCTGGCAGATGGAGCGTGGGGAGGCCTGGCGACCTGTGGGGTGGAGGAGCGACTCGCCCGGCCCTCTCCTTGCCTGTGAAAATAAAAACCCGGCAGAAGGCACTTTCACAGCCTCTGAAGGAGCTGGAGAAAGCACCACGGCCACGGTCACCCACAGGTCCCCTGGGGCCTCCCCACGGCCCTCTGGGGGCAGTGTTCAGCTTCTCCTACCCACAAGTCCCCCCCAGACTCCCAGCAAAGGCTCTCTCTGGATGTGGGTAACTCAAACCTCAGCACCTTTTTGCAGGTAAAGAAAATACCACCCCAGCCATTTGCTGGTGGAGAGTTCCCAGAGTCACTTCCCTGGGGTCTGAAGCACTGGGAGAACTGTAGTGTATGGAAGACAAATCGCCTATGGCCTGAAATTAGAAGCTGCGGAGTCTGAGACCACCTGGAATGACCCAGCAGGGGCAGCCACAACTATCAATGTCAGGGGCAACCCACTCAGTCAGGAGACACCTATTCAACATCGTGTTTCAATCCCTGGCTTCTTATTAGGCATGTGACCTTGAGCTCTTAGTTCCTTAATCTCGCCAAGCCTCAGTTTCCTCATCTGTAAAATGGGGACGATAATAGTTCCTGCATCTTGAGGTTGTTGAAAGGATGCAATGAGTTGGTACGAGCAAAACGCAGTACGTGCTTAAGGAAGGTCAGCTGCTATTATGATGTCCATGTGCCAGGCACTGGGTACGGCCCTGGCATTACAGAGGGGAAGACACGGCCCCGCGGAGTTCGACTGGAGTCTAACCAGTGGAAGCAGAGGAAAGTCGGTCATTTTCACAAGAGGAGCAGGTGGATGTTGGACCCAGGAGATCCAGCCACGCCTTGTAAACTTGCACATACACATACAGAGCAACTCCCCGGGGCCAGCCAGGCCAATTGTCAGCTCAGGAACTATGATAATGACGGTCACCAAAACAGATAATAACAGCAAAACTAATGCTCACTTTTGCTGTAGGCCAGGCAGTGCGGCTAAATATTTTGCAAGAATTGTTACTTAACTCTTACGATAACCTGGTGAGGGAGATACTATCGTTACCCCTATTTTAGGAAACAGGGCCGAGTCTTTTGAAGTTTATCCTGAAGGAGGGTGACAAGGAAGTCCTGGAGACTCTCGGCAGTGCAGGGACACGGTCAGCAACGGTCAGGAGCCGGCTGAGGCGCGCGGATTTTCTGGGACATAGCCACATCCTGCCAGTGTCAGGGCTGGTGCTGGGAGTCCCCAGGAGTCAGGATGTGTGGTCCACGACCAGCCCTTCCGAGCCTCTGGCTGGAGGGTGGGGTTGGGGGGGGGGCTTCCTGTTCCTTCTTAGCTCGGCCTCAGAAACCCTCCCCCATGGAGCACAGGCTCACTCTGCCTAGGGGGTGACCGGGCAACAGTGTGTGATCATATGTATGTTATCCGCCACTCACACCCTTCACCCAGCCTTGTGCCTGGCACGCAGCAAATGCTCAGTAAATCTTTGCTGAATGAATGAATGAATGACTCTCTGCCCAGTGCTCTGGTCTTCAGGGTTATCTGTGAGCTTTGTGCAGATAGTCCCAGCTTCTAAAGTAGTATCTTCACACACCCCGGGCCTCCTTCCCAAAAGGAAGGGAAGGGTTTATAGCAGTAAGAGCAGTGGATGAAGCTGAGGGCTCTGTCCCACACAGGAGCCCACCCGCGGTGTGCGGGCCCAACAGGCGGATGCACAAGGAAGCAAGACCAAGCCCTGCTCTTTTGGATGTGGGCCCTCATCCATTCATTCCTCTAGGATATATTTTTTTATTTGCATTTACCACGTGCCAGACACTCTTCTAGGCTGGCATAGCAGCAGTGAACAAGAGAGTCAAGGTCTATGCCCCGTGGGGCTTGCATGCTGGCGGGGGAAACTAAACAACAAAGAAAGAAAGACGTAGATGTACTATGCAATTGCAGGAACTGTGCGATGAAATATTACGAAGAAAAATGAAGCAGAGTTAAAGAAACGGCAGAGGGAGACAGGATGGCATGGAGTGTGGGTGTTGTTTGGTGTGGTGTGGTCAGGGAGGGCTTCTTCGTGGAGACAGCGGTGGAGCAGGGAGGTGGCCATGGTTTGTAGGAAGAAGGTTGTGGGCAGAGGCAAAAAGTAGGTGCAAAGGCCCTGTGGTGGGAATCCTCTTCGGTGAGTTTGAAAAACAACAAAAATTCTAACACTACAGACCCGAGATTGTGGTGGGGGTGGGTAGAAGCCAGACTGGAGCAGCTGGAAGATGAGGATGTGCAATGAGATCTTTCAACAGTTCCATAATAGAAAGGAGCAGAAAAATGACACAGTGGCTTCAGGGAGCCTGAGGTTTGGGAGGAGTGACTTGGTTGGCTCTTTGCTTATTTCTTTGGGATGGGAGCTGGGACAGCCTGTCTGTGTACACTGTTGGGAAGGATCCACCAGAGAGGGAGACGTGGATGATACAGAGAGAGGGGACGAACATTTTCAGGAGTAAGTCCTTGTGCAATTAAGAGAGGACAGGATTCAGGGCTCAAGTGCAGGGACTGACCAGTGTTGGGAGGTGAGGAGCTGCCTGTTGTGTATAGCTAGCGTGTGCACGAGGGCGTGTTTGTCTCTGTATCCTAGCACCCAGCGCAGTGCCTGGCACAAACTGGGTGTTCCATGCCTGTTTGATGCCCACGTGCATGCATGCATGAATGATGATGTAAGGGGAAAACCAAGTACCAGACGAACAGCGGACCTCGCCCAACAGTCCTCAGACCCACCAAACACCAGACATACCTGGAAACTATAGAGCACAGCAATGTTGATCTCGACAACAGCTTGGTCCTTCCAGAGCGAGGCCAGCTTGTGCGTCTCCAGGCCCATTCTTCTGCCCACTTCCTACAGAGGCAGGGCCACGGGGGTGAGTCAGTCCTCGGGACCCGCCCACAGCCCCCCGCTCCAGCCGGCCCAGCTGGGCAGCCCTGCTTACCTCCAGGATGTTGTAGCGCTGGACGTCACAGAAGTCCCGGACCCCGATCTCCGTGCCCATGTACCAGCCATTGAAGGGGCACCCGGGGAACTCAAGGCCGCCCACTTCGAGCAGCATATTGGACACTGCAGGCAGGGCGTACCACTTCAGCCCCAGCTCTTGGAACCACTCATACCTGGCAGGGAGGCAGAGCCAGTTGCCATGAGGGGAGGGCCTTCATTTTTGTGCACCCCCCAACACAGAGAAAGAGAAAGAGTCAACTAAGAAAACTCGTTCCCAAGAGCTGATCTCTAAGTTCATTCCATCAACATAGGTACATCAGGTACACTCGGTGTCATTCATTAAATTATGTATTCATTCACTCATTCATTCATGCAAAAGTGTATTAAGCATCAAGCGCGTGCCAAGCCCTGTGCCAAACGCTGAGAATGCAACATAGCAGAGCGGTTAAGAACTCGAGTGTCAGAAAGCTGGGGGTCAAGTTTTGGCCTCACCACGGACCAGCAGTGTGACCTCAGGATGTATTTTAGCCTCTCTGTGCCTCAGCAACCCCACCATCAAAACAGAGACTGCAGCATCAAACTCGTGGGAGTATTATGAGGCTAATAATATTCATTTGCATATTCATTTATTCCACAACTATTTATAACTGTGCACCTACTATGTGCCGGGCACCCTGCTAGGTGTTGGGGATCTACTGGTGAAATAAAGGAAAGATCTCCACACTCAGGGAACTTACAGTCTTAGCGTCTAGACTCTAGACTATGAACAGGTAAACAAATAAATAAATAAAAACAAGATGATGGGTTAGACTGAGGGTGAGAGCGCTTACTCTCGACTGGGTGGTCAGGAGAGCCTTCTCAGAGAAGACGACATCATAGGAAATACTTTTGGACAAGAAGAAATGAGCCTTGAAAAATTCAGAGGATGTCAAGCAGGGGGAATAGCAAGTGCAAAGGCACTGAGGTTGGCTTGAGTTCAGTGTGTTCACAGGGCAAGAAGAAGAGCCCCCAACCCAACACCTGCTAGATAGTGAGTCTCAATATGCGGAGGTATTTTTGCAAACATGAGAACTGCCTAGCACAGGGGCTAAACCAGTTGGGCTCTTGAAGTCCCTACAGCCCTATATTCCCACCCCAATCAGGACAGGGACAACTGAGACAGTCAGCAGAAGGGCAAAAGAAGCCTGGGCTGTGCAGCTGGAGAATCTCAAAGTGCTCCTCTCCTGAAGTCACTGCTTCTCAAACTCCCACGGCCCCGCCCATCTAAGCCTCTGCTTCCCCCTCGTCATCAACGTATTCTCCTAAGTCTGAGGCCTGAGACACAAGTGCAGAATTGCTGCAGAATGCAAGGGTGACAAAGGGGTCCTGGAAAGCCAGCCCTCTGGTGTCACTTGCTGCTGGCTGAGCTTGAGGGGAGGTTTGGGGGCTGGAGTCCCAGGAAAGGGGGGAGGCGTGCATGCCAACTCGCACCCCCCAGCGCCCTCAGCCCACTTACTTGGGGTGTTCCATGGACACCTCAAGCACAAGGTCAGGCGGGATTTCGAAGAGCTCAGGGTCGCGGCCGTCAGCCTGCAGGACCAGGGGCACCACGTCGAAGCGGCCGTACTTGGGCTTCCAGCCCAGGTCGATGCACAGCTGGGGAACAAGACAGGTCCAGTGAGTCTGCAGGCCTGGTCACTTCGTCTCCTCTGGGCTCCACCCTGTCACCCACCACTGGGCTCCCTGCCAGAAGGGCTGGGGCTGAGGCTGGGCCGGGTACCTGGGTGAACTCCAGGTTGGCAGGGTCCCCTCTGATGGAGCCATCAGGCATCTGGTAGCCGGCATATCGGATGAACTGAGAGTTCCAGATCCGGAAGTCGTGCTTCCCATCGCTCCGCTGGGGGAACACGGTGATGGCCGACCTTCCGGGGACAGGGACAGTGCTGTTTACCACCCGGCTGGCCCTGGTGGGGGCCCATCCACCCACTGCTGGCCCTACCTCCTCCATGCTGCCTGCTCTGCAGCCCCCTGTACCCGCACTGACTGAACCAGCCCCTGACATGCCCTGTCCTCCCACCCTTCCTTGCCAGCCAGCCCAGGGCCTGCCCCCTCGAGGGAGCCCTCCCGGCCTCTCCTTTACTGCACCATGTTTCGCTCCTTGCAGTCGAGTTAGCCAGATACTTGTCTGGTGCAGGTTCAGAGCAGCCAGAGCAGCATCTCAGGGACTTAGTCCCCTCTGCCTCCCGCCCCCTCCCCAGCTTCCCCCTGCTCCCCCACGCCTAGTCCTATATTGGGTCCCATTAGGTGGCACTGAGTATTTGCTGAGCCAAAAAACACGAATGAATGACCAAATGAGCTGTTTGGTCCCATCAGCTGTGACTTCTTTGGTTGGGGGAGGACGGTAAGTCTGGGGGTGGGGGTGGGGTGGGCAGAGACAGCAATGAGCAGTGACTGTCCCACCTCTAAGGAAAACACCATGCCAGAGCCATCTGCTGGAAAACCAGCATCCCATCCCCCCTAAAGTGGGGAGCCCTGACCCTGAACAGTGAAGAAGTTACTTCTTCATGATGCTCCACCCCCTCCCAATGGTTCCAAGTCAGAAGGAAACCAAGGAACGGGTCTCCCGCCAGGGGCTGGGCTCACAGAGCCTGGGCTCGCAGCCAGAGGTGCCTGAGGAAGCCTGAGTCTTGCTCCTTTTCCTTTCCTTCTGGTTTCTCGTGGGGCTGGAGACGCCTCCCCTAGGCCCACCTGCATCTTTTGGCTAAGACTCTGGGGCAGGATGGGCCCTGCTGCAGCCCCGGGAGAGGCCCACCCACCTGATGTTGCCGTTGTTGGTGGAATAACGCAGGTGTCTGCAGATGTGCTCGAACATTTCCCGAGCGGTGGAACAGTTCCGGGCATCGAAGACCTGCACACAGCCCCGCCCCCCAGACCATGCCCGTTAAGGACTGAGCGGACAGAGGCTTTGGGGGTGATCAGAAGTCACTGGGGTCTGAGGGAGCCACCGAAACACCCAACACCACACCACGCACTCCAGCGCCACGCAGAGGAGCGCATCTTCCTCTCTGCACCTGCTGGGCCCGCCTCCCATCTGCCCCTCCATCCTTCTCCTGTCCCCGGGGGAGCACAGGCAGCCCCACTCAGAAGACCCCAGCAAGACCAAACTTCCAAGAAAACCTGACTTGAAAGCACCATGAAACCAGGATTCCCACCACCCCAGCCTAGTTCCTTTGCCAGCAGAACACAATTTACACAGCCAGTGTGGGTTTCACTGGCATTTCCAATCAATTTCTCTGTCCGAGTGCTTTCAGTATTACCCAAGAACAAATGATTCCCCCAACAAAAAGATGGCCTAGCAGGCTAGGATAAATAGAATGTTCTCTTGGGGCCAAGAATTCAAACATTCAAGGTAAACAAACCTCTCTTGCAGCACCAGGGCCTCAAAAACACTAAAAACAAGGTCAACCTTTGGTTTCACGATGGCCTTTAGTCTCCCAAATTTAACACAAGAGAGAAGAGTCAGCTAGAAACCCTGGTGCTCACATAGGATGCCAGACTTGCAGAAGGGGGCCCTAGGAGCCCGCATCTCACGGCTCTGCTTGGCTGTTTCAAAGCCATCTGCCTGGAGCCTGCCCACCCCCTCTGTCCCCTGCTCGGGTCTACGGAAGGTCACCTGCAGGTTGGACCACTGGATCCTCCCGATGCAGCGCGGGGCATTGCGCCAGGCCTGCTTGGTGGCAAAGATGAGCTCATCTCCCGTCAGTTGGTAGGTTCCTGTTGTTTCTATCTCCTTTGTCACCGCTTCCACCCTGGCCAGATGTTCCTCTATTTTTGCCCTGGGGGACAGGAAGACATCAGGAAGATCAACAATGAGATGGCCTTAAATGGGGACTGATTCAATCCACAGGAGCAGGAACTGCAGTAGGACACCCAAAGGGCAAGATGTCTCTCACCCGGGACTGTCTGTCCCCTCCAGGGCCGGCTTCAGGGACCCCACACTTGGCTAAGAAGGGACCTCAGCCGAATGCTCTGCTGTCCTCAATTTAAAATTCTTAATCATGTTTGGCCAAGGGGCTCATATTTTCATTTTGTGGCCGGTCCTGAGCCTGTGGGAACCTGGTTATTTCCAGGTACTTGTTCTTTAAATATACTCGTCTCGGCCAGGGGTGCAATCCTTCTCAGACACTGGCGAGGCTCAGAGGGGTGTCCCATCAAGCCACAGCACCGTCCCGCCTCTCTATCGGTCAGGGGAGGGCCTGTGCACCTCGTCATGGCTAAGAGAAGAAGAGCCAGTCCCTCCTGCAGCCGCACCTGTGGACCGAGCACTCGCTACGGGCCAGGCGCTGGGTGAGGCCACTCATGGAGAGGGTCTCCCTGAGCCTGCATGGGAGGTGGTTTTGTGCCTGTTTTATAGTCAAGGGTCTCAAGGCTCTAGGAGTTAAGCATCTGGCCCCGGGACATGAGCATGGGAAAGAGCAAAATCAGGACTCACACCCATGCCTCCCTGCAGCCGGGATGGTAACTGCCTGCAGTGTGGCCTTCCACATCCGCCCCAGGGGGACTGCAAGCCCAGAGATGGGGGCTCTAGGGGGACTGCAAGCCCAGAGATGGGAGTGCCTGTCCACCCTTCCTCGGGAGCCTGCTCAGGCCGGGACCTCCCAGGTCCCCCAGCCTGCCCCTGGGGAGCCGCACACAGCGTGGTCTGGCATCCTCGCCTCTCTAAATCTCGCTGTTTCTCAGCCCCAGAACGGCTCATCCAGCAACTCCACGTGCAATTTCTCAATCTGCTTCTCTCCTCCCCTGCCAGACTTCAAAAATACCCAAAGGGAGGGGCCCAGTCGGAAAGGCTTTGAGACACACACACACACACACACACACACAGACACACACACACACACACAGAGCAACCTTGAGATTTCCAATCAGCACCAAAGGCTTCTGAAATGGCAACAAACAAAACTATTTAAGGAATGAACTCCTGATTAAGGAGAGTGGACAACTCAGAACAAAATGGCCTTTCTGTGGGTGAAGAGTGTCTCGACAACTCTTCCTTGACTGTAGAAAAAAGCACAAAGACAAAACACTTGGTGATATTCGTCCCCAAGGACACCTCTGCCATGGGAGCTGCCCCACCGCCAGAAGACCTCCCTCCCCAAACAAAGCTTCCAGAAAAACTCTCCACTCTGTCCCCAAGCACGAAAACAGTAGCCATCACCACAACACCAATGCCTTGAACACGCGTGGTAGTGCCAACACGTGCACGCGTAAGAAACCGTCGTTTTCTGTTTGCACCCAATTCCTTTAGAGTTTTAGGTTTTACCGCTGTTTTCATACATTTTCGAGGCACTAAAAATGCTATGAAGCCTATTAGCTCCGAAAGAAAGGTGTGGTTTTCATCCTCCATGAGCAGATTTGAATGTAACATTCAGCAAGCCACAATCTCTAAATATACTATAATGCTTCAGGTGCAAAAAAGTGACTGAACCCACTCAGCCGGCCAGGCCTCAGGCTGCTGGGGTAATGCCAGGAGTGGGCTGCCATTTGTCACCCACGCCCCTAGGACCTCTTGCGGGTTCTAGGGTATGTAGTCGTGACTGGGAAAAATGGAACTTGCCCTTCCTGGGCTTCCAAACACCAGCAAGTCAAGAACCTGCGGGGCCAAAGAGCTGGGTGCTAAAGCACTGGGGGCAAAAGCAAGGGCTCAGGCGCCAGCTGCCTTGGTTCAAATCTCAGCTCTGGGGCTTCAGAAGGTGCGACCTGGAGCAAGTTACATCTCCACAGACTTCAGTTGTCTTGTCCGTATATAATGGGGATGACGATAGCACCAATCATTAAATAATAGCGACTTACACGGGGCCCTGCTCATGCTGAGCGCTGTGGCCCAGTGAAGCCCACCCAGGAAAATCCCCGGACCCCGAAAGGCTCATCAGTTATCAACTGAAATGAAAGATCAAGGGTGGTGAACTCTGCAGTCACAAAGCACTCCTGTCGAAGCTGTCGTTACACAGCATAGACAAGTTTGATCTTTCATTTCAGTTGATCTTTCATTTCATTTCATTTCAGTTGATCTTTCATTTCAGCCTGCCTGCAGGCAGCCTGGCAGGGCTGTTCCCAATCTGGGCTGTACGCTGGGAGAGGTTCTAAAGAACACAGATGTCTGCTCCTTCCCACTTCCCGAGATTCTGCCGGCCCTGGCCCCGGAAATCCCAGCATCGGTACTTTGCAAGCTCCCAGGGCATTCTATTGCGTGGCCAGAACCACTGCCCCTGCAAGATGAGGGCCTTTCTTGAACCCTCCAGGTCCCTCCCAGCTCAGACATTCTACGGTTATTATTGTAAAGGGCAGAAGGGACCTCCCAGAAACTACCTTTTCTGCAACTGAGCATTAAAAATCTTTGTGTTCCAGTGCCTGACACCAGGCTGGAACATACTAGGTGTCTGATGTGAGTTTGTCGAATGAATGACTGATTGACTATAGGAACAAAGGATGCCCAGCACCGTACCCATGGAAGTCTCATTGGGGTAGAAAAAAATAGAGACCCCCTCCCAGGAACGTGGAACCCCACTAGGTTCAGGGCAAAGAGCACTGGCCCGCCCTCCCCAAGTCATGTGGTGTGGCTTCTTGCTGGGATTTGGTGACCTCAGGTATGTCACTGGGCTTCCATGTTCACACCTGCAGGAGCAGGGGCTCGACTAGGTGGTCTCTGAGGTGCCTTCTACCCCAAACGTTTCATAATAAAGGGGCCATATTAATTCATAATCAAGGTTTCTATGTGCCAGGGAACTGTTCTAAACTTATTTATTCCTCACAGCAATCTCACCAGCCAGGTTCCATTATTATTCCCACTTGACAGATGAGAACACTGAGGCACAGAGAGGGTAAATAGATTCCCTAAGGATTCAAACTCAGTTACACCCCAACCCACACTTTTAACCACTATTGCTATGCCTAACATTATCCCACGATTATCACGAGAACCTACTCCAGGGTCTTTTCCCTCGGTAAATTATGATTGAGCCCTGGAACCACTGCAAGGAAAGGTTCTGGAAGGAAAGGCGTCGGAGGGCAATGGGTGGAGACAGGAGAGCAGGGGAAGAGGGGGCAGGCAGCGAGCCTGCGGGAAGCAGGCCTTACTCTTTGAAGGAGCCGTAATACTGGTTCACAAATTCGATAGCTTGAGGTAGAAGCTCATCGGGAGGAGTAGGTTTGTCCCTGGGTCCTCTGGTCAAACTTTTGGGGCTCATGATGGATCCCAGGCAAGATTTGGCCTTGCAAGTGAAAGCCTAGAAAGAGAGAGGCAGGTGGTGAGGATGGGCCATGTGGCCTCTCAGCCACCCTCCTCCAGGGCCAGCTCTCCTGGCCACCTCTCTCCTCTGCCCTCTGGCTACTCCAGCTCCCTGTACCTCCTCTCCACCCTGTGGAACCTCCCCCTTGGAGTCCACCAGGCTTTCTCCCATCCAGATGTCCTCTCCTCTACTGGTTGAACCCCAGAGGGTGTGTGTTGGGTTTGTCCCCCTACCCCGGGCTCAGCCTCCGGCCCTGTTCCCCAGCCAGCCCCACAGCCAGAGAAAAGTCGCTGTGATGCGGTTCCCATAGGAACACAATGTTGCTATCCAAGACAAACTGAAATGGGAATGTGCAAATCCCAAAGTCATAGGATGGCACATACAAAAAAGTACTGGCAGGAAGCACACTCAAATGTTAACTGTTGTGACTTTGGGGTGGTGGAGGGGAAATCGTACTGTTTTCACAGTCTTGAAATTGTAAATTCTTTCCCACTTTACAACTATAGAATGTATTCTAAAGTTAAAATAAGAAACCTAAGGCCGGGCGCTGTGGCTCACGCCTGTAATCCTAGCTCTTGGGAGGCCGAGGCGGGCGGATTGCTCAAGGTCAGGAGTTCAAAACCAGCCTGAGCAAGAGCGAGACCCCGTCTCTACTATAAATAGAAAGAAATTAATTGGCCAACTGATATATATATAAAAAATTAGCCGGGCATAGTGGCGCATGCCTGTAGTCCCAGCTACTCGGGAGGCTGAGGCAGAAGGATCACTAGAGCCCAGGAGTTTGAGGTTGCTGTGAGCTAGGCTGACGCCATGGCACTCACTCTAGCCTGGACAACAAAGCGAGACTCTGTCTCAAAAAAAAAAAAAAAATAAAAAAAAAAATAAAAAAAAAAAAATAAGAAACCTAGATGATAGGAAGGAGCCTTAAAAGACATTCAGTGTAGCCACTCACTGGATGCTTGAACACCTCTGCAATCACCCTATCAAATTACTCTTGAATCCTTCTGGTGACAGGGAGCTCGCTACCTCTCAATATAATTCCTTTGAGCTTTGAGCAGTTCTGCTAGAAAATTCTCCCTGATGTGATGTTGAAATCTGTCTCTCTAAGAAAGATATTAATTTTTTCCTATAATTATCTGACCTTCTGGATTATCCATTATCCATTAGGAGCTTAACAGGGAGTTGGCATCATTTACTTCCTACTGTAATTTGTGAGGCATGTGAGTCTCTGTTCCTAGAACCCTTTGCCCAAGCAGACAAATTGTCTGGTTTGCCCAGGGGAACATCTGTTGGATCCACAAAGCTTCACCAGTTCAGGACAAAGTTGGTTCTCCCCTAAGCCCCAGACTCCTCACCCCTTGGGCCTTGTGGTGGAGCGTGTCTTGGAAAGTCACCCCACTGCCCCAGTTTTTGATCCTCACGTGCCGTGGACAGGCCAATGGGGGCACAACCGGCTTGACCAGGGATTCTGGAGACTTCTGAAAGGGGAAGAAAAACAGGGTTTTCCAAATGCCCCCAACCCCAGGACCCCATGGGTCTGTCTGTCCCAGGCTTTGGCTTTGGTGGGAGGAGGAGCCGTGGGTGGGCGGGCGCACAGGGCAGGTGTCAATCATGTCCATCCCCCCAGTCCCAGCAGCGGGGCCACCTGGGCCAGTGCCTGCTCAGAGCTCCAGGTGCCTGGGCCACTGGCCAGGCTTCTCTCCTCACCCGAGGCCCTGCCAAATGCCTCCTCTGAGAAACTGCAATAGGAGGGCCTCAGGTTAGATGTGAGGGAGACGAAGGTCACAGCCAATGTAGCCGAGAACAGAAGTCGGGACAAGGAAGGGAGTGCCACTGCCTTCCCTGCCCAGGGGATTTAAGGATATAAAACCCACCTTCGCTCCCCCTCCTCCCCATTTCTCTGGCCACCTCCCTGGAATGCTGAGGTGGACGGCACTTCAGGAAGATGGAACCCATGGGATAGAAGCCGGTGTCAGTGCGCCGGGGCGGCCACCACTCCTGACCACTGATGGCTTGCTGCACTCTCCGGAAGCCCTCCCTGTCGCCCCCCTAACCCCCCCCCCCACTGCCCTGGCTCCGGCTCTGGGACTCTCCACTCACTACCCAGACCCCCGCTTCCCACACCCCCCAGCCCAGCCTCCCCCGGGCTGCTCTGTCTGCATCCGCCTGGGCGAGGGGGGAAGGGGCTTCCCATAGCCGTGTGACTCACTGACCTTGCCCGTCCCCGTGAGGGGCTGGAGGGACTCATTCTGGTGCTTGCTGAGGCTGTGATACTTGGAGTCATCCTGTGTCACCGGACTGGGAAAGGAAACAGCCACTGTGAGGTGGCGCATTGAGGGTGGAGGGGGATCTTGGCGTCCCCTCTGCCAGCCCCTTCATTTGACCAATAGGGAAAGTGAAGCCCGGAGGGTGGGACTGAATTGCTCATGGCCTCCAGGCAAGGAGGTTGGGGGGTTCTGTGGGCGCAACCGAATTCCCCTCCATTCCCACCTCCCCTATTCTTCTTCTCTTCCCCGGACAAAGCCAAAAAGCCAGGAGCCTCCAGTGCCAAAGCTACTGGCCCAAACGGTGGCCCGCTGCAGCAGCTCTGGGAAAATGCACCCCCACCCGAAAGGCAAGTACAGACGTGGCACAGGGGCTGGGTGGACAGAGAGTGGCTCTCTCAACCCTGCCCTCCCAGGCCAGCAGCACAAGCCACTTGAGCTTTTGTATTTAAAACACTTGATTTATCTTGGTTTATTTACTTATTCTACATTTTTATTATGGAAAATGTTCAGCACAAAAGTCGAGAGAATAATGTCATAGCCCTCCCTGGGCCCTTCACCCAGATTCAACCCAACCCAACAATGATCAACCAACCCATGGCCAATCTTGCATCAGCTATACCTTCCCCGCCTCCACCATTATTGTAAAGAAGAGCTAAGATGGCAAGTCATCTTTACTGAGATAAGTATCTTCTCAAAATACTTTCGCGAGCACTCGTTTCAAAAACATATTGGTTTTATTTATTTGAAAACAGCAAGTTGCATTTAAAGAATTTAACCTGTCCTTTGTAGAGGAAAAAGCCCTAACGGTCTGAAATCATTCAGAAACTGTTGATTCTGGTTGGAGATTTCAGGAACACCCTCCCGACAAATGTCATAGGCAGAAGACATGTGAGCCCTCCCTGTCCCACACCTGTGAGCGCCCCTCCAATAGTGACCACTCACACCTGCCTCTCCCCGAGAAGAATCACCCTACCCGGACATGTTGGTTTGAAAACTTATTGTGCTTCATGTTTTTGGCAGTATGTTCTGGGCTGCTCATGCATGTGCAACAGAGGGAGAGAATGTTATAGATCATTACCAGGGTCTCTCATTTTCTACTCATACATATCTATGACGCTGAAATGTGATGAATGACCATGCATTGCTTTTGCTATTGGAAAAAAAAAAGGACCAGATATTTCTATTACCTTTATATAATTAACTATATGCATTATATAATAGCATTAGGTAATTTATAACTATAAAGAGCTAGTGTCTCTTTAAAAGGATGCAAATGTGTATCAGACAGCAACTTATATCTGAATCAAGTGATTCAGCAGCCCAGGAAAGGGCCCTCCACGTGACCAACTATTGTCATCTGACAAAGACTCTTGGCCAAAGTTTAGTCAGACCCCTGAATCTTTTGCTAGGCCCCTCTGCACATGTCCTGGTAAAATCTAGCTTTAGCAAAAGAATCCTGCTAAGTCAGTTTAGCAAGAACCCCATCCTTGATACCTGATCAGTCCCCACGTCCCCCAGGTGATGCCTGATCACCTGGCCTATCCTCAGCAAGAATCCTGTTAGGTTGGTATAGCCAGAATCCCCGCTACCTCTGATACTGCCTCTTACAAATTTTCCATCCACTACCTCTGATATTGCCTCTTACAAATTTCCCATCCACCGATCCCACCCCACTTCTTGGGTGTAAATTCCCACTTGCCTGCGCTGTGTTCAGAGCTGAGCCCAATCTTTCTCCCCCACTATAAGACTGCATTGCAGTGGTCCCCGTACCTATTGAGATGGTCCTATGGAATAAAGTCTTCTTCACTGTGCTTTAACAAGTATCACTGAATAATTTTTTCGTTAACACACCCCTCTGGTCTGGACGGATGTGCTCCACCAGAAAAAAAAGTCAATATAGGGTAATCTGGACATGCAAAATAGGTAAGCCATGGCTGAGCGGTCATCATGCCTAACTAGGAAGATGCTTTGGGGTTCCCAGGGCAACAACCCCTTACTGCACTTCTTGCTCTTTTGCCATAACACCCCACCCAACCCCCGCCCTGCACGCATTCTTTCTCCCTCTCACATACGTCTGGAAATGGACTTGGGCAATTTCAGAAGCTTCAGATCAGAAACATTAACTGGTCTACAGCAATGTTTAGATTGGGAAACAATGTCTTTGCACACCTAACACAAGCCTTTACCCCAAATATTATCAAGCATCATCTTAAAAAGCTGCCTGAGAATCCACTATACAGATAGGTCATAATTAGCCTGACCCCATCACCTATGGCCAGACGTTCGGTTGTGTCTAGTTTTCCACTAATGGAAATAATGCCTCAAACTGTGTATGAGGGCTGATGCTGGCGCTGTGTGTAAGCATGTGTGTGTGTGTGTGTGTGTGTGTGTGTATACAAGCCAGAAAAACACCTGAGGGGGTGTCAATTGGCCGGCTCCGTGGCTGACGCCTGTAATCCTAGCACTCTGGGAGGCTGAGGCGGGCAGATTGCTCAAGGTCAGGAGTTTGAGACCAGCCTGAGCAAGAGCAAGAGCAAGACCCCGTCTGTACTAAAAATAGAAAGAAATTAATTGGCCAACTAAAAATATATAGAAAAAATTAGCGGGGCATGGTGGCACATGCCTGTAGTCCCAGCTACTTGGGAGACTGAGGCAGGAGGATTGCTCAAGCCTAAGAGTTTGAGGTTGCTGTGAGCCAGGCTGATGCCACGGCACTCTAGCAGGGGCAACAGAGTGAGACTCTGTCTCAAAAAAAACAAAAACAAAAACAAAACCACCTGGAGGGAGTGTCAATTATGTTACTAGTGCTATTAAGTGATGAAATAATGGGCAATTTTAAGTTCCTTTCATAATTGGAATTTTTTT
This sequence comes from Microcebus murinus, assembly GCF_040939455.1. Taxonomy (NCBI): domain Eukaryota; kingdom Metazoa; phylum Chordata; class Mammalia; order Primates; family Cheirogaleidae; genus Microcebus; species Microcebus murinus. The sequence continues at coordinate 22,981,801 of NC_134121.1, read as the reverse complement.
TTTAATTTGGAAAATTAATAAACAAGCTTTGCCCAGCCCCTATCTCCCCAGTTAGCATATTTCTTTTGGCTAGGGGCTGGGAGATGACAGTGACCAGACGCTAGGTGAGCACTTGAAGGATCTGGACACTTGTTTCCAAATTATTGCCTCGTTTATCCCGACCCTGCAGACACTCATGCAGTTTGACTAAACCCACAGCTGTGCTCGGCCATAAGGACCGGTAAGTACCTGCCGTCTAAGGGAGAGCTGGGAGTGTGGTGGCTCGCTGGGACCCAGAGCTTCCCACAAGTCCCCAGGGGCTGAGGCCGCCTGAGGTCAGCGCTGAAGACCCTGGCCAGTCTGGGGTTGATCTGGGGGCGCGATTCCCCTGCGGTTCCCACTCCCGCCCCACGGGGTGACAGACGGCACCCTGGCGATGGACCTCATTTGTAAAACAAGAACCTCCAAACCATATCTGATCTGAGGAGCGCAGCAGCCCCAGCGCTGAAAATTCAGAGCAGCTCGGAGCGCTGACACGCCCGCAGCTCAGCCCGCAATGTCGCCTGTCCCGCGAGGGCGGGCTGCGGCTCCCGGGTTGCGACCTCTTGCGCGTTCTTAGCGACAGTCGCCGCCAGTGCGCAGCTTGGAGCACACCCTCAGGAGCCTACAGGGCGCGTACTCCAGCCCTGCTGCTTGCGCGCAGGGTCAGCGCCGCGCCGGCTCGCAGCGCGTCCCGCCTCCCTCCCAGGGCGCGCCCGACCCGGCGGGTACCTGGCTCGGCGCGGGCAGCAGGTGGGCTTCGGCCGGAGGATCCTGCGGAGCAGCCGGCAGAGCCGGGGCCCGGCGGCCTCGCACGCCACGCCCAGCCCGTCGCGCATGGCCCTGGCCCGGCGCAGCCCCGACGGCTCCCGCGCCCGCGCCTTTATCGCCCGGGACCCCGCAGCCCCCGCCCCGGGGCGGGGCGAGCCGGAGGAGCGGCCCAGCTCGCTGCACCCCGCACGCGGGTCCCGCCCGGCGCCCGCCCGCGGCCCGTGCCTCCCCTTCCTCGGGGCGGTCCCGAGCCCCCCACGCCCGGGGTCCCCAGCGAAGTCTGGACGCCACTGGACTGGCTCTGGGCTAAGAGCCCAAGGGGTGCTGGCCCCCGGGTTTGTTGACTCCCCATAAAATAGCGGTAAAGACCATCATAATTACTCCTATCGTAGAGCCTTTGTAGCTTACAGAGCAAACTTCCTGTCTGCCGGTTCATCTCCTCACTAAATCCGGTCAGGTAGGCAATTCTCCCTTGTTATCTCCACTTTATTGAGGTGGAAGGGGCCCAGAGAGGTTTAGGATCTTGCCCCAGGCCACACAGCAGCCCCAGGGCCACAGCGCAGGCCAAGCTCTCGCCACCTCAGGGTGCCATTTCTTTTCTGCGGGTTCTGTGTGATTCTAGGAAGGAAGCTAAAGGAAATGCAAGACCTGGCGTGACTTCCAGTGGGAAACATGGGGGGAGGCATAGACCAGAAGTCCCCTCAGGTCGCTTGCAGGCCCCTTTGTCCTTAATCCCTGGAAGGCGCAGGGCCTCCTGACTTTGCCCCATCTGCCAGTGGCTGCCTCCATCCCTGGCAGGATAACTGGTGGGGCTCAGACCCGGACAGGGTGGCAGCCCTGGACCTCAGAGTGCAGGTTTCTCCCCGGGACATATTCCAGCACATTACATCCCAAACGCGGATTAAAGAGGAACGCAAAAGGGTGCATGTTTACTCTGAGCCAACTGCAACCCTGCTAGCAACACTTAGCTCGCCTTTGTTCTGAATTCCATAAAACTTCACCTCCATGTTCCCAAGTTTGCCTTTGTCTCTAAAACACACACACTCCGTGCTCACTTCCTAACTGTTTATATAAAATCATCACCTAGAATAGATTCTTGGTCTTATTACACCTGAAGACATTTAAAACTTACTTTTCAAAATCAAAGTATATGAATAAGCTACCATCGCTTTCAGGATAAAATCCCCTGTGCAGTGTGCTTCCTCTTCCAGTAACATCCTCCCTCCCCCATGCCCTGGACGGATGGCTGCAGTCCAGCCCGGCCCACCTCCTCCCAAAGGCCGCCCCAACACTCCTCCCCGCACTGCAGCGAGGCCAGGCACCCCCACGACTCGAGGTGACAGTGCACACACACACCCTGCCACCTCCTGCCTGCCTCACTGTCCCACGCCACGCCCTACACTTCTACAAAGCTCTTTAGCATCGAGTCCTTCGTGTACTCCTCCCCAAACCAGCGAGGAAAGCATCGTTTCCCCCATTCCCTTCCTGGCAGCAGCTAAGGGCTGTCATCCTGCACACCTCTAGGGGGCACCCTACCCATTGTAGTCCACGGGAAAGGCTCCTCCGGGGCTGTGTGGTGGCTCTGCCTAGAAGGGGCATTGGGTTTGATTGGCACTCTTGCGTTATTGCAGATTGACTTGTCTTTCCGTATGAGCAAGCCTCGGCCTCCAGGGCAAGGCTGTGAACTCTTCCCGCATCCCTGGAAGCCCGTGCACGGACTAGTTCGTCGATGACTAATTCTCTCTGTTCTGCCACACATCGGGGCATGAAGGACATGAAGAGTCCACACTTTGGGTTCAAATTCCGACTCTGTAATTACCAGTTACATAACTTGGGGGAAGTCATTGCCCTCTCAGAGCTCCTATTTCCTCGTCTGTAAAATGAGGCAACAGTGTGAACTTCACACGGAGCCGCCACGGAGATCAGTTGAGATGCAAAGTCTGTAAGTGCCCTCCCTGCGTGGCCGTGGCACAGAGCAGGTGCTCAGTAATCGGCAATAAACCTGACGTTTCCCCGGTGCCTGCTACGTGCCACCTCCCACCTCCTCCTCTGCCCTCCGGGAGCCTCACACCTCAGGTGAGCACATCTGAGGCTCAGAGGGGGTAATTCGCCCCGGGTCACACAGAGGCGAGCAGCAGCTGGGCCGGTGCTGCATAGCACAGGGCTTGCATGTCATTTGTCTGACGTCCTGGTACCCTGCCTGGGGTGTTATTCAAAAAATCGGGCCCCTGGTGAGACACACGCACAGGTGAGTCAGAGCAGACTCGGGCCAGCACGCCACCCGGTCCCGCCACGGGGCTGTCCCTCTTCCCCTTCCCACGTCAGTTCCCTCCCATGCTCTTCCCCCAGAGACTCCTTGGGGCCAGCATGGTACCCTGTCCCTTCCTTCTCCACGCAACATCAGGCACAGCGAGGTGTCCAGTAATCAGTGGCTGCATCGAATTCCAACAGGGACATCCAAGAAGCAACTGCAAGATCTAACCTCACGTGAGACACCAGGAGCAGAGAGAAATCCTGAGTCATCCGCACGGGCGGGGGCGGAGGGATGGATGGCGAAGGGGACACGCAGGACATAGCCCCAAGGGAAGCTTACCTGAGTGTAATGGGTGTAACGTCTGGGGCTTTCCCTAGGTTGTTGTTGATGTCCTTTTCCTTGTTCAAGCCATACTGGTTGAATTTGGTCTTGAACAGAAACTTCCAGGGACAGTCCATCTCTGTGGCTTTGCAAAGCAGGTCACGTCTCTGGATTTAGACTCAGGTGTGTTTCACTGTGGGGTGAGGAAGGGGGAAGCAGACAGTGAGGGAAGGTTGAGAAGAAGTGACAAAACTGCTCCTTCTCAATACGGTCAGCTTACCAAAGAATCAATACGAATGTTGGCGTGAGTCATAAACAGCTGCTTCGCCAATGCTTTGCGACCTCTGTTCCTATTTTGGGGTTGCATTTGGCAACCCTACGGACACAGACTGCAATCCTTCAAAGCCACATAAGAATCTAAAGGAAAAACCCTGGACCGTCAGCATGGCCACCTAACAAGGACAAACCACGTGCCCCCATGAGCCTCCGCAGTGGGACCTGCTGGCTCACCTGCCCCAGGTGAGCTTCATCCCTGGCCCAAGGAAAAGTGGGGAAGAAGCAGGTGATCCCTGAAACTTGGGTGCCTTTGTCTGACCCTGCAAGACGGATCCCAGCAGCTCTAATTAGCAACTGTCACCGTAAGTCTCTTATTGGGGAAAACATTCTAGTTGTAGCTGCCTTTCTTTTAAGATTTTGTAACTGTTCATCCTAAGTCAACGATGTCACCTGCTCCCTTTATAATTATTCAGGGGGAAAATAATTATTTGTGAAAAAAGCACCCAACTTGAAATATTTGAGATCAACTCCTTTAAAAAAGATAAGAATGGAAAACCTAGGAGGAAGCCCCGCTTCCATCTGGGCTTGCCCACGGCAAGCCTCTTCACTGGGAGACTGCCACTGGAAGGCAGCGTAGTGATGTGGTCCCTGTAAGAGTTTTAAAGCCCCACAGACCCCGTTCCAAATCCTAGCTCTATTAGTTATGTGACCCGGATGAAGGGACCTAACTGAAACTCATTTCTTCATCCATAACATGGGTTTAATAATATCCACCTTACCAGGATTTGTTGCATGTTACAGGACTGGACAAGATAGACAATCTATACAACAAAAAAAAAAATTCTTAGCACATACTTTCCCTTCCCATTCTGAACTTTCTAGAAAGTTTTTCCTAGAGGTGTAGCATCCATGGCAAACATTTGCAGAAAAGAAATCTGAACAAGATGCCCTGTTCTAAGTGACCGAACCTCATAATGGCATGTCTCTACCTAGATTTTCAATCTGCTTATCTCTGGAGGTAGAAAATTCCCGCAGTTTTCGGAGCCTTCCCAAACAGGAAGAGGCAAAACCTTCTCCAAATAGCAGCTTCCCCCGAAATAAAGGCCACTCACTCACCTCACAGCTGGCTGCACTGCCTCTGCAGAGTAAGCACACGCAAATTAGAAGGACAGCCGTGCCTTGAGAACTTCAGGACAATCTATAACTGCTCGGTCCCCTCACCAGGGTAGCCGGGAGATTTCACACCAGTGGTGCTCGGGGATCAGAACCTCAGTCTTCAAACTCACTGCAAAGTTATGATGGCACTGGCTGTGAAGAAGTATTTATAGCCACCCAGTGCCATCCAGGGAGTTGTTTTTGCATAAAGTCTCTTTTTTTGTTTCCAAAGGGAGTGTCCCCGGCTGGGTGTACAGTTAGCTACTTTATGACTGGCCGGTAGATGGCTTGACCCCACTGTTACATCACTCTGCGTGGTGCATCTTCAGTAAAGCCACCTTTTCCTGGTCCCAGGTCCAAGGCGGCAGGTCATCAGCAGGGTGGCCACTAGGGTGGAGGAGTCACCATAGAGCCAGGTTTTATTTGGCCCGGCCACATTGCCTCACTTTCAGCATCCGGGGAATTTTTTTCCCCCTGAGCAGATTAATTCCTGTCCACCCTCTCACTTTTTTTTTTCCAGTTTGCAGCAGGAGTCCAGGAAGCTGGGGAATACTGGCAGTATGGAAGGCACTGGAAAATGCCCAGGTTACAGAAGGCCAGTGGTGCTCGATGATGCCATTATTCCAAACAGGAATAATGATGCCATTATTCCAAACAGGCCCCTGAAATAGTCAGCTTGAGGTTTGGGGAACGAAGGGGAAGGAAGGCCATTGGCACAGAGTGGCTTCTTAGATGTCAGTCTCACTGACAAGTGACCCCTCAGTGCTTAGTAAGCTTCAGCAGAATGGCAGGTGGAATTATTTTCTACAGGAGAAAGATGTTTCTTTATTTATAATGGAAATGATAACTTCTTACATGAAAAAATTATAATTTCTTACAATTTCATTGCTTATAATGCCTCAGATAGAGCTTTCCTCTATGGTACGAATTTTTCCATTATAAAATAACAACTACATTAGGGAGGAGTTGGGAAATAGGAGGAAAAAAATCACTCTTGATTTCACCATCCCAACACGGTGGCTGCCACCCACCATCCATTCATTTCCTTCCTGTCTTTCCCAAGGTAAATTCAGCATTACCCTGTATTAAAGTTGTAAAGGCATGCAATAGTGGCTCAAAGATCTTTGTTGAGGGCATGAATGAATGAATGAATGAATGAATGAAAAATAGGAGTAAACTGGAATGAGTTTCTTTCGGGCTTCAACCAGTCCCGTTCAGAAAAACAACACTGATTGCGGAAAGACTCAAGAGTCCCTGGCCTTGGGGAGTGCAAAGCCCAGCAAAAGGAACAGACAGTATCGCACAGAGTGACACCTGTCATGATGGAGGGATGTCATGGCCCAGAAGTCGCCGGATCTGCATTGCTCAGGGAAGGTTTACAGAGGACAGGACACCAGGACAGGGTTTTGAGGGATGATTAGGAGTTTGCCACACTCTAATTCTATTCCCTATAACTGCTTCCACGTATTTTGGCTACACCTGCAACAAACACAAGTATTAACCCACCCAAAACCTTACGAGATGGATTCTATTACTTGCCGTTCATGGAATCCTCTAGAATCCCATCTACTTGATGTTGAAACGCTTGGTGGATTTTGCTTCAGAAAATGCAGTTATTCGGTTATGTGATCTGCCAAGCGTGTGAGCCCACATGGGCCTTGGATGCAGGGGCAGTGACCCCCTGGCGTGTGTGAGTGGCTCTTCTATGGGGCTGGTGCCCTGGCTCACCCTCTCAGATGCTCCCGTCCTGGATGAAGAGGACCGGTCCCAAATACAGTCCCAGGGGGCTTGTCCTCCATATCCCCTTTATGCTGTCAACGTCACCACGGCAGGGAGGCGTCCTCGCTCTCTCCGAGTGTTTGAGCGTGTGACTGCCTGGCTGCTTGTGTGCCCATGGCCTTCTGTGATGCTCCGCTCCCTGGGCAGCAGGCGTGGCGACCAAGGCACCTGGAGCTGCAGGTGAGCGCGTGGCACTAACTGAATAAATGCATGGGGAAAGTGGCGCCGACCAGAGGACCTCTGAAGTGCCCGGCACAGGGCAAGAGCCCAGTAGACACACGTTCCTTCCCGTCCCTCCTCCTCTGCACTCTGCTCACGTCACCAGCCTGGGCTCCAAGGCCACCCCAGCACCGCGGGCACTTCTCTACCCCAGCGTCTGCTACCCGCAGTGCTCTTGGCCTGTGGCAGGGCTTGCACCCGGGGTGGGGAACCTGGGGCCTTAAAGTGTCATGTGACCTTTCTAGGTCCTTAAGTGCGACCTTTTGACTGAATCTGAATTTTGCAGAACAAACCCTTTGATTACAAGGGGTGCAGCAGAGAGAGACCTAAGCTTTTCTTGCCTCTTTCCGTGCTTAAGAAAGAACAATCTTGACATCAGAAGGCCTCGGGCTGGTTCCCCACTGCCGGCAGGCTTTGATGACATGGTTGGAATTAGCCTGTCAGGGAGGAAATATAATTTCTCCTCAACCCTCATAACCCCATGGTTGCAACAGATCCCTGTCACAAAAGGCAGATCAACAGGAAAAAAAAAAAAAAGCAAGTTTATTAGCACGTGCGGTACACATCCCATGGAAGAAACGTCCCTAAAAGGGGACTCGAAGCGGTGGCTTAGGACTCTGGTTTATAGATCATCTTCGATAGAGAGCAATCAATGGTAGAAAAGGAAAGAAGTTTTAGGTTTCCAAAGGTGGGAAACTGTGGGGAAACCGATACCTGGGGAAGCTGATGGAGTGGGGTTTGTTTCTAGATCCCTCTGGGGCCGTCTTTGGGCTGATGATGAAAGAGATCTTCTCTGTTGACACAGGAAAGGCAAGCTTCTGGAAGGAATGTTTACAGCCTGCCACAGGTCGCAGAGGGCGGTTCAGGCAGCCCTTTCTGCAGCTGCCGCAATCAGGACGCCACATCGGCACCATGCGGGGCAGCATGTTCTGGCTTCTTTCAGCACGGAAGGTCCCGGGTTCTAGTGACAGCTCTGCCGCTGACCTGCCATGTGACCTCAGAGAAGCCACCTTTGCTCTTTCGGCCGGGCTTTTCATGTGACAAACAAAAGGCGAGCGCTGTCGATCCCTGTCCCGGGTCAGAGAGAGACGATTTTCCTTCAGACAAAGCGAGCGGGCAGTATGACGTGACTTTTGGGAGAATCCCCCCCACCTCCACCCCCACCCCACCCCCCGTGGACGGTCCACCACCGACGCCTGCTTCTGGATTCCCAATTCTCTCTCGCACACGCTCTTTGCAACATTAAGTTCATTTATTTCTTTTTTGTTTTTAGTTGGAATAAAACTCACCTAACATAAAATCACCGAGTAACTATTCTAAAGGGTACAATTCGATGGTTTTTAGAATATTCACAATGTCGTGTGACCGTCACCACTATCCCAGTACTCTCTTAACTGGTGGATAGGAAACGGAGGGGAGTAGAAATAGCCATAAGAGTTGTGGCGGCACAGAGAGGTTAAGTGACTCACCACAGTCACACAGCAGACAGCCTCTGAGCGGGGACAAACGGTGGGCTTCTAATGCCACGCCAGGGCGCTAGCCTGCGGGGTTCAGGTCTGGCCCCCTGATGATGTCGTGGATTCCCCTCCACCGGTCCCCTGCAGCCTCCTTCCCCTTGGCCCTGCCACATTCCTGAGCCTTTTCTGATGATGGACGCAGCAGGTGAACTCTGCCAGGGAGAAATCAAAGGGCACCCTGCAGGGCAGGTGGGGACAGGTGGGCCCCTCAGAGGGTGGCGATGGAGGTTTCGAGGCTGCTATGGAGAAATGCCCCCTCCCTTCCTCACCAAGGCGTCCCGGACACCACGCCCATAGCAGCCAGCACCGGGATTTCTCAGCCTCATCATCCTGGCACTGATTTTCCATCACAAAATCTGCTCTGTCCCCATGCCAGGCTGTGAAGACGGGTCAGCTCCGGTTGGCCCTTGGGAGTGAGCGACTCTGAAGCCCTTTCTCCAAAAACAATGGAGGAAGCTAACACTGCCTGAGCCAGGCACTTAAACGTGTCAACTGTTTAATCAGTGCCGTGAGGTGGGAATGACTACTGGTCCCATTTGGTAGATGGGGAAATTGAGGCACAGCAAAGTAGAATGATTTGCCCAAGATCACACAGTCAGGTGGTGGCAGGAGGCCCAACTCGCAGTCGCTCTAGCACTCACTCAATAAATACAGCCAGGCCCTGGGCTTCCCCGGTGAACCCACCAACAACGTGATAGAGCAGGTGCCTTAGTGATCCCCATTTCGCACGTAAGGAAACTTGAGACACAGAAAGGTTGAGCAACCATCCCAATGTCACTCAGCTTGGTGCATGTGCCCATTTTGCTGTTGTGAGTGCACCCGGGGGTAAGGAGGACAGGTGACAGGAAGGGAGTGGGAAACTGGGGCCAAGGTGAGAGCTGAAGACATCTGGCTGATGTCAGCCGTCTGGTGCCTTTATCACCTGCACTGCAGCGGGGACAGTTTTGGATGGTAAAGTGGCTGATTATATATCTGCTCTCCCCGTTGAGCATGGTATAACCTCAGCACTCTGCATACAGTAGGCACTCAGTCGATATCCTTACTGATGATGCCAAATGCGAGGTACATATCTGGGTGAACATGAGTCTCTTTTTGGTCAAATGAGAGGTTTCCCAAAGTATGGTCAATGTACCTTCAGGAACCCAGAGGGGTTCTGGGAAGTGGAATATATTTTTTGTACAGTTGAAATATTTCTTGATGTGATGACTATCTGTGGCAATTCGGTTTCCATGTGTGAAAAATGATAAGAATTTATTTTAGAAATATATTTATTTAGGTTAAAAAAGAGTCAATTTAAGGTAAAGTATTTAAGTAAATAATAGTAGAGGTAGGCCGGGTGTGGTGGCTCACGCCTGTAATCCTAGCTTTCTGGGAGGCCGAAGCGGGCGGATTGCTCAAGTTCAGGGGTTTGAGACCACCCTGAGCAAGAGCAAGAGCAAGACCCCGTATCTACTATCAATAGAAAGAAATTAATTGGTCAACTAATATATATAGAAAAAATTAGCCGGGCATGGTGGTGCATGCCTTGTAGTCCCAGCTACTCGGGAGGCTGAGGCAGGAGGATTGCTTGAGCCCAGGAGTTTGAGGTTGCTGTGAGCGAGGCTGACGCCAGGGCACTCCCTCTAGCCTGGGCAACAAAGTGAGACTCTGTCTCAAAAAAAATAAATAAAAAAATAGTAGAGGTATGTGCAGGTGTGACAAAAATTATAAAAGTGGGACGTAAAGGAAAGAATTCTGGAGAACAGGTGGGTTTGGCTCTTTCTCTACATTTGTGTGTGCGTGTGGCCCATGGCAAGTCCCCTGTCCTGTTCAGGCTTCACTCCACTCAACTATCACAAGGCATTCGGAAAAGACTTTGCAAGGACCCTCCTGGCTCTGACACCCTGATGCATTCGGGTCTCCAGACAGCCCCAGCTCCAAGCCCTGAGTCATTCATTCGTTGACCACTGGAGGGCATGATTCACACGAATTCCGGCAGCCCGAGGTCAAGGTCTTCCCAGGTTTGTACCACCTTGAATGACTAGGAAATGACCGTAGCCAAGGACTTTTTGCTAGAAATGCCCAGGTTGGTCACTCCAGGATGGAAAGGCCAGGGTGAACCAGGAGACGGACGAGCTCTGGTTGCTGAGTCCCTGGAATGTGACTCATGCACGCTGACACCAGGCAGAGTGGCCGAGACCTGCTTAGTGGGCAGCCGCCAACTCGCGGTGACATTCTGGCCAGGAATTATCATTACGGGCCCTATTTCTTGTCAACGCACCTCAGATCATCGTCCCTTCCCTGCCCTTTCACGTTGCTTCCTGGGTGCCTGCCCTTCAAAGTTGAGGAATAATAAATCAAGTGGCACCTGGGCTAGTCCCAGGGCGTGATGGTTCAAGGGGCAAGGATCAGGTACAAGTGGTGCGTCCGGCAGGCACCGGGATCATCAGTAGGAGGATGGGGAAGTGAGAAAGGGAAGGGCAGGCAGCCATTAAGGGTGTGCTAAAAGCCAGCTTCCGCAACACACAACTGGAGTTCAACCCTGCCCGGAACTAGACAATCAATATAGAACACGGGGCTCAGAATAGTCTCACCTGAGAGGCCAGGCACTGGGCTACTCAGCAATTCCAGAGCATCACTGGTGGAGGCTGGTCTTGGGGAGGGGTGGGGCGGGGGCGTTAAATCCGCTAGGCCTTCTGTGGGAAGAGGAGCCTTCCTTGGTTCTGGAAAATTCTTCCAGTCCAGAGATGCAGATGCTGGCAGCTGGAATTCACGGGGGGCACTGAAATGAGGGGCATAGACAGACATCACTGCTATAGGTGGGTAGGATTAGGTTGATTAAATTAAAAGAAGTGTTTGATCACTTTCGTCCTAATTTCAGCATCTGAGGATGTTTTAGTGCTAAGGACTTCAGCTAAGCATACTGTCTTGTATCCTTCCCTAAGAAGCTGTGCATCCAAAAAAGACAAGGAGGCTGTGCTTGGGCCACACGAGCCCTCTGGGCCTTCCTTTCCTCAATTAAGGCTCTCTCAAGCCCCTCCAGCTCTGAGATCAGAGCTTTCTGAGTCGCCCCACCTCAAACACACACCTCCCCACAATATGTGTTCTTTGATGCTCTTGGGAGAGTCCTCTTCCCAACCAAAATGTCCACCAAAAAGCAGAGTGGAGCAATAACTGGTAACTCCTACTCAGAGTCTGGCTTCTTTGTGCACAAAGATGTTCAGAGCATTAAGAGTCAGAAACAACCTAAATGATCATCGTTACAGAAAAGCACACTGTCCAGCTTCATGGTGAACCATTACATAGTCAAAGAAATGAAGTATATTGAGAATATTTGCAGTAGACAGATCATTGAGACAGAAAATCAACAAAGAAACAGTGGATTTAAATTGGACGTTACACTAAATGGACTTAACAGACATTTACAGAAGAGTCTGCCCAACTGCAGAATATACTTTCTTTTCACCAGCATATAAAACATCCTCCAAGATAGGCTATACATCAGGCCGCAAAACAAGTCTTAAGAAATTTTTTAAAAATCAAAATTATATCAAGTAATTTCTCAGACCACAGTGGAATAAAGCTAGAAATCAACATGCAGAGGAACTTCAGAAATAATGCAAATACATGGAAATTAACACCACACCCCTGAATGATCATCAGGTCAACAAAGAAATAAAGACAGACATTTAAAAATTTTTTGAAATGAATGTAAACAAAAAGACCAACATACCAAAACCTGTGGGATATAGCAAAAGCAGTGCTAAGAGGAAAGTTTATAGCATTAAATGCTTATATCAAAAAAGTAGAAAGAGCCCAAATTAACAACCTAACATTGCACCTCAAGGAACCAGAAAAAGAAAAACAAATCAAACCCAAAGTCAGCAGAAGAAAAGAAATAACAAAGACCAGAGCAGAACGGAATGAAATAGAGACTAAAAAAACAATAAAAATGATCAACAAAATGAAAACTTGGTTCTTTGAAAAGGTAAACAAAATTGATAAACCACAAGCTAGACTAACCAAGAAGAGACAAGATCCAAATAAACACAATCAGAAATGAAAAAAGAGATATTACAACTGATCACACAGAAATACAAAAGGTCATCAAGACTATTATAAACAACTACATACTCAAGCTAGAAAACCTAGAGAAAATAGATGAATTCCTGAAAACTACAACCTCCTGAGATTGAACCAGGAAGAAATAGAAGTCCCAGATAGACCAATAATGAGTAGCAAGATTTCCTAACAAAGAAAAGCCAGAACCAGATGAATTCACAGCCCAATTCTACCAGGTGTGCAAAGAACTGGTGCCAGTCCTATTGACGCTGTTCCAAAAGATTGAGAAGGAGGGAATCCTTTCTAACTCATTCTGTAAAGCCAGTATATTACCCTGATAACAAAGCCAGGAAAGGATGTAATAAAGAAAAGAAAAACTACAGACCAATATCTCTGATGAACATAGATGCAAAAATCTAATAACACATCAAAAGGATAATTTACCATGATTAAGTGGGTATCATCCCAGGAATGCAAGTCAATAAACGTGATTTACCACCTAAATGGAATTAAAATAAAAAACCATATGATCATCTCAATAGAGGTAGAAAAAGAATTCGATAAAATCCAGCATCCCTTCATTGTCAAACCACAAAAAAACTTGACACAGAAGGAACATGCCTCAAAATAATAAATGCCATATGTGATAAAACCACAGCCAATATCATACTGAACAGGGAAAAACTGAAAACATTCACCCTAAGGACTGGAACAAGACAAGGATGCCCACTTTCATCACTCCTATTCTACATAGTACTGGAAGCCCTAGACAGACCAATCAGTCAAGATAAAGAAAGGGCATCCAAATTGGAAAAGAGGAAGTCAAATTACCTCTGTTTGCTTATGATATGATCTTATACCTAGAAAACCCTAAGAATTCCTCCAAAAGACTCCTACATTTGAAAAATGAATTCAGCAGTCTCAGGTTATAAAAAAATCAATGTACAAACATCAATAACATTTCTGTACATGAATAATGACCAACCTGAGAGCCAAATCAAGAGCTCAATGCCATTTAAAATAGCTGCAAAATAAAATAAAATAAAATACCTAGGAGGTGAATGATTTCTATAAGAAGAACTACAAACCACTGATGAAAGAAATTGTCTATGACACAAACAAATAGGAAAACATCCCATGCTCATGGATTAGAAGAATCAATATTGTTAAAATGACCATACTGCCCAAAGCAATCTACAGATTCAATGCAATTCCTATTAAAATACTAACACCAATTTTCACAAAATTAGAAAAAAAAATTCTGAAATCCATATGAAACGAAAAAAGAACCTGAATAGTCAAAGCAATCCTAAGCAAAAAGCACAAAACTAGAGGCATCACATTATCTAACTTAGAATTATACTACAAAGATATAGGAGCCAAAAGAGCATGGTAATGGCATAAAAGTAGACACATAGATCAATGGAACAAAATAGAGAACCCAGAAATAAAACCATATACCTACAACAAACTAATTTTTGACAAAGCAGTCAAAAACATACACTGGGGAAAGGACACACTATTCAATAAATGGTGCTGGGAAAATAAGATAGCCATATGCAAAAAAATGGAACTGATCCCCCTCACCATACACAACAATGAATTCAAGATGGATTAAAGACTTAAATGTAAGACCTGAAAACCATAAACATCCTAGAGAAAAATCTAGGGAAAACTTTTTGGACATTGGCCTAGGAAAAGAATTTATGACTAAGGCCCCAAAAGTAAATGCAACAAAACAAAAATAGACAAATGGGACTTAATTAAAAAGATTTTGCAAAGCAAATAATAACAATCAAAAGAGTAAATAGAGGACCTACAGAATGAGAGAAAATATTCACAAACTATCTCTCTAATAAAGGACTAATAACCAGAATCTGTAAGGAACTCAAACAACTCAACAAGAAAAAAAAAAAAAAAAACTCAATTAAAAAGTAGGCAAATCACATAAACAGGCATTTTTCAAAAGAAGATATACAAATGACCAAATAAACATGAAAAAATACTCAACATCACTAATCATCAGAGAAATGCAAATTGAAACCACAATGAGATACCATCCTACACCAATTAGACTGGCCATTATTAGAAAGTCAAAAAAACAATAAATGTTGGCACAGATGTGCTGAGAAAAGGGAACATTTTTATATACTGTTGGTGGGAATGTAATTTAGTATAACTTCTGTGGAGATCAGTATGGAGATTTCTCAAAGAACTAAAAGTAGATCTACCATTTGACCTTGCAATCCCACTACTGGGCATCTATCCAAAGGAAAAGAAATCATTACATCAAAAAGATACCTGCACTGATATGTGTATCACAACACAATTCACAATGACAAAGGTGTGGAATCAAAGGAGTTGATTGTCCCTAAGCCAATGACTGGATAAAGAAAATGTGTGTGTGTTGGGGGCGGGGGAGGTGTATACACTAGAGGCCATTATCCTAATGAAGTAACTCAAGAGCAGAAAAATTAATGCCACATGCTCTCGCTTATAAGTGGGAGCTGAACTATGGCTACACTAGGGCACACAGAGTGGTCTAAGGGACACTGGAAACTCACAAGAAGGGAGGGTGGGAAGATGGGAGATGAAAAATTACCTATGGGGGGTACAATGGACACTACTTGGGTGATGGGAGCACCAAAAGCCCAGACTGTACCAATACACAATATATACCTGTAACAGGATTCAACTTGTATTCCCTAAACCTATTACAATCTTTAAAAGGATAAAAAAGAATATTTATGATATGCTTATGAGATCAATAGAAAAATATCAGATTATCATGAGAAATGATCCCCATTATGTAAAATAAAAGCATAGAAAAAAAAATGTGAGAGGCTGGGTGCAGTGGCTCATGCCTGTAATCCTAGCACTTTGGGAGGCTGAGGCAGGAGGATCGTTTGAGCCCAGGAGTCTGAGGTTGAGCTATGATGATGCCACTGCACTCTAGCCTGGGTGACAGAGTGAGACCCTGTCTCAAAAGAAAAAAGAAAGAAAGAAATTGTGAGGAAAAAATACTAAAACATTAAAGAGTGATGGAATTGTGGGCAATAGTTATTTTCCTGTTTACCTTTCCCTGTATTTTCCATGTGGGCATACGTTAGTTTTATAATCAGGGGGAAAAAAGGTAAATATTTACTTTTTGAAAATACAATCTCAGACACGACTGTGCGGGTAAATCACCTTCCCTTGGAGGCCGCCAGTGCACACTTTAATTATGGGAGGCGGAGGGAGGGCGGCTGCCCAGGGGTCCTGCCCGTCCTGTGTCCCTTCTGCACCCATGTGCTGAGCCTCATCACTGAGTGCTCCAAGCTGGGCCCTGGGGACCCCGTGGGGAGCAATGGCAGACAAGCCGGCTCTCTCTACCTATCCCCACCATCACCAGCTGCGATGGCAAGGTGAGTCCCAGAGCCTGTTTGAGGTGGTGCATTTGGAGGACAGAGGCTGCTTCCTTGGAGCCAGAGTGGAGACCAGGAGGATGGTTACAGATGAGAAAGCTGAAACCGAGAGTAACCTCTTCAAGGTCCACAGATGATTTCAGGTGGCAAGCCTAAGACTTGTCCCCAGGTCTGCCTGCTGGTGGCCCCTTCTCTTACTGAGCGGCCCCACGGCCTCCCACCCAGATTGCCGGCGGAGCTCCCCTCCCTCCCTGCCTCCCATTCGTGTCCTTCTCCCACGTGGAGCCAGACCCCACCTCTGGTTCGAGAGCGAGCAGCTCTGCTCCTGCTCTTGCCAACCCTCCTGGCATGGTGACATTCTCGGCCCAGCCTCCTGGTCTGTTTCCAAGGAAGCAGCCTCTGTCCCCCGAATGCACCAACTCACACAGGCTCTGGGGCTCAATCTGGGATTGATAAAAATGACCAATCATTCATTTATTGACCTCCCAGCACCATCCAACCTCTCTTCATGCCACCTCAGCCGGTGATGGGCTGAGATGGGGATAGGTAGAGAGAGCCGGCTTGTCTGCCATTGCTCCCCACAATGTCCCCAGGGCCCAGCTTGGGGCACTCACTGATGGCGCTCAGCAAACGGGTGCAGAAGGGACACAGGACGGGCAGGACCCCTGGGCAGCCGCCGTCCCTCCGCCTCCCATAATTAAAGTGTGCACCGGCGGCCTCCGAGGGAAGGTGAGCCACCGGCACAGTCGTGTCTGAGATTGTATTTTCAAAAAGTAAATATTTACCTTTTCCCCCCGATTATAAAACTAACGTATGTCCACATGGAAAACACACCTGTGTGCCGTGCCGAGGGTTAGAGGAGGTGACGCGACGTGGTGGCTGTCCTTGCGCACGCTCCTGCTTTGCCAGGGTGTAGCTTTCCCCGAGCAGGGAGCCCTCCTGCCGTGCCGACTGTGTCCTCCCCGTGCCCGGCACGTGCTGGAGCTCACAGCACGACGCCCAGGCGACTGCCAGGCACTTTCTACATGTTATCTCATTTGGTCCCCACTACCACCCTAGGAGGTAAGTTGTGTCAACCCCATTTTACAGGTGACAACAGTGAGGCTCAGAGAGGTGAAAGAATGTTCCCGAGGTCGCACAGCCAGTGAAGCTGCAGAACCACTGTTCAGGCCCCTTTGATCCCAAAAGCATCTGCGAGGAGCTTCATGGGGACACAGGTGAGGGTCAAGGCAGCCCTCTCGCCCCCACGTCCAGGCCCCTACAGAAGAGCACTTTAGGGGCAGAGACCACTTCTGGGCAAGAGACAGGAAACCCGGGGAAATGATCTGTGACCCTGGCCAGGGTCGGGAGGAAGGACAGGCCGATGCAAGAGCTCCCAGGAGCTGCTGGGAGGCCCCAGGAGGACAGGTGAGAGTGGGCATGGGACAGGGGAGCAGGCTGCTTACTGTGTTTATAAATCAGAACCTGGAGGAGTGCTCTCAGAGGAGGGGACGGTCCCCAATAGGAAGGGATGCTTGGTGTCCTCCTGCTGAGCCCACACAGTAGGGGGAACCCTGGACTTCAGCATCCAACACTTGTGTCTCTCCCCTGTCTCACCCTGGCCCCCACCTCAGGGCTCCCCGCACTCTCCAGAAGCTCCCCGGCAAGACAAGTCTTTGCACACGCTGTTCCCTCTACTTGGAATGCCCTTCCCGACAGTTCCCTACTCCCCCCCCCCACTAACTCTAATCCCCTTCGCACTCTGCTCACTTCATGATCTTGTCATCTCTGGTGGCTCCCCCCACTCTCCATCCCCAAGTTCCCCGGGGTTCCTTTGGGTTCCACACAAGGGAACCCCGATCCCACTGTTTTAATTGGGGCTCACTCGTCTGTCACCAGCTTCCCATAACCAAGGCCATGTCACACGTCTCCATAGCACCAGCACCATGCCTGGCACAGAGCAGGTGCTCGGTGGATTTTGCATTGTTAAGATAAAATTACATATCATAAAATTCTCCCTTTTAAAGAATGCAATTCAGTGGGTTTCGGTGTATACGCAAGGTTGTACAGCCATCACCACAATCTAATTCCAGAACATTTTATCACCCAAAATAGAAACTCCACTCCCATTTGCAGTCACTCCCCATTTCTTTCTCCCTCCAGTTTCTGGAAACCACTTTTTGTCCCCAAGGATTTGCCTATACTGGAGGTTTTAGATAAATGGAATTGTATAATATGTGGTCATTTGTATCTATCTTATGTCACTTAGTGTAATGTTTTCGAGGTTCATCCATGTTTAAGTACTTCTTTCTTTTTTATGGCTCATTAACATTCTATTGTATGGATATACTACATTTTATTTATCCTCCAATCATTTATTGAACAACCATTTGAGGTTATTTATTTTTTAATTTTTTGTGATATAATGAATAATGCTGCTATGGACATTTGAGTGCAGGTTTTTTATGTGAACATCTATTTTCAATTGTCTTGGGTATATACTAGGAGTGGAGTTGCTGGGTCCTGGGGAAACTTGTGTCCAAGTTTTTTGAAGAATGGTTAGACTATTTTCCAAAGTGGGTGCACCATTTGACATCCCTACCAGCAAAGTCTGAGGGCTCCAATCACTCCACATCCTCGACAAGACTTGTTACAGGCTGTCTTTTGTATTACAGCTTTGTGGAGGGTGTGAAGTGGTCAATGGACCATTGACGAATGAATGAGCAGCAAGCTTATGGATGGATGGATGGATGGATAGACAGATGGATGGCTGGACAGACATGTAGGAGTGGACGCTGGTGCCTAGGCTCTGAGCTTTGATTTTGGTATAAGAGCCTGCTCCCGCCAGGGGTCTGAGTGAGTGGAGACAGAGCAATGCGCAGATAGCCCCTAACTGTGGTCCCAGATGCCCAATCTGCCTTAGTGCTGGGTGGCTCCAAAGCATGCAAGTGGCCTGGACTCCTAGCGGCCCACAGTAGGCTTAGGAGGGGCCCCTTTCTGGGAGGAACACGTTCTATAACACCCCAGTTTCAGTTTCAGTTTCTGTAAAATGGCAATAAGAAACCCCAGCTGGGATGACCGTAAGACAGTGAGCATACACAGGGTGGGGCACGTAGCAGATGCTCAATAAACAGGAGTCTCCTTTTCCCACTGGGTGTGTAAGTATCACTCCACTAATTACTGGAAAGGAGCATAGGAAAAGAGGGCAAAGGGAAGGGCGGGGAAGGAGAAAGGTTTCTATGTGGCTGGAAGGTGTAGCAGGTCACTGAGGAGGCAGGAGCCGCAGAGCAAGCCAAGAGGGCTGTCACAAGCCTTGGAAGGGTCAAAGGATGGCAAATGATTTTTATCTGCTGTGTCAACCTTCGTAAACAAGGGCTGGCTAGCTGCCCAGAGCCTTGCAGCGAGCAGGACTTGGGTTCTGCATTTCATCACTCAATAGGCAACAGTAGATGCATCTCCCCGAGCAGATGACCAAGGACCCATATTTACTGCCCCTGTTGGAGACCAGGGTAAGGTTAGCTCCCTGTTGAGCAGTTTCCATGTCACTCGAAGAGTTTGTTACTCGGCAGTTTAGAAGTCAGGAGGGAACGAGGAAGGGATTAAAATAAATCGCTGAAACCCCTGGGTTGGGCAGTGTCTCACTCGCACGTCCTCCGGGCTGCCCTGAGCCCCGAGCACCTGGTTCGTGGCGATCGGCCAAGATGGTCACTAACCACTGGGACAGGCCGGACGTGCCTTGAGCCAGGCCCGCGCTGGCCTGGCGTGACTGCGCTTCCTCTTAGGTAACACGGGGACATACCTCTCAGGACCACTGTTTAAGTGGCCAGATGATGTCGTGGACCCGGGGGGAGTGGGGGAGGGGAACACACGCCGCCCGTTTCACCGGCCGGGAGAACCGAGGCACGTGCTGGGCTGGGAGAGACGGGAAACGCGCAGAAGCACAGGCCACCGGCGGCGTTGTGATTGCAACTTTGTTCCTGGCCCTCGTTTCGTCTGTATTAATTAAATCAATATTTAAAAATTAACATTAATTCCACATTAGTTGTTTTGTCTTTAACACTTAACTCTGATCTGGAAGGACTGCTTCTAGAAGCGTCTGCACATCTGCCCTGGCCCAGCCCACTTCTAAGGGGTTTCCTGGGCCTCAGTCTCCCTGCTGTGTATCACGTGACCCCTCCGGTGGATTGGACAAGGGTGGACACATCACCTGGGGGCAGCCGAGGGCCTCAGAGGTGGGCGGGTGGACCTTCGGCCCCTGAGGGTTTGAACTGGAGACAGACAGGGGAGCAGCAGTATGATGGCAGGGTCAATGCCCAAAAGAGCCCCAGAGAGATGGTGGAGGGCAGGAGCCGTGGGGAGTGGAGGGCAGGTTGCTGCAGGAGGAGCAGGGACCAAGGAGTCGAGCCCAGGACCGGGATGCCATAGCCAGGTGGGATGGAGAAAACTCAGGCCCTGGACCAAAACGAACTCCCCCCAGGTTGTGTGACTCCTGGCCACAGCGTCCGGCTTCCCAGCTTCCTTATTGCCCCAAATAATCTATAATAAGCTCTTAGTTTCTTCAGGAATTGTGTGAGAGATGTGCGTTTTTGCAGTTCCCTGCAGAGCCTAACACAGGCATTGTTGCTTTATTGAGGAAGTCTCCCATTTCACAGTAAAAACAAAGGCAAACCGTTTGCAGGGATTGAGGAAGGCAAGGAGTGCTATAAATGTGCAACACTGGAAAGTACCCTGATGTCAAATTTGCTGGAGATCTGAGGAAGCAGAGAGCTTCGCCGAAATTGCTGTTGGAGAGACAATGAACCTTTCACGCTTTAGCAAACTGCCGGTTTTATGATCTCTTGGAGAACCCATCTGTCCTCCGTGGAATATGGAGACCTTGGGTTTCTCACCACGAAGTGAGAGCGGTCAACTCACTCGCATGAGGCCACACAGCGTTTACCGCCTACCTGGTCAAAAGCTTCGGCGAGAGTCTCTGCTCCCCTTCTGTTTCCCACGAACTGGATCTGCCATCTGTCTGAATATGCTTTTCCGGTTGTAACTCAGTGATGGATCTGAGGGTCAGGACGCTGGGGGAGGACTCCCAGGGGAAGTGACACCTGAACAGGGATTGGGTTTTGTTTGTTAATTAGCACTGACTCTTTTTTTTTTTTTTTAATTCCAGAATACTACGGGGCTACAAATGTTTAGGTTATATATATTTCCTTTGCCCCACCCGAGTCGGAGCTACAAGCGTGCCCATCCCCCAGACGGTGCACACTGCACCCATTAGGTGCGAATATACCCATCCCCTCCTGCTCCCACCACCTGCCTGACACCCGATGCATGTTACTATTAAATACCATATGTGCACGTAAGTGTTGATCAATTAGTACCGATCTAATGGTGAGCAGGTAGCACTGACTCTTGCTTTTCTTTTGGAGTCCAGTTATACAAGTTTTAAATAACCACGACCAGACTTGGTTCCATCATCCCTGAAAACTCTTATGCCGCCCCTGATCCCCAACTCTAAGCCCTGACAACCACTGGTATATTCTCTGCCCTTATAGCCTTGCCTTTTCCAGACTGTCCTAGAAGTGGAATCACATAGTGTGTAACATTTTGAGACTAACTTTTCACCCGGCATAACGCCTTTGAGAGTCGCCCACGCTGTTGGATGCTGAGAGGTCACCCTGTTTTATTGCTGAGGGGTACTCCACTGTCAGGATGAATCACAGTCAACTACTCATCCACCAAAGGACATTCAAGTGGTTTCCCGTTTTTGACTATTACGGGCAGAGCTGCTGTAAACATTTTTTATTTGAGCATACGTTTTATTTCTCTAGGTTAAATACTTTGGATTGGGGTTGCTGGGTCTTGTGCCAAGTGTATGGGAAACTGTCAGACTGTTTTCCAGAATGGCTGTACCATCTCATGTTTCTGCCAGCAATGCATGAGCGTTCCAGTTGCTCCACATACCAATCAGCACTTGGCATTGTCAGGTTTTTGTCTGTTTGTTTAGCCATTCTAACAGGTGTGTAGCTGTATCTCATTGTGATTTTGCATTTGCCTAATGACTAATGATGCTGAGCATCTTTTTATGTGCTTATTTGCCATCTGTGTATCTTCTTTGGTGAAGTGTTCAAGTCTTTTGTTCATTCTTTAAATTTATTTATTTTCTTACTGTTACGTTTTGTGGTTTCTTTATACAGTCTGGGTACAAATCCTTTGTCAGATATGCTTTTGGCAAATATTTTCTCCCAGTCTTTTCAATTTCTTCAAGTGTCTCTAGCAAAACAAAAGTGCTAAATTTTGATAAAGGACAATTTTTCAATTAGGTTTTGTGGGGATTATTGAGTAGAGTTTTGGAGAACATAATCACTGACTGCCAAGGGAAGGAAGGGAGTTCTGGCAAAGGGAATGGTACATGCAAAGGCATGGAGGCCATAAAAAGCAGGCTGGGTTTGGGGAATTCTAAGTTCAGTTGACCCTTGAGCAGTGCAGAGGTTAGGGGCACTGACCCCCATCCCTGCATAGTCTAAAACCTGCACATAACTTTTAACTCTCCCAAAACTTAACTACTAATAGCCTACGGTTGACCAACAGCTTTACTGATAACAGTTGATTAACATATATTTTGTATATTATATGTATTGTGTACTGTATTCTTACAATAAAGTTAGACAAAAGGAAATGTTAGTAAGAAAATCATAAGGAGGAGCAAATGTATTTACTATTCATTAAGTGGACGTGGATGATTATAAAGGTCTTTATCCTCTTCATCTTCATGTTGAACAGGCCGAGGAGGAGGAGGAGGAAGAGGGGGGATTGGTCTTGCTGTCTCAGGAGTGGCAGAGGCAAAAGAAGATCCATGTATAAGTGGACCCGTGCAGGTCAAGCCCCTGTTGTTCCAGGGTCAACTGTAGCTCAGTCTTGCTGAACGGGAGTGTGTGTGCACACACGTTCTCGTGTGTGTCCGTGTATCCGTGCATGCGTGTGGCTGGGGAGGGGAAATGACTAGATCATAGAAGGGACCAGATCGCAAGGCTCTTGGAGGATGTGGCAAAGAGTGTGGGCCCCTCATCTTGTACGTGAGGGAAATACCAAAGGGGTTGGCAATTGCTTACTTTTATTTTGATTAACTTTTAGAAATTATAACAGTTACATATAACGTATTGTAGAAAATATAGATCAGCAAAAAGATGATTAAAATCCTATAGAGCCCTAACACCTAGTGGGTAGTTACACTGTTAACACTTTGTCTGGTTCTTTTATTCATATAAACATATATGTAAATTTTTTAGATAGAATCTTGCTCTGTTGCCCAGGCTAGTCTCAAACTCCTGGGCTCAAGCGATCCTCCCACTTCAGCCTGCTGAGTAGCTGGGATTACAGGCAGGTCCCACTGTGCCTGGCTAACATGTAATTTTTTTTTTTTTTTTTACAAAATTGAGATCACTCCATATATACTGTTTCATAACATGCCTTTTGGTTTTGCTTAATAAATAATATATGTGAATACTTTTCCACATCATTATTTTAATGTGTCATTTTTTGTTAAGACTAACTTTTTTACTTTATTATATTTTAATGTAATATTTCATGCATTCAAATTAAAACATTACATTAAAAAACTCAGTAAAATTTTCAATTACTATGACCTTCCTATCAGGCTAAAGGGTGAGAATACAACCAATACCATCATCTGTCTTGGCTAACATATACTCAGTTCTTACTATGTGCTAGGTACTGTTCTTTATAGGTATTCACTCCTATCAACTCGAAATAATTCTCTAGCTAGTGATATTATTATCTCCATGTGACTACAGGGAAAGGCACAGAGAGGTTAATCAGTTTACCCAAGGCAACACAGCAGTGAGCAGAAGAGGTAGAACTGAAACTTGCTGACGTGGCACCAAAAGGACTTGCTGGTGGATGGGCATGGAGGATGACAAGGGAGCAGAGGTGTCAAGGTGCCTCCCAGGTTTCCGGCTGCTGAGACTGAGAGACAGGGATGCCCCTTACTGAGATGGGGAAGGCAGGATGAGCACCTAATTCAAGAGTGGGATTAGATCACGAACTCGACATTGCATGAGTTAAGGTTAAAAAGCCAGTGGGACGTGGAAAAGGAGATGAACGAATGAATGAATGAATGAATGCATACACGCATGGATCAATGACCAACCCCAGGCCAGGACAGCACAGCCACACACAGCTCTGGCTCATCCTGTTATTGAGACCATAAAACCGAAGCGTGACATTGGCAACGTTCACAGCAGCTTACAACAGACCAGAGCAGAGAGGACACGCGGACACACCAGACTGGGGGGCAGATTGTTTTCAACAATGTTTGTCAAGTACCTGGGGTCTAGCAACTGCTCCATCCATGGGTAGCTGCCGCTCTCTCTACGGGCAAGTTTCCTTCTGAACCTGGGAGTGGGATTCGGGGTGAAGGCTATGCCCACAACTAGGTCCTGCGGCCCCCCAGCCCCCTGCTGAGAACAAGGCACATTCCTCAGCAATCAGGGTAGGAGAGAGGCAGAAGCACAGGGAGGCGTCAATCCCCCTTCTAGGGAGACAAAGAGCTCTTCATGACTTAATTAAAATGCCCATCAAAGACCTCAGAAGATAGGAGTTAGTTAGGATGAAATAAAAATAGTTTGAGTGAACATATTACAATTTAATTTCATTCCGGGGGCATCTATGAGGTTCTAATATTAGAGAGACTTAATCCATCACTAAATTCCTATCTGTCCTGTCACATTGGGGGCATTTCTGAAGATGTCCAAATCCCGTTTTGAGAGGCCTGGGGAGCTCTCTGTCCTTTGTTTCTCCATGAGGGGAACATGTGATAAAGGACTATATCGGGTGAGATTGTTCAGGTCTATGGCAGGCATGCAATTAATTTGTGCAGAAGAGAAGAATGAGGGAAGGAGGGAGGAAGGAGCTCCTTCTCCATTCCTCTAAGCTTTGGATTTAGAATTTGCCTGATCTTGGGGTGAGCCAAGGCCTCGAGTCCACTGCAGAGTTGTCCCTCTACATGGACAACGTTTCCTCCAGCGAACCCATGGCTCACTTCCCCCCTCCTCCCAGTCTTGGTTCACATGTCACCTCCCTACTGAGGCCAGCCCTGCCACCACTATTTAAAATGACAGCCCCCCTCCCATAACCCTTCTGATTCCCTTATCCTGCTCTATGCCTCTCCCTCAGAGCTCAACTCACATCCTACAGGATTTACGTATTCACTTGTTCATGGTCTGTTTCTCCTCACTAGCATGAAGGCCCAGGAGAGCAGGAATTTCTGTCTGTTTTGCTCATGGATGTCCGCCCAGTTCCTAGCATAGTGCCTGCCTCAATACATATTTATTTGGTGGACGAATGCATTGATTAAAATGGCAGGGAAGACATTACGTGTTCATTGCAATCACTATTGCCTTCCAAGGAGAGTGGACCCTGAGGGGCGTTTAGCCAGATGGAAGGCCATGGGGCCTGCAGATCTGAAAGTGCAACAATTTGAGTTGGGGAACAAAGTTCTCTTCCAGCATAAACTCGGGGGCCAAGGCCCTCACCCCCACCCAAGTCCACTCTCTGGCTCAGTCCCCACCAGCCAAGCCCAAACCCCGCACACATTACTCCCACCCAGGAAACGATGGGGAATAACAAACACCCTCTGTGTCATCCTCAGAGGGTCCGTGTTGTAAGGCTGGTGGTGGGCCCCCTCCTCTCCCTAGATCAAAAAGAGAAGGCTCATGAGATCAGACCTGCCAAGGACGAAACTGCCAGGCCCCGCTGAGAGGATCCACACCCAGATGTCCACCTGGATAAGAACATTTTGGCTCCTGGGTTCCACCAATACCTCTAGTCCCTCCTGTTTCTCAATG